>NC_041386.1:323977828-323982414 GCF_002162155.2 Triticum dicoccoides
GTGGTGGTGGTGGTGGTGTTGTTGGTGGTGGTGGTGGTGGTGGTGGTGGTGGTGGTGTTGCTATTGTTGTTGTTTTTGTAGAGGTGTGTTAGGTGCAGCCAGTGGTGGTGGTGGAAGACGCGCGATCAATTCATTAAACTTGTTATCGAGCTTTGTTTCGAACGTCTTCTACATGCCATCTATCTTCTCCATGGCCTCTTCAAATCTATTTAGCACATCTTGCACCTGTCCACTCATCATTTGATGAAATTTATCATGCAACTCCTTATTCGTCATGTTCTCCCAGTCAGTCTCGTCAGCTTGTGATCCTGCCATGGTTAGCAGCAATAGAAACACACAAGAATATGATACTACAGACTACTAACAAGAGGTGGTGGTGGGTGTCACAAATCCGTCAAGCAAATCTCAAATTCTTACCAGTTCTTACCCAGCAGCAGGTAGTGATCAACAACCGTCGTAGTCAAAACTCTCAAAGCTTGGATAGAGCGGTTACCAGGGAGAGTCAAACGCACGACGTAGATGTATGTGGAGCTGGGAAGGCTTATAATATGGTAGCAAAAAGGGTTAGCAATAATCAATTCAGAGATGCAAAGTTGAATAAACGCTCAACAACAGTACTATGCTGGTCCTAGGCTAGACCGTGCTAGAGACGCGAGCCTAGAACACTAACAAAATCACGGTGCTGCACGTAAACAAGGGAAAAACATACTTTGGAATTTTTTCACTCTTTTTTGGCGCGCCTCTTTTTTTTTTTGCGCTCCTATCTTTTTTTGCAAAAAATCACTATAATGGCAGTGTCTCAAAACTCTTCCCTCGTCAAACTGACGGGATGGGCACGGATTTTTTTTGATATTTTTTCGGAAATCAGGGCAGCGACGACGAAAAAGTGCGACAAAAAATCACTATGATGGCGAGTGTCTCAACACGCTCCGTGGGACCTAAAAGCAGGATAGGGGAAAATATTTTTGGTCGCCGAAATTTTGGCCTAAAAACTGCCCCAGGGTCTCCAGACTCTTTTTTTCAGAGACCTACTCAGGCAAGGAAACACAAAACGAAAACTAGATGGATCTCGAAAACAAACCTAATATGAAAAGAACTCTGGTTGGTGGTGGACAAGCAGATGTATATGTGGACTCGGATTGGTGGTGGACAGGCGGATGTATATGTGGACTCGGATTAGTGGTGGACAGACAGATGTATATGTGGACTCGGATTGGTGGTGGACAGGCGGATGTGTATGTGGACTCGGATTGGTCGTGGATAGGCGGATGTATATGGCAGCGGTAAGGAATATGTTGTTGGTGGTGGTATATGGTAGGAACGATGACAATGGTGTGGCGGCGGCGTGACAACTTATGACCAGAACTCGAAACTCTAAAAGACTATACTCTAAGACCAGCAACTAGACACGACGATGCAACCGCAAATTCAACAAAGCAAAATACTGAAAAGACTATGCAAAGGCTCAAATTGGTTCAGATATGATGAACTAACCCTAAATTTTTTTGGGCTTTTTTGTGGACTGTAGGTATGAAGAACAGAGTCGATCTAAACTACGAAAAACTATAAAAACTCACCGAGCAACCTGGAAATATGATACCACTTGATAGAGGCGAGGGTGTCCCGTCTTTCGATGAGTTGGTGGCTATCGTTTTGGAGGAAGTTGACTTTGACGATCCGACTACGAAAGTGCGAGGACGTCGCGCCTTAGCAATCGCTAAACCAACTCCGAGAGGTTATTGACCATGCCGGAGCATGATCAACCTGACCACGAAGGTCTATTTCCTGCAGGCAAACGAAGAACAAGCAAGAAACTAAGATTGCAATCTGGATATTGCGAATATAAGAGGAAGGCTTTATTGATCAAAGGTGGGGTTCTATGACATCTTGGTCTGGTCGTTGGACACAAACGAAGTACGCGAAGTTGCAGCTAAGGCGAACTTTTAATCTAAACAAAACTCAAAGTCTAAACGACGCCCTAAGGGCTGTATATATGGAGGAAGAGGGGGGGGGGGGTTCATGGCCCTTGGAGGAGGGGTCTGAAACCAACCCTAGCTCTTGCTACCCCACACATACGGACCCTAAAAACAGCCTACACTTAAGTATATTGAAAATACATGGGCCTGGCCCAAATAAGGTGATGTAGCACCTAGAATAGCCTTTGGACGAAATTTATGAAGTGGAATCATGTATATTTCGTCCAAGGCTTGATGCACTCCTTATGGTGGCTTCAAAGTACTGAAATCATCACTTGTAACTCCGTTCTTGATCCCCTTGCGCATGCCATCATCTCCATGCTTGAACTTTCTCCAAGGTTCATCTTTCTTGTCCAAGCTAGGCCCTTCATTTGTAAGCGAACCAAATGTATCCAATTTAGGCAGCATCATATTCTCATGAACATTAGAATCATTACCAAGAAATGGAAGTACCTGATAATTCAATTGGCATGCACGAGCTCTAGTAATTGGTCTAGTATGTATAGCAGCAGGGGATGTGGGTGTAACAATGGTATTGATGTCCTCATGAATATGTGTGCACGTGACCAACACATATAGTGTCAATACAAAATCTAATGCAAAAAATAACTTATGAGTAACATGCATGAATTAATGATGTGGTGCTTGCATGCATAGAGTACTAAAACAATGTGATTTATGACTTGCATGCATGACGTGTTCATGTGCCATAGTTGCATGTCCAGGAAAAAAAATCTAGTGGGTGTACTAGCTATTTAGGAATAGAAGATGTTATATATGGAAGTTGTAAGGAAGAGATGACATGTATCTCAATTCCTATGAGTAGGGATTGGAAATGAGATGTCATTTTGTTCACATCATCGGACCTTTTCTATTGAATCTAGAGATGACATGTATCTCAATTCCTATGAGTAGGGATTGGAAAAGAGATGTCATTTGGTTCACATCATAGGAACTTTTTTATTGAATCTAGGCTAATGTTTATTTCCTTTAAAATTATGGGAGTATAGGAATCCATTCATATGAACCAAGTGGCTCTAAAGGTATAAAAATCATATCATGTTTATTTTCCTTTGAAATGTGGAGGATAGGAATCTATTCATATGAACCAATTCGCTCTAAAGGAAAAATTCCTACAAAAAGCATATCATCTAGAGTTCCTATGATATTCATCCACACCAAAGGATGGTTGAAATTGCTGCAGGTCATACGTGGACTTTTTTGTACACTCCTCCTCCATCTCCATAGGTACCTCTTGATGATGAATGAAATGACATATACTGGGTATTCCGTATGTCCATTTTGTTCTACGAAAACTTGGTAAAAGTTTGCGAGGTTTGAATTTTCAATAAAGCTATATGCACTACATTTTGGAATGAAGGGAGGAGCATACGGTAGTTGCTAACACTCATGCGGAAGATTTGTGTGTTGGGGAGTGGCTGTTCTGTCAATGCCATGGCAAAACTGACACTGTGGGATGCCGATCTGATGGTTATTTTGGTGTTCGTCAGGAAATAGCTTGTGCCAAACATTTGTCAGATATGATTTACGGACACATGCATTGCATTGATACGTGCCCCCTCTCTCACGCATACTCGTACCCTCACGAGTGATGACTCTCTTGAGTCCTATCGCACCCACCGTCTATCTGTAGTTAGACGTCACACACATATGTCCTCTTCACACCCTACGCTCTGAACTTCTAAAATACAAAAGACGTCACGCACCTTTTTTAACTCACACGTCACACACTTATACTACTACTCCGAACGTTCTTTGGGCGTAGTATATTGCACTCTCACAAAGAGAAGCGGTGCACGCACGCACTAGTTCTCTCGCACCCACGCGTGGGTACACGTAGGAGCGCATTTTTTAAGCTAGGAGCACATTTTTTACAAAGAGGCATCCTGATGTGGAGCATCCCATGGACATCATCATGTCAAGAGTCCGTTTGGCAAGTGAAGAAGACAGAGCGCCAAGGACATCATCTTTGTGTGTTTGATTGTCTAGTGGATGTGTGATTCGACTTGTTCTTGAGTGTTTCCCCTTGTGATTTCTCTCCGTTCTTCCCCGTGTTCTTCGTGTTCTTAGTTGGGATCCGCTCCCTTCATGAAAGATCGGCCGTATAGGGTTCCACCCTACATCACATCCCAATTGACATTTTGACTCATCTAGTTGTCAACTTCATGGAGGGTCGGGGACCACACATGAATGATACAATACATAGTGTGTCCTGGACGTGGTGATTTGATAGTGCGACCTGGAAGCGGTGGCACGTTATTGATCAAGTTTTATTTTTACTTGAACTTCAAATGAAAATAGTGGTTCGCGCGTATTCAATTTAATAATGATTGCTACAAAAAAACACTCCACTATATATATAAGCAGGATCGTCGACGCTTGCTTTACTAGGGCTCCTCTCTTTCACTCTCTCATGCTCTCCAGATCTAAACAAAACATAAGTGGCCACTCTCTCTCTCCTCACCGTTCATCACATCCGACCAGACCACCTCAGCTGGGGCAGGGGTGTAGGTCCATCGTTCAGGCGGTCATCAGCGGCGACTGAGGAGACCAACAGCTGCCCACGCGTCCCGTTCGACGGCCGTGCCG
>NC_041386.1:323982677-324021852 GCF_002162155.2 Triticum dicoccoides
CTATTCCAGAGCTACCTAGACTTTTACTATTATTAGAGGTCAGCTAGTTCACACGATCAAATTGAAGACTTGGTTCAAACAGGGAAGAAAGTGGGAAAGTTGTAGCATGAATCTAGGACTTGGTTCTAAGAGGAAACGGGGGAAAGTAGTAGATACTAGATACCCAACCGGCCTCTTGGTTGGAAAGGGGAAGAAAGCAGGGTGGATGGCGAAGGGTGCAGGGTGTGGACCTGTCTCTTGGTCAAAGAAGGAAGGAAATTGAGGGGTGTTGGGGGGGGGTGGGGGGCAATGCAACTGAGAACGAGCAAGTCTAGATTTCATGTGCTCACATAGGAAAATGTCGCAGGGGAGATAAAAAATGGGACAAATGCAGACATGCTGCCTGAATATTTGCCACTCTCAACAACCACATCTGCCTCACCACTTTATGCCCCTCTGTCCCTATGCCCTTATCCCTACCATAAATGTAAAATAACAAGAAGCATGAAGCAATGCCTCCTAATGTCACTTTAAATAATGTTGCTATCAGTCTAGTGTCGTCGATAAATTGAAGCAATGACACATCATTTTATGAACTGCTTCTGTCTTGCTTTATTTCCCATGAATTGTGTTTTCTCAGTTACACTTAAATCTCACAATGGTAACATTGCTTCATCCTAGTGGAACTTCACAAATTTGATTGCATATTTACACACCATGTGCTACTCTCATGACAGTGATACTAATGCTATTGTTCTAGATGTTAATCTAGTGGCAGTGTTGATGTGATGTGATGTTATTTCTTTCTTAATGGCACCTTTTCATACTGTCAATGTAGTGCCAATTATAACACAATAGATGCTTCTGTTAATCATATGGCATCGCAAATAACTATCACTTCTTAAATAACCATATTTCATATTTGCGCAAACAGGGATGCCTATCTCCATATCATTTCTATTTATGCAATCAAAACTACACACCTCAATTTTAGCAGAACTGCACAAAATGAGATGGCTATTCCTAGCTGTTGTCGTCTAACCACACGTGCTCCAGGTATTCCTACATTGGTAGTAACTAGGTAGAATGACCAACGCAGTCTAAAAGAAACTGATTCATACGTTTAATTCCTGATTGCAGTGCAGGGGCCGAGAAAAAACAAGCACTGCATCCTAGTCGGGAATGCACTTTTTCTGAGATCAAGGATGAATAGAGGACTAGCTAGCATGACTACGTGGAGGTTTTAGGGATAGGTGCACGGACAAGAGGCATTGTGGTCTATTATTTCTGCAAATAGTGGTGCTTAAATTTAGTGGAACTCCACAAGAAGTTCAGATGGTCAGTGCACTACATGGTTCAGTTCAGTATTCCAACTGAGAACACTATTATAATTGGTTATTCTGGAATGAGAGAACCTAACCCTAGATGGTGGCAACAAGAAGAACTAGAGTGAACTCCAAGAAATTATAGCCTGCCTAGGGAGGCCCTTTGCTCAGAGAAGCCTTGTTTGATTTTTCCTGATTTGTAAACCTTCTCACAACTTTTGTCTTTTGCTGTGACCTAGTAAATGTTGGTTATGTTCTATGAATCATTTAGATGTATAAAATTGCTGAAATTATGCTTTTGATGTATTTTATGAAGTGCTTCTTCTTGAGCTTGCATTGGTTTTTCCCATGAAGAGGAAAGGATGATGCAACAAAGTAGAGATAAGTATTTCCCTCAGTTAGGGAACCAAGGTATCAATCCAGTAGGAGACAATGCACATATCACCAATACCTGCACAAACAATCAAACAACGTGCACCCAACGATGTAAAGGGGTTGTCAATCCCTTCACGGTAACTTGCAAAAGTGAGATCTAATAGAGATAGATAAAACTAAAGAAAAGATAAAGTAAATATTTTTGGGTTTGTTGGTTTATAGATCAGAAAGTAAAATATTGCAAAATAGTAAATCAGAAACTAATATGATGGAAAATAGTAGATCAGAACTTATGTGATGGAAAATAGACCCGGGGGCCAAAGGTCTCACTAGAGGCTTCTCTCAATATAGCAAATAATATGGTGGGTGAACAAATTACTGTCGAACAATTGATAGAAAAGCGCAAAGTTATGACAATACCTAAGGCAATGATTATGAAATATAGGCATCACATCCGTGTCAAGTAGACCGAAACGATTCTGCATCTACTACTATTACTCCACACATCGACCGACTCCTGCTTGCATCTAGAGTATTAAGTTCATGAAGAACAGAGTAACACATTAAGTAAGATGACATGATGTAGAGGAATAAACTCAAGCAATATGATGTAAACCCCATATTTTTATCCTCGATGGCAACAATACAATACATTCCCTATTGCCCCTACTGTCATTGGGAAAGGACACTGCAAGATTGAACCCAAAACTAAGCACTTCTCCCATTGCAAGAAAAACCAATCTAGTTGGCCAAACCAAACTGATAATTTGAAGAGAATTACAAAGATACCAAATCATGCATAAAATAATTCAGAGAAGATTCAAATAATATTCATAGATAAGTTGATCATAAATCCACAATTCATCGGATCTCAACAAACACACCGCAAAAGAAGATTACATCAGACAGATCTCCAAGAACATCGAGGAGAACATGGTATTGAGAATAAAAGAGAGAGAAGAAGCCATCTAGCTACTAGCTATGGACCCGTAGGTCTGTGGTAAACTACTCACGCTTCATCGGAAGGGCAGTAGAGTTTATGTAGAAGCACTCTGTGATCGAATCCCCTTCCGGCAGGATGCCGGAGAAGGCCCCTAGATGGGATCTCACAGGAATAGAAGGTTGCGGCGGTGGAAAAGTGTTTTCATGGATGCTTCTAGTGGTTTGTGAATATATGTGAATACATAGGAGGATGATCTAGGTTAGGGGGTCACCGAGGGGCCCACAAGGTAGGGGGCGTGCCCTACCCCCTGGGCGCGCCCACCTCCCTTGTGGCCACCAAGTGGATCTTCTGACTTGCACTCCAAGTCTCCTGGGTGTCTTCTGGTCCAAGAAAAATCATCGCGAAGGTTTTATTCCATTTGGTATTCCTTTTCTGTGAAACTCAAAAACAAGGAAAAAGTAGAAACTGCACTGGGCTCTAGGTTAATAGGTTAGTCCAAAGATAATATAAAACAACATATTAATGCATATAAAACATCCAAAACAGATAATATAATAGCATGGAACAATCAAAAATTATAGATACGTTGGAGACGTATCATGAAGCCGAGTTTAATGTGAATGTTCCACATGAAGGTTGGACTATCATGTGAACGCTTGGAATTTACATTTTGGCCTCGGTTAACTACATGAACCTATGTAACAAGATATTTTTCTCTATAAAGTTCCTCAAACCTTACAAAGTTTGAATTTGACCAAATCTTATATGCAGACTAAAAAGAAACGGAGGGAGTACGTAGTTGCTTATATGTCAAACAACACAGTATTGATTGTTAGTTGGTCGATAGCCGACTTTTCTAGTGTTGAAGCCAGCTGAGCCAATGTGTCGTGTTTTGGACAACTTCTTACAAGTAGGGTAGCGATAGTAGTGTTTACAAGTACTTAACCAGCCTTACGTACCCTATGTATAGGTTGGTGCATGGTTGTCGAACAAGTACTCTATTTCATAAAACACACACTGCTCGTATGATAAACCATGACAACTTAGGTCTTACCATGGCATATTACATAAAAAACTAGTGATGACGCATCTGTTTCGGCAATAATTACGATGGTTCTCACACGATTCACGGGCACACAAAAGTAGTAGTAGTTCCCATAGACGGATTCAAACAGAGTACTTGATGCGGAGCATCCCAAGGTCAACCTCATGGACCTACCATCGTCTCACCAAGTGCCTAGCGGACCCATGACATGAGCATGTGCAAGAGCTCTAAAAACCGAGGTGACATCTCTCCTCTCACAAGTTCACTTTTATGCACATGAGACATGGTGATAGAGACGGAGTGTCCCGATCTTTCGATGAGATGATAACTATCGGTTTTGTGGAGACGACTTTGACGATCCGACAACAAACGTGCACGATGTTGCACCTTAGCAATCGCTAAACCAACTCCGAGAGGTTATTGACCACGCCGGAGCATGATCAACCTGACCACAAAGGTCTATTCCTGCATGCAATCGAGGAACAAGCAAGAATACGATAATGCAATCTGAATATTGCAAATATAGATGAAGTATTGATAAAGATGGGGATCCGTAAGCGGTCTTGGTCTGGTCGTTGGACACAAACGAAGTACACGAAGTTGCAATGGCTAACTTTTAACTAAACAAATCCCAAGGAAAAAAGCTACTAGATGGATCTACTTATATAGGAGCAAGGGGTCGCAGCCAAGGAGATGGAAGGACGTATCAAGGCAGCCTAAAACTAACCCTAGGGCGTACAAGGCTCATGGTCCCAACTGGAGGTCATGCAACACCTTTGGACTTGTTGTTTCACTCGGATTCTGCTATAGCATCAGATTGTTTTGTCGATATCTCAATGCTCCGGACGAATTTGAAGGTGAATCCAATTGGGTTGGAAATATCACGAAATCTACTTTCCAAAAAAAAAGAATCACCCAATTCAGAGTCCGTATGAAAAAGTTGTTGGCATTTTGAGTCAGGTATGTCTGTGCAGTCCGAATCTGAATCCAGAACGTGAGAGACTTGGACTCTATCTTCTCTTGGCCCAAAAGTGACGTGAGAGGACTTTTTGAACAGAACCTAAACTTCTCTTTTTCCCTTATCTTCATATGTGGATTGTACAAATGTCGCATACACCTGCAATTAGACAAAACACAAAAGTCTGTGAAGTATTTTTGTTCTGGATAACATAAATAGATTATTGAATAGTTTGCACTAGAAATCACCTGACAAATATGCATGTATGCAATATTTTTGGTCGTATCCAAGGTAGTCATGTCCTCATCATCCTCCCCTTCTTGAAAACAAAGCCGTCCTTGACGTTGCTTAATCTGAAATGTGGCTAACAAAAGAGACAAGGTGTACATGTTATATGTATATGTCATCCATTTTTACTTCCCTTGATTTTTGCACATATGACACATGTATACATGAGTAACTTTCATAGTTCATAAAATCTAAAGCCAAAAAATTATCACAAGAAGTAGAAGGCATGAAAATATTGCAACTCAGTTTGCACATATGAGTGAAGCTCTTATTCATTTCAAAGATTGACAATGTTCATCATTAAACCATCCCAACATTGGTGAATAGACCTTAGTTGCATCAAATTTACATGCTACAACATCCTTAAATAAGCAAACATGCAATAAGTCATTAGACACAGAATCATCACCAAGATTAGAGGTCATATCAAAATGATTAAACATTGGTTCTTTTGCATCAACAGTTAATTCAATGGGTGCACTCAAAATTGTTGGTATTTCAGTTGTTTGATCACATGACGCATTCATGACAGTAATAAGATTCTCTAAAATAGGCGGTGTGCTCAAATCAACAGGTAACTCAACACATGATGCATTCAAGTTAACTAGGCATGCATCACTCTTATGTGAAGTGATATCATCAATACTTTTACTATTACCTTGTCGCAAAGACGTAGCTGATGTAGGTATGGACAATGACAATGTACCATACACTTGAGATGATGTCACACTCACAATCTGAGGTGGGGCTGCGCTAGTAGGTGCAACGATGGAGGAACCAACCGGCGGTGGTGACCATGAACTGGAATAGTAGTTGTTGTAGTCACCCAATGCATCCTCCTGTATCTGTCTCTCAAAGGTACAAGCACGAACATACATACGAGTAATGCAATGAGGAATATACTGAAATCTTGCCTGAATATCATGGTTCAAACCACCAAAAAATCTATTCATTATATCATCCTCAGATTCTTCTATGTCACAATGATGCATATAAGATTTGAAGTCTTGGTAGTAAGCATGAACAGTGTTGTTGCCTTGTTTAAATTGTTGAAATTTGCGAAGTAATTCACGACGATAGTAAGGAGGGAAAAATTGTTGTCTCGTGACATATTTCAAATCTTTCCAAGTTGTGGGTTGGTTATCAATGTTTTCTTACAATGTAGACTCCACCAAACAGAAGCAAAACCAGTAAATGCTCTAGTGGTAGCTCGTACTCTCTCAAGTTTAGAAGAATCATGATGACTAAAAACTTGTTCTACTTCAAGCTCCCAAGCTAGATAAATAGCAAGATTAAATCTACCCTCAAATGATGGTAAAAAGATAACCTGACCATGTGCTTGTGTGTGTTGTTCCAACTCTCGTGATGGTGAAGATGTGTCCGTCGTCCAAGAACTTCTATCTTCAGAACCTTTCATGATTAGTAGAAACAAGAAACAAAATTCAAGAATAATGTTCCTATGAACTACTAGGGTGTGGTGGTAAAGCGCTCACAGTAAAGAAAATATCAATATCTTACAAGTTCTTACCAAGCAGCAGGTGGTGACAGGCAACCAGCGGTGTCAAATAACTCCGAAGATTGTGTAGCGATTGCCAGGAAAACGTACGTATATATGGTGTAGAAATATGTGGAGCTGAGTTGACTATATATGGTAGCAAAAGATTAACAATAATCAATTCAGATGTGCAATGTTGAATAAACGCTCAACGACGGTACTGTGCTGATCCTAGGCTAGACCGGACTAGAGACGTGAACCTAGAACACTAATAAGGTCACGACGTAGCACAACTAGCATCAATGAAGAATACTAAATGGCTCTAGACAGCAAGATATAAGTGAAAATTACAATGGTAGTAAATATAATGATGTGAAACAACATCCAAGCAGGATATATCAAAAACTTTGTCTCCAATTTTCCTCTGGAAGAATTTATGCCAATTTTTTGATAATGTTTTTCAAGAATGGTATTGACTCAAGCTTTCAAACACAAAAGGAATCACTCAATTCCGAGTTGATATGAGGAGTCAAAAAATTCTAAAACTGGCCTGAAAAACTGGAATAAGCGGTGTTTGTGGACTTCGGAGGGCAAAAAGACCTATTTAGAAGCCGATTTTGAGGTGCCAAATATTGAACTTGCTTCTGCAACTATTTAGATGCATCTCGTCGCTAGCTTTCATCTGAGTACTCGCCGAGCCAAAACGGACTTCGTATGAGGAAGTTATGCCTGTTTTACTGAACAGTGCACAAAACAGATTCTAATCCGAATTCAACTACGAGATTGAGTCTAGATACATCCGAATTTTGTTTTTTTTCTTCTCTCTTTTTTCCCTCAATGTTATTTCTTTTTCTTTTTTTCTCTGACTTTTTTCTCTCTCATTTTTTTCTCTTGATAGAGGCGAGGTGTCCCGATCTTTCGATGAGATGATAACTATCGATTTGGTGGAGAGGACTTTGACGATCCGACTACAAACGTGGACGACGTTGCGCCTTAGCAAATCGCTAAACCAACTCGGAGAGGTTATTGACCACGTCGGAGCACGATCAACCTGACCACGAAGGTCTATTCCTGCATGCAATCGAAGAACAAGCAAGAATATGATAATGCAATCTGAATATTGCGAATATAGATGAAGTATTGATAAAGATGGGGATCCATACGCAGTCTTGGTCTGGTCGTTGGACACAAACCAAGTACACGAAGTTGCAATGGCTAATTTTTAACTAAACAAATCCAAGGAAAAAGGTAGATGGATCTACTTATATAGGAGCAAGGGCTGGCGGCCAAGGAGGTGGAAGGACGTCCCAAGGCATCCTAAAACTAACCCTAGGTCATACAAGGCTCATGGGCCCAAGTGGAGGTGATGCAACACCTTTCGACTTGTTGTTTGACTCGGATTCTGCTGCAGCGTCAGATTGTTTTGTCGATATCACAATGCTACAGACGAATTTGAAGGTGATTCCAATTGGGTTGGGAAGAGAACGAAATCTATTTTCCAACAAAAAAAGAATCACCCAATTCGGAGTCTGTATGAAAAAGTTGTTGGCGTTTTGAGTCAGGCATGTCTGTGTAGTCCGAATTTGAATCCAGAACGTGAGAGACTTGGACTCCATCTTCTCTTGGCCCAAAAGTGACGTGAGAGAACTTTTTGAATAGAACCTAAACTTCTCTTTTTCCCTTATCTTCGTATGTGGATTGTACAAATGTCCCATACACCTGCAATTAGACAAAACACAAAACTGTGTGAAGTATTTTTGTTCTGGATAACATAAATAGATTATTGAATAGTTTGCACTAGAAATCACCTGACGAATATGCATGTATGCAATATTTTTGGTCGTATGCAAGGTAGTCATGTCCTCATCACATGGCTACTACCTCAAACGGAGACATTATGCATATTCAGGTCTCAAGGAGTTGGCCATGAAGAAGCTAAGGAGCAAGAAGAATCAAAAGAGGAAGATGGACGTGAAGAAGAATTGATGCAGAAGAAGCTAAAGGATCCGGACGGCCGACCAGGGCCGGACGTCCGATGATCTCCAGGCTCTGGACGTTCGACCCAGATCGGACGTCCGACACCCCCTCACCCGAGCCAAAACTATGGATTTCCGAAGCCACCCGGACGACCGACCCCGACCGGACATCCGACCGCAGCCCACCCGAGCCGAATCTACGGACGTCTGACAGGCACCGGACGTCCGGACCCTCGCGAGCCTCCGAACGACCAGTGACTCCCGGACGTCCGGCGCCTGTGTGCTACCATGTGTTGGGCCGCAGCCCATGTAGCCCACTTCGGCCCCTTTTTGCACTAAGACTATAAATAGACCTCCTATTCCTTCTGGCTAGGGTTAGCATTGATTTAGCTCATATTAGAGATAGAGCATTGCTCATCCACATCGGATCTACTCCACGAGAGAGACCGCGGCCCATCTTCGGAGAAGATCCCTTTGGATTCAAGACCTCCTTGCGGAGAAGAACATCAAGACCTCCTCGCAGAGAAGACCGGCTACCTTTGTATCATCCATAGTTGACCATGGATCGTGTGATCTCTTATGTACATGAGGATCTAGCATATGTGTGACTATTTCTTGTTGGCTTAGTGATTTTCTCGTGTTTCCTCTCATGTTTTCCCTCGTGTTCTTCGTGTTCATCGTGGGATCTTCTCCTTTCGTGAATGATCGGGCGATTGGACTTCTACCCTACATCATCTTTGGTATCTAGAGCCACGTTGATCACGATTTCGGAGCCTCCCCGTTGTGTTTCTAGCCTAGTTTTTGTTGATTTTGTTCCTAATTCAAAATTCCCCACAAAAAATAGCCCCAACTTTTTTTTTGTGATTTGTTAGTGTGTTGAAATTTTGTTGGATTTGATCCGTGGATTTTCTTTGTCTTGAGTGGATCTAGCCTTTCCCCCTTTCCATCCACGAAATCGCCTGGATTCGACGATTTTCACCTCATCCACCCCGTCCATGAGTTGTTCATCCCCGTGACCGAAAATCGCCCAGGCACCGGACGTCCGACGACCGGACGACTGACCCAGCTCGGACGTGCGGAGTTCCCTGACGAAACTGATTTTTTTCCTGTTTTTGTCACCACCACCGCCCCACTTCCGCATACGCACCCCCACCACCTATACACCATCACCACTCCGCATACCACCACCATTGCTTACCCGTTTCGCTCTCCGACACATTTTTCCACTTCGAGCTTTGAGAATTTGAGATGCGGTCCCGTGTCCTATTTGTGTTTCGGCTATTTAGGTACGGTTCGACATCAACATCACCGGCGCACATCTTCGCCACGGACGCGTCATCAACAATGACCACCTCGACTACATCTTGGTATTCATGCCACAGTTTTGACACCATCAACCGTTTCTTGCTTACAAGGACCAACGAATGGCAACCTCACCTTGCTATTGGACATATCATTCTTGCCATTACATTGATAGCCATCATAGCCTTACTCCTTTGCGTCGCTTACCCATCGAGACTAGCCTTTGAGTATTGCCGGCTATGAGACTTGTACACATTAGTGATCATACTTTCCATACCATACATACATCATTGGTGCATATCTTGGTGAGCTAAATTTCAGAAAATATGTTTGCTATGCTTTTGTGTGCAAAGAGGCATTATTTTCATTCGAGGACGTGCCTACCTCTTTGCCCCCTGCTGTCACTCACATTTTGCAGGAGTTCGCTGACGTCTTTCCACAAGACGTGCCACCGGGATTGCCACCTATTCGAGGGATTGAGCATCAAATTGACTTAATTCCCGGTGCATGGCTACCCAACCGTGGACCATACCGTACCAATCCAGAGGAGACGAAGGAGATTATGCGTCAAGTACAAGAGCTGCTCGACAAAGGTTATATATGTGAATCTCTTAGTCCTTGTGCTGTTTCGATTATACTAGTGCCTAAAAAGGATGGTACGTCATGTATGTGTGTTGATTTTAGAGGCATTAATAATATTACTATTCTTTATCGTCATCCTATTCCAAGGCTAGATGATATGCTTGATGAATTGAGTGGCTCTACAATATTCTCCAAAGTTGATTTGCGTAGTGGATACCATCAAATTCGTATGAAATTGGGATGGAAAACTGCATTTAAAACTAAGTTTGGTTTATATGAGTGGTTAGTCATGCCTTTTGGGTTAACTAATGCACCTAGTACTTTCATGAGGTTAATGAACAAAGTTTTATATGCTTTTATTGGATGATTTGTTGTAGTCTATTTTGATGATATACTGATTTGTAGTAAATCTTTGGATGAACATTTGGAATATTTATGTGTTGTTTTTATTGCTCTACGTGATGCACGTTTGTTTGGTAACCTTGGAAAGTGCACCTTTTGCACCGACCGAGTGTCTTTTCTTGGCTATGTTGTTACTCCACAGGGAATTGAAGTTGATAAAGCCAAGATTAAAGCTATTGAGAGTTGGCCGCGGCCCAAAACGGTCACACAAGTGAGGAGTTTCCTTGGCCTCGCTGGTTTCTATTGGCGTTTTGTGAGAGATTTCAGCACCATTGGTACAGCTCTCAACGATCAAACAAAGAAGGATGTGCCTTTTGTTTGGGGTACCGCACAGGAACAAGCCTTCACGGTATTGAAAGATAAGTTGACACATGCTCCTTTACTCCAACTTCCTGGTTTTAATAAGACTTTTGAGCTTGAATGTGATGCTAATGGAATTGGATTAGGAGGTGTGTTATTACAAGATGGCAAACCTATTGCATACTTTTCTGAAAAATTGAGTGGTCCTAGTCTGAACTATTCTACTTATGATAAAGAATTATATGCTCTTGTTCGGACCTTAGAAACATGGCAACACTATTTATGGCCCAAGGAGTTTGTTATACATTCTGATCATGAATCTTCGAAACACATTAAAAGTCAAGCAAAACTGAACCGTAGACATGCTAAATGGATTGAATTCATTGAGACTTTCCCTTATCCCATTCAACAAAAGAAGGGTAAATAAAATGTTATTGTTGATGCATTGTCTCGTCGTTATACTATGCTTTCACAACTTGACTTTAAAATATTTGGTTTGGAGACCATCAAAGATCAATATGTGCATGATGCTGAATTTAAAGATGTATTGTAGAATTGTAAGGAAGGGAGAACTTGGAACAAGTTCGTTCTTAACGACGGATTTGTGTTTCGTGCTAACAAGCTATGCATTCCAGCTAGCTCCGTTCGTCTTTTGTTGTTGCAGGAGGCGCATGGAGGAGGATTAATGGGACACTTTGGCGTCAAGAAGACGGAGGATATACTTGCTACACGTTTCTTTTGGCCAAAGATGAGACGGGATGTTGAGCGTTTTGTTGCTCGCTGCACTACATGTCAAAAAGCTAAGTCACAACTCAATCCTCATGGTTTATATATGCCTTTGCATGTACCTAGCGTTCCTTGGGAGGATATATCTATGGACTTTGTTTTAGGTTTACCTCGAACAAAGAAGGGGAGGGATAGCATATTTGTTGTCATGGATAGGTTCTCGAAAATGGCACACTTTATACCATGTGATAAAAGCGATGATGCCATTAATGTTGCTGATTTGTTCATTCGTGAAATTATTCGCTTGCATGGTGTGCCAAATACTATTGTTTCAAATCATGATACTAAATTTCTTAGCCACCTTTGGACATGTTTATGGGCTAAGTTGGGGACTAAACTGCTTTTTAGTACTACTTGTCACCCCCAAACTGATGGTCAAACTGAAGTAGTCAATAGAACATTGTCTACTTTGCTTAGGGCTGTTTTGAAGAATAATAAGAAAATGTGGGAAGAATGCTTGCCTCATATTGAATTTTCTTATAATCGTTCATTGCATTCTACTACTAAGATGTGCCCTTTTGAAATTTTGTATGGTTTCCTACCTCGTGCACC
Source organism: Triticum dicoccoides (assembly GCF_002162155.2). Taxonomy (NCBI): domain Eukaryota; kingdom Viridiplantae; phylum Streptophyta; class Magnoliopsida; order Poales; family Poaceae; genus Triticum; species Triticum dicoccoides. Next base: position 323,994,986 of record NC_041386.1, read on the forward strand.
TATTGATTTGGTGCCTCTTCCATCTTCGGAGAAGGTTAATTTTGATGCTAAAGAATGTGTTGATGATTTTAAAAATGCATGAGTTAACTAAGGAAAACATTGAGCGTATGAATGCTAAATATAAACTTGCTGGAGATAAGGGTAGAAAACATGGTGTGTTTGCACCTGGAGATCTTGTTTGGTTACATTTGCGTAAGGATAGATTTCCTAATTTGCGCAAATCAAAGCTAATGCCACGTGCTGATGGTCCTTTTAAGGTGTTAGAGAAAATAAATGATAATGCATATAAACTTGAGCTCCCTGCAGATTTTGGGGTTAGTCCCACTTTTAACATTGCATATTTGAAGCCTTATTTGGGTGAGGAAGATGAACTTTCGTCGAGGACGACTTCATTTCAAGACGGGGAGGATGATGAGGACATCATTACCATTGTTACACCCACAGCCCCTGCTGTTATACATACTGGACCAATTACTAGAGCTCGCGCACGCCAATTGAATTATCAGGTACTTTCATTTCTTGGTAACGATTCTAATGTTCATGAGAATATGATGTTGCCTAAATTGGATATATTTGTTTTGCTTACAAATGAAGGGCCTAGCTTGGACAAGAAAGATGAACCTTGGAGCAAGTTCAAGCATGGAGATGATGGCATGCGCAAGGGGGTCAAGAATGGAGTTACAAGTGATGATTTCAGGACTTTGAAGCTGCCATAAGGAGTGCATGAAGCCTTGGACGAAATATACATGATGCCACTTCATAAATTTCGTCTAGAGGCTATTCTAGGTGCCGCGTCACCTTATTATTGGGCCAGGCCCATGCATTTTTGAAATACTTAAGTATAGGCTATTTTTAGAGTCCATATGTGTGGGGAAACAAGAGTTTGGGTTGGTTTCGGACCCCTCCTCCAAGGGCCACGGAATTCGCCCCTCTTCCTCCATATATACAGCCCTTAGGGCGTCGTTTAGACTTTGGGTTTTGTTTAGATTAAAAGTTCGCCATAGCTGCAACTTCGCGTACTTCGTTTGTGTCCAACGACTAGAGCAAGACGTCACGGAACCCCACCTTCATTAATAAAGCTTTCCTCTTTAATTTGTAATATATAGATTGCAATCTCAGTTTCTTGCTTGTTCTTTGTTTACTCGCAGGAAATAGACCCCCGTGGCAGGTTGATCGTGCTCCGGCGTGGTCAATAACCCTCGGATGTTGGTTTAGCGATTGCTAAGGCGCGACGTCTTTGCATGTTCATAGTTGGATCGTCAAAGTCGACTCCCATAGAAAACGATATCTATCTCATCAAAACATCGGGACACCTTCGCCTCTATCAAGTGGTATCAGATTCCCAGGTTGCTCGATCAGATTTTACAGTTTTTCATAGTGTAGATCGAGTCTGTTCTTCATACCTACAGTCCACGAAAAAGCCAAAAAAATAGGGTTAGTTCATCATATCCGAACCAATCAGAGCCTTTGCATAATCTTTTTAGGCTTTTGCATTGTTGAATTTGCGATTGCATCATCGTGTCTAGTTGCTGGTCTTAGTGTCTAGTCCTTTAGAGTTTCGAGTTGTGTTCACAAGTTGTCACACCGCCGCCGCACCATTGTCATCACCGCTACTATATACCACCATCGTCCTCACCGCTGACATATACCACCATTGCCATCACCGCAGCCATATACCAGCATCGTCATCACCGCTATCATATACCACCATCATCATCACCGCTGCCATATACCACCATCGTCATCACCGCTGCCTTTACCACATATCCACCGCCATCACGATAATCCGACTCCACCTCCATCACCGATTCGCCACCAGTCCGAGTTCCACCGCCCTACATATATCCGCCACCAGTACGAGTTTCCACCAGATTCATCTCCGCCACCAGTCCTTGTCCGAGTCTAGTATTTGTTGCTTTGTTTTGGATTTTTCAGATCACGCCATACACCGAGTCGTGATAGAGTAGGACTCCCAAAATTTTGTGCTACCCGAAGTACAAAAATAGTTCCAAACTAAAAAAAACTAAGTCTGGAAAATTCTGGCTAGGCAGTTTTTCGACCATTTATAGACTTTTTCAAAAAAAGTTGTTGCGGAGCAAAAAAAACAACGAAAAAAGTGAAAAAGTGAAAAAAAGAAGAAAAAAATTCAGAGCGTGCCCCTCCCTTGTTTACGTGTAGTGTCGTGATTTTGTTAGTGTTCTAGGCTCGCGTCTCTAGCACGGTCTAGCCTAGGACTAGCACAGTACTGTTGTTGAGCATTTATTCAACTTTGCATCTCTGAATTGATTATTGTTGACCCTTTTTGCTATCATATTATAAGCCTTCCCAGCTCCACATACATCTATGTCGTGCTTTTGACTATCCCTGGTAATTGCTCTATCCAAGCTTTGAGAGTTTTGACTACGACGGTTGCCGATCACCACCTGCTGCTGGGTAAGAACTGGTAAGAATTTGAGATTTGCTTGACGGGTTTGTGACACCCACCACCACCTCTTGTTAGTAGTCTGTAGGATCATATTCTTGTGTGTTTCTATTGCTGCTAACCATGGCAGGATCACAAGCCAACGAGACTGACTAGGAGAACATGACGAATAAGGAGTTGCATGACAAATTTCAGCAAATGATGAGTGGATAGGTGCAAGATGTGCTAAACAGATTTGAAGAGGCCATGGAGAAGATAGATGGCATGAAGAAGACGTTCGAAACAAAGCTCGATAACAAGTTTAGTGAATTGCTCGTGCATCTTCCACCACCACCAGCTGCTGCACCTAACGCACCTCTACAACAACAACAACAACAACAACAACGACGACGACGACGACGACGACGACGACAACGACTAACTCCACGCCGCAAAATAGCCCTCCGCCGAGCGAGCCGTGTCCCTCTTGCGCCTGGCCAAACTATTGGTGCTGCTGTTGATTCTTCTGTGGCTCCTGGTGCTGATGTAGAGGAGGATGATTTTGCGGGATATTACGAGGATGAGGTTGATAAAAATCAGAACTACTTGCAACCACCAGCACCACAACCACCAGGTCATCCACATGCAAATAATGGCAATGGTAGGGCTCCCCCTCAGGTACAAGATCATGACCATCTCCCTAAACTGAAATGGAATATTCCACCATTTGAGGGTAGATATGTTCCTGATATATATCTTACTTGGGAGTTAGAAACTGAACAATGATTTACATGTTTACAATATCCCGAGGAGAGACGTGTTCCTACTACTGTTTGTGCTTTCACTAGCTTTGCATGTGTTTGGTGGTCTGAGCATTGTAGATTATATCCTATTCCAGCTACTTGGGCTGCTTTGAAAACTGCTATGCGTACTCGTTGGGTGCCACCATATTATCAACGTGAATTACTTCAAAAATTGCAGCATATAAGACAAGGAAAAAATTCTGTAGAAGAATATTATCAGGAATTACAAACTGGCATGATTAGATGTGGTATTGTTGAGGAGAATGAAGCTATGCTTGCACGTTTTATGGGTGGATTAAATAGAGAGACTCAGACCATTCTAGAGTATAAGGAGTCTACTAATATCACTCGTTTATTCCATCTTGCTTGTAAAGCTGAACGTGAAGTATAGGATCGACATGAATTGGCGTGAACTAACTTTTCTGCAGGTCGATCTTCATCATGGACACCACGTTCATCCTCTACTTCCACTGCACCAGCATCTCCATCAGGTGCTACCTCCAGCCGTGATACAAGAAAGCAGGCACAACCACCACTATCTGCCAAGAGCACAATTGTCGGGCCTACGCAGAGCTCTTCTTCTTGTCGTCGTTGTAAGGGAAGAGGACATTTTGTGAGAGAATGCAAATCTCAGCGTGTGATGATTTCTACTCAGGATGGTGGGTATGGGTCCACTAGTGACTATGATGAGGAGACTTTGGCTCTTATTACACATGAAGAACACCGTGATGAGGAGACTTCAGCTCTTATTACATATGACTTTGGCTCTTATCTACTGTTTTGGACATTATTGGGCTTTATTATCCACTTTTATATTATTTTTGGGACTAACCTATTAACCGGAGGCCCAGCCCAGAATTGCTGTTTTTTTTGCCTGTTTTAGGGTTTCGAAGAAAAGGAATATCAAAGGGAGTCCAAACGGAATGAAACCTTCGGGAACGTGATTTTCTCAACAAATAAAACCCAGGAGACTTGGACCCTATGTAAAGACACAAAAGAGGAGGCCACGAGGTAGGGGGCGCGCCTACCCCCCCCCCCCCAGGCGCGCCCTCCACCCTCGTGGGCCCCCTGTTGCTCCACCGACGTACTCCTTCCTCCTATATATATACCTACGTACCCCCAAACGATCAGATATGGAGCCAAAAACCTAATTCCACCGTCGCAACTTTCTGTATCCACGAGATCTCATCTTGGGGCCTGTTCCGGAGCTCCACCGGAGGGGGCATCAATCACGGAGGGCTTCTACATCAACACCATAGCCCCTCCGATGAAGTGTGAGTAGTTTACCTCAGACCTACGGGTCCATAGTTATTAGCTAGATGGCTTCTTCTCTCTTTTTAGATCTCAATAGAATGTTCTCCCCCTCTCTTGTGAAGAACTATTCGATGTAATCTTCTTTTTGCGGTGTGTTTGTTGAGACCGATGAATTGTGGGTTTATGATCAAGTCTATCTATGAACAGTATTTGAATCTTCTCTGAATTCTTTTATGTATGATTGGTTATCTTTGCAAGTCTCTTCGAATTATCAGTTTGGTTTGGCCTACTAGGTTGATCTTTCTTGCAATGGGAGAAGTGCTTAGCTTTGTGTTCAATCTTGCGGTGTCCTTTCCCAGTGACTGTAGGGGTAGCAAGGCACGTATTGTATTGTTAACATCGAGGGTAACAAGATGGGGTTTTCATCATATTGCACGAGTTTATCCCTCTACATCATGTCATCTTGCTTAAGGCGTTACTCTGTTTTTGACTTAATACTCTAGATGCATGCTGGATAGCGGTCGATGAGTGGAGTAATAGTAGTAGATGCAGGCAGGAGTCGGTCTACTTGTCTCGGACGTGATGCCTATATACATGATCATACCTAGATATTCTCATAACTATGCTCAATTCTGTCAATTGCTCAACAGTAATTTGTTCACCCACCGTAGAATACTTATGCTCGCAAGAGAAGCCACTAGTGAAACCTATGTCCCCCGGGTCTATCTTTATCATATTAATCTCCTACTACTTAGTTATTTCCTTTGCTCTTTACTTTGCCTTTATTTTACTTTGCATCTTTATCACAAAAATACCAAAAATATTATCTTATCATATCTATCAGATCTCACTCTCGTAAGTGGCCGTGTAGGGATTGACAACCCCTATTCGCGTTGGTTGTGAGGATTTATTTGTTTTGTGCAGGTACGAGGGACTCACGCGTAGCCTCCTACTGATTGATACCTTGGTTCTCAAAAACTGAGGGAAATACTTACGCTACTTTGCTGCATCATCCCTTCCTCTTCGGGGAAAACCAATGCAGTGCTCAAGAGGTAGCAAGAAGGATTTCTGGTGCCATTGCCGGGGAGGTCTACGCAAAAGTCAACATACCAAGTACCCATCACATACCCTTATCTCCCGCATTACATTATTTTCCATTTTCCTCTCGTTTTCCTCTCCACCACTTCACCCTTGCTGTTTTATTCGCCCTCTCTCTCTATCCTCCATCTCCTTCTCTATTTGCCTCTTTTTGCCCGCTTGCTTTTTGTTTGCTTGTGTGTTAGTTTGCTTGCTTGTCACGATGGCTCAAGATAATACTAAATTATGTGACTTCACCAATACCAACAACAATGATTTTATTAGCACTCCGGTTGCTCCTCTTACCGATGCTGAATCTTGTGAAATTAATACTGCTTTGCTGAATCTTGTCATGAAAGATCCGTTTTCCGGCCTTCCTAGTGAAGATGGCGCTACCCATCTAAATAGCTTCATTGATTTGCGTGATATGCAAAATAAGAAAGATGTGGATAATGATATTGTTAAATTGAAGCTATTTCCTTTTTCACTTAGAGATGGTGCTAAAGCTTGGTTTTCGTCTTTGCCTAAAAATAGTATTGATTCATGGAATAAGTGCAAAGATGCTTTTATCTCTAAGTATTTTCCTCCCGCTAAGATCATCTCTCTTAGAAACGATATTATGAATTGTAAGCAACTTGATCATGAACATGTTGCACAAGCTTGGGAGAGAATGAAACTAATGATACGTAATTGCCCTACTCATGGTTTGAATTTGTGGATGATTGTACAATTTTTTTATGCCGGATTGAATTTTGCTTCTAGAAATCTTTTAGATTCAGCCACGGCAGGCACTTTTATGGAAATCACTTTAGGAGAAGCTACTAAACTCTTAGATAATATTATGGTTAATTATTCTCAATGGCATACTGAAAGATCTACTAATAAAAAGGTGCATGCGATAGAAGAAATTAATGTTTTTAGTGGAAAGATGGATGAACTTGTGAAATTATTTGCTAATAAGAGTGTTTCTACTGATCCTAATGATATGCCCTTGGATACTTTGATTGAGAATAATAATGAATCTATGGATGTGAATTTGTTGGTAGGAACAATTTTGGTAATGACGCATATAGAGGAAATTTTAATCCTAGGCCTTATCCTAGTAATTCCTCTAATAATTATGGTAATTCCTACAACAATTCTTATGGAAATTATAATAAGATGCCCTCTGATTTTGAATCTATATTAAATAATTTATTACTTCACAAAAGAATTTTAATGCTTTGATTGAAGAAAAATTGCTTAAGATTGATGAGTTGGCTAGGAACATTGATAGAATTTCTCTTGATGTTGATTCTTTGAAACTTAGATCTATTCCACCTAAGCATGATATCAATGAGTCTCTCAAAGCCATGAGAATTTCCATTGATGAGTGCAAAGAAAGAACCGCAAGGATGCGTGCTAAGGAAGATGCCTTTATAAGAGCGTGTTCTAGTTCCTATGAAAATAATGATGAAGATCTAAAAGTTATTGATGTGTCCCCTATTAAATCTTTGTTTTGCAATATGAATCTTGATAATGATGGGACTGAATATGATCCACCTTTACCTAGAAGGCGTTCCAAGAATTAGGAATTTTTTGATCTTGATGCTAAAATTAATAAAAGTGGGATTGAAGAAATTAAAACCCTAGATGTTGCTAAACCCACTATTATGGATTTCAAGGAATTTAAATATGAAAATTTCTCTTTGATTGATTGTATTTCCTTGTTGCAATCCGTGCTAAATTCCCCTCATGCTTATAGTCAAAATAAAGCGTTTACTAAACATATCATTGATGCCTTGATGCAATCTTATGAAGAAAAACTTGAATTGGAAGTTTCTATCCCTAGAAAGATTTCTGATGAGTGGGAACCAACTATTAAAATTAAAATTAAAGATCATGAATACTATGCTTTATGTGATTTGGGTGCTAGTGTTTCCACGATTCCAAAGACTTTGTGTGATTTGTTAGGTTTCCGTGATTTTGATGATTGCTCTTTAAACTTGCACCTCACGGATTCCACTATTAAGAAACCTATGGGAAGAATTAATGATGGTCTTATTGTTGCAAATAGGAATTACATGCCCATAGATTTTATTGTTCTTGACATAGATTGCAATCCTTCATGTCCTATTATTCTTGGTAGACCTTTCCTTAGAACGATTGGTGCAATTATTGACATGAAGGAAGGAAATATTAGATTCCAATTTCCATTAAGGAAAGGCATGGAACACTTTCCTAGAAATAAAATTAAATTACGTTATGAATCTATTATGAGAGACACTTATGGATTGCCTACCAAAGGTGGCAATACCTAGATCTATCCTTGCTTGTTATGCCTAACTAGGGGCGTTAAACGATAGCGCTTGTTGGTAGGCAACCCAATTTTATTTTTATTCCTTGTTTTTGCTCCTGTTTAGTAATAAATAATTTATCTAGCCTCTGTTTTGGTTGTGTTTTTTGTGTTTAATTAGTGTTTGTGCCAAGTAGAACCGTTGGGAAGACTTGGGGAAAGTCTTGTTACACTTGCTGTAAAAAACAGAAACTTTAGCGCTCACGAAACTACTGCCATTTTTATTTGGAAAGTGTTATTTAGTTATTTCTTTTTGCAGATGATTAATAGATAAATTCCTCACGTCCAGCAATTTATTTTAGAATTTTTGGGGTTCCAGATCTTGCGCTAGCTACAGATTACTACAGACTGTTCTGTTTTTGACAGATTCTGTTTTTCGTGCGTTGTTTGCTTTTTTTGATGAATCTATGGTTAGTAAAATAGTTTATAAACCATAGAGAAGTTGGAATACAGTAGGTATAACACCAATATAAAGAAATAATTAGTTAATTACAGTACCTTGAAGAGGTCTTTTGTTTTCTTTCGCTAATGGAGCTCACGAGATTTTCTACTTTGAGTTTTGTGTTGTGAAGTTTTCAAGTTTTGGGTAAAGATTTGATGGATTATGGAACAAGGAGTGGCAAGAGCCTAAGCTTGGGGATGCCCATGGAACCCCCAAGATAATCTAAGGACACCTAAAAGCCAAAGCTTGCGGATGGCCCAGAAGGCATCCCCTCTTTCGTCTACTTCTATCGGTAACTTTACTTGGAGCTATATTTTTATTTGCCACATGATATGTGTTTTTCTTGGAGCATCTTGTATGATTTGAGTCTTTACCTTTTTAGTTTACCACAATCATCCTTTCTGTACATACCTTTTGAGAGAGCCATACATGATTTGGGATTTGTTAGAATACTCTATGTGCTTCGCTTATATCTTTTGAGTTATATAGTTTTGCTCTAGTACTTCACTTATATCTTTTAGAGCACGGTGGTGGATTTGTTTTATAGAAACTATTGATATCTCATGCTTCACTTAGATTATTTTGAGAGTCTTAAATAGCATGGTAATTTTCTTAAAATCCTAATATGCTAGGTATTCAAGATTAGTAAAATTTTCTTATGAGTGTTTTGAATACTAAGAGAAGTTTGATGCTTGATGATTGTTTTGAGATATGGAGGTAATAATATCAAAGTCGTGCTAGTTGAGTAGTTGTGAAATTGGGAAATGCTTGTGTTGAAGTTTGCAAGTCCCGTAGCATGCACGTATGGTAAACGTTATGTAACAAATTTGATACATGAGGTGTTATTTGATTGTCCTCCTTATGAGTGGCGGTCGGGGATGAGCGATGATCTTTTCCTACCAATCTATCCCCCTAGGAGCATGCACGTAGTGCCGAGGTTTTTGATGACTTGTAGATTTTTGCAATAAGTATGTGAGTTCTTTATGACTAATGTTAAGTCCATGGATTATACACACTCTCACCCTTCCATCCTTGCTAGCCTCTTCGGTACCATGCATTGCCCTTTCTCACATTGAGAGTTGGCGCAAACTTCGCCCGTGCATCCAAACCCCGTGATATGATACGCTCTTTCACACATAAACCTCCTTATATCTTCCTCAAAACAGCCACCATACCTACCTATTATGGCATTTCCATAGCCATTCCGAGATATATTGCCATGCAACTTTCCACCATTCCGTTTATCATGACACATTCATCAAGGTTATATTGGTTAGCATGATCATGTAGTTGACATAGTATTTGTGGCAAAGCCACCGTTCATAATTCTTTCATACATGTCACTCTTGGTCCATTGCATATCCTGGTACACCGCCGGAGGCATTCATATAGAGTCATCTTTTGTTCTAGTATTGAGATGTAATCATAGAGTTGTAAATAAATAGAAGTGTGATGATCATCATTTTCTAGAGCATTGTCCCAAGTGAGGAATTATATAAAAAAGGAGAAAGGCCATAAAAAATGAGAAGGCCCAAAAAATGAGAGAAAAAGAGAGAAGGGACAATGTTACTATCCTTTGCCACACTTGTGCTTCAAAGTAGCACCATAATCTTCATAATAGAGAGTCTCTTGTTTTGTCACTTTCATATACTAGTGGGAATTTTCATTATAGAACTTGGCTTGTATATTCAAACAATGGGCCTCCTCAAGTGCCCTAGGTTTTTTTGAGCAAGCAAGTTGGATGCACACCCACTTAGTTTCTTTTGTTGAGCTTTCATACATTTATAGCTATAGTGCATCCGTTGCATGGAAATCCCTACTCCTTGCATTAACATCAATCGGTGGGCATCTCCATAGCCCATTGATTAGCCTCGTTGATGTGGGACTGTAACGCCCCGGACACACCCGCCAGTGGTCGTTACTCCTGGCGGGATCTAGACTGGCCCCACAGATCAATACTAGTCTTTTCTGCGCACTTTGTCCTCACTCGTGCGCACCTGGGAGAAACTTCCCAGTCGGTCACCCATCCTGACACTACTCCAAGCTAAGCACGCTTAACTTTGGAGTTCTGTCCGAATGGGCTCCCGGAAAAGAAGGAATTCCTTATTGATATGAGTAGTCTATCATCCCTAATAAGCCAGGCTATCACATACACCCCCACTCAGAGAAATCGACGTCCTCGTCGGGCCACAGGAACGTTCCCTCTTGGCACATACATCTGTGCTTCCAGTCCAGTACATGTGCCATGCCGTGTGCCACGACAGGTCACAACCGTCATGAACAACATGACCACGCACCTGTCCGCAACCATCCGTGTAACCGCGAGGGTCAGCTCTGATACCAACTTGTCACACCCTCGATGCAACTATAGCTCCCACGTGTCGAGGCACGACTTAGAGACATAATCGCATTGAAGGCATATGTTGCAAGTTAGGCAATCTTCACAAACATCCCATGTAATGTAATAATAGAAGGGGAGTTAACATAGTTGGCTTACACTCGCCACGTCAATCAAGTACATAAATAACATTACATCATCCAAGCACTCATGGCCCGACTACAGCGCCAAAATAAAAGAGAACCCAACATGCGACACGGTCCCAATCACCCCCAACTGAGCACCACTACTGATCATCGGGAAAGGAAACGTAGTATCGTTGAGAGTCTTCGTCGAACTCCCACTTGAGCTCACACGCGTCTCCTGGAGCGGAATCATCAGGCCCCGCATCTGGTGTAATAGTAATCTGTGAGCCACAGGGACTCAGCAATCTCGCACCCTCGTGATCAAGACTATTTAAGCTTATAGGTAAGGCAAGGTAAATATATGGAGCTGCAGCAAGCGACTAGCAAGTATGGTGGCTAACTTATTCGCAAAGGAGAGCGAGAAGAGGAGGCAAAGCACGAGCGAGAAACTAGAGAGCAACCTGCGCAAACATTACTCCAACACCGTGTCCACTTCCCGGACTCCGCCGAGAAGAGGCCATCACGGTAACACACTCGGTTGATACATTTTAATTAATTAAGGTTCAAGTTATCTACAACCGGACATTAACAAATTCCCATCTGCCCATAACCGTGGGCACGGCTTTTGAAAGTTCAATCCCTGCAGGGGAGTCCCAACTTAGCCCATGACAAGCTCTCACGGTCAATGAAGGAATAGACCTGCTCCCAAGACGTTCCGATCAGACTCGGTATCTCGGTAACTCAAGACACTTCGACAGGTTAAAACAAGACCAGCAACACCGCCCGACTGTGCCGACAAATCCCGATAGGAGCTGCACATATCTCTTTCTCAGCGCACACTCAGATTGTCCTAGGTACGGGTAGGCCAGCCCAGAGTTGCCCCTGGTGGCCACCGGTAGCTGACAGGTGGACCAACACTCAGAGGAGCACTGGCCACGAGGGGTTAAAAATAAGATGACCCTTGAGTCTGCAGAACCCAAGGGAAAGAAAAGGGCTAGGTGAAAAATGGTAAAACCAAGGTTGGGCATTGCTGGAAAAGCTTTAATCAAGGCGAAATATCAAGGGGTTCCCATTATAACCCAACCGCGTAAGGAACGCAAAATCCGGGAACATAACACCGATATGACGGAAACTAGGGCGGCAAGAGTGGAACAAAACACTAGGCGAGAGGCCGAGCCTTCCACCCTTTACCAAGTATATAGATGCATTAAGATAACATAGCAATATAATGATATGCCAACAAGTAAATAAATGTTCCAACAAGGAACGACCTCCAATCTTCAGCTGCAACTAGCAACGCTATAAGAGGGGCTGAGCAAAGCGGTAATATAGCCAATCAACAGTTTGCTAGGACATGGTGGGTTAGAGGTTTGACATGGCAATTTGGGAGGCTTGCAAGGAAGTGGTAGGCATCGTAGCAATGGCATAGCAAAAGAGCGAGCAAATTAGCATAGCAAAGATAGTAGTGATTTCGAGGGTATGATCATCTTGCCTGCACAGTTGTCAAAGTTGACTGGATCCTCACAAGCAAACTCAACGGGCTCCTCTTTAGCGAACTCGTCTCCCGGCTCTACCCAAATAAGACAAACAAGCAACAAGGATACAATCAACCACGTGCGAGAACAAGCAATATGATGAAATGATGATATGCTATGCGGGATGCGATGCGGGATGCCAAATGCAAGATATGACAGGAAATGCATGGACCTGGCCTCAACTTGGAAATCCAAGTGTGCCACTGGAAAGATGAGATGAAATCGCTTGAAAACAATATAAATAACGCCGGAATCGGAGTTACGGTTTGGAAATGGCAAGCGATTCAAATATGACACTGGTCTGCGATTTACAGCAAGTAGGCATCTAAATGCAAAGAAATGAACATGCTACAGTACCCAAACATGGCGTCAAAATACATGACAGGAAAGCATTCAAGATGTTTAACAAAAGTCTAGCACTGAGCTATGGCCAATTCATCCATTAGGAGGTTCAAACAAGCATGGCAAAAACGCAAATGGTAAAACAGATCTCAGACTTAGTGAAATTAACACTTGTCTGGAATTTCAGATCATATAGCTCTCTTCGGAGCAACAAAACAACATGCTACAGGACGTGAACATGACAAAGAAAGACATGGCATGTGGCTACTCAACAAGCTTAACAAAAGTCCCTTAGTGACCTTGAGCCAAAAGGGATCACAAAATATACTAACAAGCACACGAACATAGCAAAAATATAATCAGTTTTCAGACTTAGTGAAAACTGGGACATGCTGAAACATAACTCACGAAGGCATGTTTACGAGCTCGATGCACTCACCACGGTGCAAGTCATGGCAAGACAAGCATACACCCATCAAGAAGGCACAAAATGCCAGCTAGATATGGCAAGAACAATGGCATAGCATGCACAGATCAACTACAATAACATCGGCAAAATCGCAAACAAGTTGACGATCTGCCCAGATTCACAACGAAGCAAAAGTAGAGCTCGATTGACTCAAGCTAGGGTGCTCCATAATTGCAAACAAAGACATGGATGGATAGAGCACTACAAGATTAACAAAACTCCCTTACTGATCATCCTCAAAAGAGGCACGGATCACTAGGAAACAACATGAACATATGGCATCAAGAACTAAACAATCCTAGGACTTAGTGAAACTACTAAGTCCCTGAAAACAGAATTAGCAAGTGCACCATTTTGCAAGCTTGCACAAGTCACCACACACATCCTAAAAATACATGGGTTTCACCTCTGGAAAGATGACAAAACCCTTAACAAAACATATGTAGAACTCACGGGCATATCATGCACACAATAATCATGGCAAAAATGACAAAAGTGCTAAACGGAGTAACAGATCTGACAATTAACTCAAGTAGCCCTCTTCTAGCAGCATTTCGGGCATCAAGATGAGCTCAAATGAAAATGATTCAATGGAATGAAATTATGTACTCTCTGAGGTAAAGATTTTGATATGCTATACGCCCAAATCGGAGCTACGGATGCAAAGTTACGGAGCCACGAACAGGAGCATATGGATCAAGAATTTCGGGACTTAGTAAAAAAATCAACCTCTCCTAGGGTTTACTGTAGCTCCGATCCAGATCTGGATCACACGGAGCCCGAGGTGGCGGTGGCACTATTCACGGCCGGAGCCGAGGTCGCCGGCGATGGTGTTGGGCGGCGCGGCGAGCTCCGGTCTTGGCGGAGAGGACGGCGGAGGGCGGCGGGGTCGCCGGTCTCGGCCGCGGGGCGGCGAGGCGACGAGGTAAGGCGGTGGGACACTGCACCGAGAGGCGAGGCGTGGCTCCGGCCGGCATCGGGGTGGGCGGCTGGCCGGAGTGGCAGCTCGGGCGGCGGGGCGGCGCCGGCAGGGAGGCGGCGGGCGCGGGCGCGACGCCGGGAGGAGGAGGGCGCGGGCGGCGCGAGGAGCTGGGCCGCAGGGGCCCGCGCTGGGCTCGGCGGGCCTCAGCGGCGGCGGCGGCGAAGCGGTCCCGCAAGGGACACGTGCCGGCTGCTGGCTGGTGCGGGCGGGCGGAGCGGACGCGTCCGGTCCGTCCGGACGTGTCCAGCGGCGACGGAGGAGAAAAAAATCTAGGGTTTCGTCTGTGATTCGAATGGGGGGAGATATATATAGGCATAGAGGGGGCTAGGAGAGTCCAAATGAGGTGCGGTTTTCGGCCACGCGATCGTGATCGAACGCTCTAGGACATGGATCAGAGTTTGGTGGGTTTTGGGCCAAATTGGAGGGGTGTTGGGCTGCAACACACACGAGGCCTTTTCGGTCCCTCGGTTAACCGTTGGAGTACCAAACGAAGTCCAAATGGTACGAAACTTGACAGGTGGTCTACCGGTAGTAAACCAAGGCCGCTTGGAAAGTATCGGTCCAATCCGGAAATGTTTAATCCCCACACACGAAAAAAGCTAGACATGACCACCGGAGGAGAACGAAGCGCCGGAACGCAAAACGGACAACGGGGAAAATGCCCGAATGCATGAGATGAACACGTATGCAAATGCAATGCACATGATGACATGATATGAGATGCATGACAACGACAACAACACATGGAGACAAAAACCGAAACCGAGGAAATAAAATAACTTAACGCCAGAAACGGCTAGAGTTGGAGTACAAATAGGGAAAGTTACATCCGGGGTGTTACAGGGAATTTCTCCTTTTTGTCTTCTCCACATAAACCCCCTCATTATATTCTATTCCACCCATAGTGCTATGTCCATGGCTCGGGCTCATATATTGCATGAAAGTTTATAGGTTTGAGATTACTAAAGTATGAAACAATTGCTTGGCTTGTCATCGGGGTTGTGCATGATGAGAGCATTCTTGTGTGACGAAAATGGAGCATGACTAAACTATATGATTTTGTAGGGATGAACTTTCTTTGGCCATGTTATTTTGAGAAGACATAATTGCTTAGTTAGTATGCTTTTGTCTTGAATATGAACTTTTGTCAATATGAACTTTTGTCTTGAATCTTTCGGATCTGAATATTCATACCACAATTAATAAGAATTACATTAAAATTATGCCAAGTAGCACTCCACATCAAAAATTGTGTTTTTATCATTTACCTACTCAAGGACGAGCAGGAATTAAGCTTGGGGATGCTTGATACGTCTCCAACGTATCTATAATCTTTTTATTGTTCCATGCTATATTATCTACTGTTTTGGACATTATTGGGCTTTATTATCCACTTTTATATTATTTTTGGGACTAGCCTATTAACTGGAGGCCCGACCCAGAATTGTTTTTTTGCCTGTTTTAGGGTTTCGAAGAAAAGGAATATCAAACGGAGTCCAAACGAAATGAAATCTTCGGAAACGTGATTTTCTGAACAAACAAGACCCGGGAGACTTGGACCCTACGTCAAGACACAAAAGAGGAGGCCACGAGGTAGGGGGTGCGCCTACCCCCCCACCCAGGCGCGCCCTCCACCCTCATGGGCCCCCTGTTGCTCCACCGATGTACTCTTTCCTCCTATATATACTTATGTACCCCCAAACGATCAGATACGGAGCCAAAAACCTAATTCCACCGCCGCAACTTTCTGTATCCACGAGATCTCATCTTGGGGCCTATTCCGGAGCTCCGCCGGAGGGGGCATCGATCACGGAGGGCTTCTACATCAACACCATAGCCCCTCCGATGAAGTGTGAGTAGTTTACCTCAGACCTACAGGTCCATAGTTCCTCTCTTTTTGGATCTCAATACAATGTTCTCCCCCTCTCTTGTGGAGAACTATTTGATGTAATCTTTTTTTTGCGGTGTGTTTGTTGAGACCGATGAATTGTGGGTTTATGATCAAGTCTATCTATGAACAATATTGGAATCTTCTCTGAATTCTTCTATGTATGATTGGTTATCTTTGCAAGCCTCTTCGAATTATCAGTTTGGTTTGGCCTACTAGATTGATCTTTCTTGGAATGGGAGAAGTGCTTAGCTTTGGGTTCAATCTTGCGGTGTCCTTTCCCAGTGACAGTAGGGGCAGCAAGGCACGTATTGTATTGTTGCCATCGAGGATAACAAGATGGGGTTTTCATCATATTGCATGAGTTTATCCCTCTACATCATGTCATCTTGCTTAAGGCATTACTCTGTTTTTAACTTAATACTCTAGATGCATGCTGGATAGCGGTCGATGAGTGGAGTAATAGTAGTAGATGCAGGCAGGAGTCGGTCTACTTGTCTCGGACGTGATGCCTATATACATGATCATACCTAGATATTCTCATAACTATGCTCAGTTCTGTCAATTGCTCAACAGTAATTTGTTCACCCACCGTAGAATACTTATGCTCTTGAGAGAAGCCACTAGTGAAACCTATGGCCCCGGGTCTATCTTTACCATATTAACCTCCTACTACTTAGTTATTTCCTTTGCTCTTTACTTTGCCTTTATTTTACTTTGCATCTTTATCTCAAAAATAAAAAAAATATTATCTTATCATATCTATCAGATCTCACTCTCGTAAGTATCCGTGTAGGGATTGACAACCCCTATTTGCGTTGGTTGCAAGGATTTATTTGATTTGTGCAGGTACGAGGGACTCGCGCGTAGCCTCCTAATGGATTGATACCTTGGTACTCAAAAAACTGAGGGAAATACTTACGCTACTTTGCTGCATCATCCCTTCCTCTTCGAGGAAAACCAACGCAGTGCTCAAGAGGTAGCACTCTCACTCACATTTTGCAGGAGTTCGCTGACGTCTTTCCACAAGACGTGCCATCATGATTACCACCTATTCGAGGGATTAAGCATCAATTGACTTAATTCCCGGTGCATCGCTACCCAACCGTGCACCATACCGTACCAATCCAGAGGAGACGAAGGAGATTATGCGTCAAGTACAGGAGCTGCTCGACGAAGGTTATATACGTGAATCTCTTAGTCCTTGTGCTGTTCCGATTGTACTCTTGTCTAAAAAGGATGGTACGTCGCGTATGTGTGTTGATTGTAGAGGCATTAATAATATTACTATTCGTTATCGTCATCCTATTCCTAGGCCAGATGATATGCTTGATGAATTGAGTGGCTCTACAATATTCTCCAAACTTGATTTGCGTAGTGAATACCATCAAATTCGTATGAAATTGGGAGATGAATGGAAAACTGCATTTAAAACTAAGTTTGGTTTATATGAGTGGTTAGTCATGCCTTTTGGGTTAACTAATGCACCGAGTACTTTCATGAGGTTAATGAACGAAGTTTTACGTGCTTTAATTGGACGATTTGTGGTAGTATATTTTGATGATATACTGATTTATAGTAAATCTTTGGAGGAACATTTGGAACATTTACGTGTTGTTTTTATTGATCTAGATGATGCACGTTTGTTTGGTAACCTTGGAAAGTGCACCTTTTGCACTGACCGAGTATCTTTTCTTGGCTATGTTGTTAGTCCACAGGGAATTGAAGTTGATAAAGCCAAGATTGAAGCTATTGAGAGTTGGCCGCAGCCCAAAACGGTCACAGAAGTGAGGAGTTTCCTTGGCCTCGCTGGTTTCTATATGCGTTTTGTGAGAGATTTCAGAACCATTGCTGCACCTCTCAATGAGCTTACAAAGAAGGATGTGCCTTTTGTTTGGGGTACCGCACAGGAAGAAGCCTTCACGGTATTGAAAGATAAGTTGACACATGCTCCTTTACTCCAACTTCCTGATTTTAATAAGACTTTTGAGCTTGAATGTGATGCTAGTGGAATTGGATTAGGAGGTGTGTTATTACAAGATGGCAAATCTGTGGCATACTTTTCTGAAAAATTGAGTGGGCCTAGTCTGGACTATTCTACTTATGATAAAGAATTATATACTCTTGTTAGGACCTTAGAAACATGGCAGCACTATTTATGGCATAAGGAATTTGTTATACATTCTGATCATGAATCTTTGAAACACATTAAAAGTCAAGCAAAACTGAACCGTAGACATGCTAAATGGGTTGAATTCATTGAGACTTTCCCTTATGTCATTAAACACAAGAAGGGTAAAGAAAATGTTATTGCTGATGCATTGTCTCGTTGTTATACTATGCTTTCACAACTTGACTTTAAAATATTTGGTTTGGAGACCATCAAAGATCAATATGTGCATGATGCTAAATTTAAAGATGTATTGCAGAATTGTAAGGAAGGGAGAACTTGGAACAAGTTTGTTCTTAACGATGGATTTGTGTTTCGTGCTAACAAGCTATGCACTCCAGCTAGCTCCGTTCGTCTTTTGTTGTTGCAGGAGGCGCATGGAGGAGGATTAATGGGACACTTTGGCGTCAAGAGGACGGAGGATATACTTGCTACACATTTCTATTGGCCAAAGATGAGACGGGATGTTGAGCGTTTTGTTGCTCGCTGCACTACATGTCAAAAAGCAAAGTCACGACTCAATCCTCATGGTTTGTATATGCCTTTTCTTGTACCTAGTGTTCCTTGGGAGGATATATCTATGGACTTTGTTTTAGGTTTACCTCGAACAAAGAAGGGGAAGGATAGCATATTTGTTGTTGTGGATAGGTTCTCGAAAATGGCACACTTTATACCATGTCATAAAAGCGATGATGCTGTTAATGTTGCTGATTTGTTCTTTTGTGAAATTATTCGCTTGCATGGTGTGTCAAATACTATTGTTTCAAATCATGACACTAAATTTCTTAGCCACTTTTGGAGATGTTTATGGGCTAAGTTGGGGACTAAACTGCTTTTTAGTACTACTTGTCACCCCAAACTGATGGTCAAACTGAAGTAGTCAATAGAACATTGTCTACTATGCTTAGGGATGTTTTGAAGAATAATAAGAAAATGTGGGAAGAATGCTTCCTCATATTGAATTTTCTCATAATCATTCATTGCATTCTACTACTAAGATGTGTCCTTTTGAAATTGTGTATGGTTTCCTACCTCGTGCACCTATTGATTTGGTGCCTCTTCCAACTTCGGAGAAGGTTAATTTGATGCTAAAGAACATGTTGAATTGATTTTAAAAATGCATGAGTTAACTAAGGAAAACATTGAGCGTATGAATGCTAAATATAAACTTGCTGGTGATAAGGGTAGAAAACATGTTGTGTTTGCACCTGGAGATCTTGTTTGGTTACATTAGCGTAAGGATAGATTTCCTAATTTGCGTAAATCAAAGCTAATGCCACGTGCTGATGGTCCTTTTAAGGTGTTAGAGAAAATAAATGATAATGCATATAAACTTGAGCTCCCTGCAGATTTTGGGGTTAGTCCCACTTTTAACATTGCAGATTTGAAGCCTTATTTGGGTGAGGAAGATGAACTTTCATCGAGGACGACTTCATTTCAAGAAGGGGAGGATGATGAGGACATCAATACCATTGCTACACCCACAACCCCTGCTGCTATACATACTGGACCAATTACTAGAGCTCGCGCATGCCAATTGAATTATCAAGTACTTTCATTTCTAGGTAACGATTCTAATGTTCATGAGAACTCATATGATGCTGCCTAAATTGGATACATTTGTTTTGCTTACAAATGAAGGGCCTAGCTTGGACAAGAAAGATGAACCTTGGAGCAAGTTCAAGCATGGCGATGATGGCATGCGCAAGGGGATCAAGAACGGAGTTACAAGTGATGATTTCAGGACTTTGAAGCCACCATAAGAAGTGCATGAAGCCTTGGACGAAATATACATGATTCCACTTCATAAATTTCGTCCAGAGGCTATTCTAGGTGATGCGTCACCTTATTATTGGGCCAGGCCCATGTATTTTCGAAATACTTAAGTATAGGCTATTTTTAGAGTCCGTATGTGTGGGGAAACAAGAGTTAGGGTTGGTTTCGGACCCCTCCTCCAAGGGCCATGAAATTCCCCCCTCTTCCTCCATATATACAGCCCTTAGGGCGACATTTAGACTTTGGGTTTTGTTTAGATTAAAAGTTCGCCATAGCTGCAACTTCGCGTGCTTCGTTTGTGTCCAACGACCAAACCAAGATGTCACGGAACCCCACCTTCATTAATAAAGCTTTCCTCTTTAATTCACAATATCCAGATTGCAATATCAGTTTCTTGCTTGTTCTTCATTTGCTCGCAGGAAATAGATCCTCGTGGTCAGGTTGATCGTGCTCCGGTGTGGTCAATAACCCTTGGAAGTTGGTTTAGCGATTGCTAAGGCGCGACGTCTTCGCACGTTCGTAGTCGGATCATCAAAGTCGACTCGCACAGAAAACGATATCTATCTCATCGAAACATCGGGACACCTTCGCGTGTATCACTTGGTTGCACGACCCTACTTATCTTTTTGCGTGTGTGTTTCCGTGTATCGTATATTGCTTGGTCTACTTGTTGCATTGCGATCTTGTGAATCTGTTCCAACATTATTGAAGCTCATTTACAATTGCATCAAATTTTGTGCCACCATCCTAAACAAGCTCCACCAATTGTGCTATTTCCTTGTTCCACATTGGAGTCATGATTGATCCACCTTCAACTTCAATCAAGGTACATTTGGTATACGTTCTTCTCTTTCAACCACTCACATTTTTCTCTTGGAATGATGGATAGGCCAAGTACTTCTACCAACCCATTCTTCATTGAGCACGACGACGACATGAACGCCTACATCACCAAGAGCCACCTCTTTGGTGCACAACGTGCTTTGCATCAAGAGCAACAAGCAATGAGTTAACGCATCGACAACCTCGCCGCCGACTTGCGTCTCTCCGAGGAATGTACAAGGGACTACTTCGACCACAAGCTCGACGATCACAAGCAAGAGAACGATGCAAGAGTGGACGAGATTCGTGCTTTGTTGCTCAACCACTCTTCTTCCACTTTGTCCTCATCAAGACGGAGCCGCTCAAGTCGAACTCCGACTTCACCCTCTCTGGCTCAAGTACACCGACATCGAACACTCTTCGACGTGCCGCGCACAACGATTGTCAAGCAAGCCTCAATCCTCTATGCGACACCAACTCTCAAGAACACCGACAACATCAAACCCAAGAGGCTTTTGCGCTAGCACGAGAACGGCAAGGACAACGCCAACATGAAGAGGAAGAGCGAGCGCGTCTACACCAAGATGCACAAGATGCCGAGGCACAACGACAAGAACAACAACTCCGTGAAGCTCAAGCACTTGAGGCGCAACGTGCCCTCCAAGATTCAACTCGAGCCGTAGCCAACCGAGGCCGACAAGTTCATGAACAAGAAGAAGAATTTCGTGAAGAAGCTCACGAACGACGACATCAAGCTCGCGTGCAACATCAAGATAGACAAGTTCCTCCACAAGCTCGCCAAGAACATCAAGTTCGCCAAGAGTGTGAAGAGAATGGGAATCCTCCACGATAAGAGCAACATGAGGTTGACAACCCTCCTCCCCAAGAGCACAATGAGTTTGACAATCATCAATAACATGGGTGTCATCATATACTACCCCAACACAATGGAGAGCAACGCTATGGCAAGCTAAAGTTCACCACGCCCAAGTTCAATGGAAGCAACGATCCCGAAGAGTACCTTTCATGGGCATTGAAGGTCGACAAAATCTTCCTCTTGCACAACTATGAAGAAGAGAAGAAGATCGCGATGGCATCCCTTGAGTTCCAAGACTATGTCCTCATTTGGTGGGAACAAGTCGTCGAGCATCGTGAGGCAAGAGGTGAACCACCCATCACTACCTAGGCGCAAATGAAGGATGTCATGACATCACGCTTCGTGCCTACCTACTACAATGGCGACCTCTTCAAGAAACTTCAAATACTTAAGCAAGGAACCAAGAGCGTTGAAGACTACTACAAGGAGATGGAGATTGCCATGATAAGAGCCAATGTCATGGAAGATGATGATGGAGGCGAAGGTGTCCTGATGTTTCGGTGAGATGGTGAGTATCGTTTTTTGTGGGAGTCGACCTTGATGATCCGACTATGAACGTGCGAGACGTCGCGCCTTAGCTATCGCTAAACCAACTTCTGAGTGGTTATTGACCACACCTGATACGGAGCATCCCAATGTCATCCCCATGGACTCAACTACATCTCCTATGACACCACTTGGACCCATGACACGACCACATGGAAGAGCTCTCGAAACCGAGGTGACATCTCTCCTCTCACATTTCCACTTCGATGCACATGAGACATGGCTACTAACTCAAACGAAGACATTGTGCATACTCAGGTATCAAGTAGTTGGCCATGAAGAAGCTAAGGAGCAAGGAGGATCAAAAGAGGAAGATGGGCGTGAAGACGGAGAAGAAGAAGAAGAAGAAGAGCTGCAGACAAACCCCAGCCACCGGACGATCGGCCGGGACCGGTCATCTGGAGCCTGAAGCCCCAGCCGAGCTACAGCGAGCGGACGTCCGGCCCAGACCGGATGACCAGCGACACCGCACCCGAGCCAAACGAGCGAAAGTCCGACGCCACCGGACGTCCGGCGACCGGATGACCGGCCCCTTCTGAAAATTTGCAACGTCCACATCCGAGCCACAACCAGCGGACGACCGGCTACTACTGGACGTACGGCCGCCCGTGAGCCACCAGACGACCGGCCCCCAGCGGACATCCGGTACCTGGCTGTGTCTAGTTTCAGGCCCGAAGCCCATGTACCCCCTCCTTTCGCCCCCCCCCCCATTTGCACTAAGACTATTAGACTCCCTATTCATCCTAGCTAGGGGTAGCATTGGTTTAGTTCATTTTCAGAGATAGAGCATTGCTCATCCACATCGAATCTACTCCACGAGAGAGACCACGACCCCTCTTCGGAGAAGATCCCTTTGGATTCAAGACGCCTCTAAGGGAAGATCCCCCTCGTGGATTCAAGACATCCTCACAGAGAAGATCGGCTACCTTTGTATTGTCCGTTGTTGACTTTGGATCTTATATCTCCCTTTGTGTTCATGGGTCTAGCGCATGTGTAATCATACTTGTTGCTTTGAGTGTTCTCTTGTGTTCCCCTTGTGATTTTCCCCTCGTTTCCCTCCTTGTGTTCTTCGTGTTCATCACGGGTTTCGCTCGTTTCGTGAAAGATCGGCCGATTAGGGTCCCTACCCTACATCATCTTGGTATCAGAGCCTCGTTGATCACGTTTTCTGAGCCTCCCTGTTGTGTTGCTAGCCTAGTTTTTGTTGTTTTTGTCCCTAATTAGAAAATTCCCCACAAAAATAGCCCCAATTTTTTTTGTGACTTGTTGGTGTGTTGAAATTTTGTTGGATTTGATTTGTGGATTTGCTTTGTTTTGAGTGAATCTAGCTTTTCCCCCTTGCCCCACCCTTTCCATCCATGAAATCGCTCGGATTCAACGAATTTCGACCTCTCCATCACGAACTCCACCAGTTCATCCCGTGCCTGATTTTCGCCCAGGCACCGGACGTCTGCTCGCCAGCGGACGTCCGACGACCGGACGACCGCTCACCACCAGACGTCCGGAGTAACCTGATGAAACTGAATTTTCTTCAGTTTTGGTCACCACCGCTGCCCACATTTCCGCATACGCACTCCTACCACCTACACCATCACTACTTCCGCATAACACCACCATTGATTACCCATTTCACATTCCGACATGTGTTTCCACTTTGAGCTTTGAGAATTTGAGTTGCGGTTCCATATCCTTTTGTGTTTCGGCTATCTAGGTACAATTCGACATCAACATCACCGCCGCTCATCTTCGACACGGACGCGTCATCAACAACGACCACCTCGACTACATCTTGGTATTTGTGATTGGATCACCGTCATCCATTCTTGCTTACAGACAAGGAACCGAAGAATGGTAACCTCATCTTTGTATTGGACATATCACTCTTGCCATTACATTGATAGCCATCATAGCCTTACTCCTTTGCATCGCTTACCCATCAAGACTAGCCTTTGAGTATTGCCGGCAACGAGACTTGTGCACATTAGTGATCATACTTCCCATTGCGTACATACATCATTGTTGCATATCTTGGTATCATCTCTTGTGCCACAAGGTTGTCATCACATACACAATTGCTATCTTGGTTGGTCAAGCATTGCATGAGAAAAGAGCTCAAACAACAAAGAACCAAACAAGCTTTTAAGCAAAAGGAAAATATAAGCGAAGAGATTTTAAGCAAGAACCATAGCATCATACAACATTAAGATTGTCATATTAGATCATCTTGGATGATATCATCGAAACACATTGCATAGAACATACTTGGGATATAAGTTGTTGCATTTTTGCTTAGTAGGTTGTGCGCAAGTCTTGTATCCGCCAATTGTGCAATCGTGCTAGCGTCTCTCTAGTGTTGTGCAACACGAGCATTTTTGTGGACTCCACATTTTGGCTCATCCTTGGTTGCCCAACCCTACTTATCTTTTTGCGTGTGTGGTTCCGTGCATCGTATATTGCTTGGCCTACTTGTTGCATTGCAATCTTGCGAATCTTTTCCAACATTATTGAAGCTCACTTACAATTGCATCAAATTTTGTGCCACCATCCTAACCAAGCTCCACCATAAGCTTTTACTTGTGTAGGTGTGAGAAACCGACAAGAATTGGTACCAATTGTGCTATTTCCTTGTCCACATTGGAGTGATCATTGATCCACTTTCAACTTTGGTCAAGGTACATTTGGTATTCGTTCTTCTCTTTCTACCACTCACATTTTTCTACTGGAATGATGGATAGGCCAAGTACTTCTACCAACCCACTCTTCATTGAGCATGACGACGACATGAACTCCTATGTCACCAAGAGCCACCTCTTTGGTGCACAACGTGCTTTGCATCAAGAGCAACAAGCAATGAGTGAACGCATCGACAACCTCGCCACCGACTTGCGACTCTCCGAGCAACGTACAAGGGACTACTTCGACCACAAGATCGACGATCACAAGCAAGAGAACAACGCAAGAATGGAAGAGATTCGTGCTTTGTTGCTCAACCGTTCTTCTTCCACTTCGTCTTCATCAAGAAGGGCTTGCTCAAGTCGACACTCCGACTTCACCCTCTCCGGCTCAAGTACACCGACATCGAACACTCTTCGACGTGCCGCGTGCAACGATCGTCAAGCAAGCCTCAATCCTCTATGCGATACCAACTCTCAAGAGCACCGACAACGTCAAACCCAAGAGGCTTTTGCGCTGGCACGAGAACGACAACGACAATGTCAACATGAAGAGGAAGAGCACGCGCATCTACACCAAGAAGCACAAGATGCCAAGGCACAATGTCAAGAGCGACAATAGCGAGAAGCTCAAGCACTTGAGGCGCAACAAGCCCTCCAAGATGCAAGTCGCGCCATAGCCAACCGAGGCCGACAAGCTCGTGAACATGGAGAAGCACTTCGCGAAGAAGCTCAAGAACGAAGATTTCAAGATCCCGTGCATCATCAAGTTCCTCAAGTTCTTCCTCGAGCTCGACAAGCTCATCCACAAGCTCTCCAAGAACATCAAGTTCATCAAGAGCATGAAGACAATGGAAATCCCCCACGACAAGAACAACATGAGGTCGACAACCCTCTTATCCAAGTGCAACATGAGCTTGACAATCATCAACAACATGGACGTCATCATCCTCGACCCCAACATAATGAAGATCAACGCTACGACAAGCTAAAGTTCACAATGCTCAAGTTCAATGGAAGCAACGATCCCGAAGAATACCTTTCATGGGCATTGAAGGTCGACAAAATCTTCAGTTTGCACAACTTTGAAGAAGAGAAGAAGATCGCAATGGCATCCCTTGAGTTCCAAGACTATGTCCTCATTTCGTGGGAACAAATTATCGAGCGCCGAGAGGCAAGAGGTGTACCACCCATCACTACTTGGGCACAAATGAAGGATGTCATGAGAGCATGCTTCGTGCCTACCTATTACAACCGCGACCTCTTCAAGAAACTCCAACTACTCAACCAAGGAACCGAGAGCGTTGAAGAGTACTACAAGGAGATGGAGATTGCCATGATAAGAGCCAATGTCACGGAAGATGATGAGCAAACTATGGCACGTTTCTTGAATGGACTCAACCATTGTAACGCCCGGGTAATCAAGCTACAGTAATCTCACGATAATGATGCCGCGTCACCATGGTTACTGTTGTTAATCTTGCGGTGAATTACGTCCCTTTTGAATTCTAATTAAAATAAAGTTAAACGATAAAAGTTTTCTAAAGTCAAATCTAAAATGTTCAAAGTGTAGCAAATAAATCATATATGATTATGGTGGTGACTCCAAATTTTTATAAAATGCTTAGATGCACTAAATGATAGAAACAATAGCTGAATTATTTATGTAATCGTCACTTAAATGATTAAATTATTGAAAACTACTTTTAATAAATAAAAGGATAATTGTGGCAGTGATATAATTACTACCACTAATTTAGGTGCTAGAATTATATTTTATAAAACTAAAATAATATGAATTAAAATAGTAAAAGAAAATAGATAAAAGAAAAATGTTAAAAACAGAAAAACAAAAGAAAATAATATAAAAGAGAACCCCCCCCTCCTCGCTGGGCCATGGCCCAGATGGCCTCGGGGCCTAACAGGCTGGCCCACCCCGCAGCCTTAACCCCCACTCCCCCCAGTCCAACCCTAGCCACCACCCACTTCCCCCTCTACTCACGCCCCCACTCT
>NC_041386.1:324022506-324119691 GCF_002162155.2 Triticum dicoccoides
CCCCCCCCGCCGGGCTACCTCCTCCTCCTCAACGGACTGTGTCCCCTACGTCCGCGTCGTCCCCATCCTCCGCCTCGAACCCCGCTGCCTGTGCCCTGCGACCCGCCGTGAGCCTCGTTACCTCCCCTCTCCCTCGCGCGGCACCGACTGCCAGCGCTGCGCGCGCGCCTCACGCTGGTCGCCACGGCCACCGCACGCGCGCACCCGTGCGCCGCCCGCGTCCCGGATCTCCTTGCCTCCTCGCTCACCGCGGCCGCGTCCACTCCGATGTGCGCGCCCCCGATGCCCCGCTCACGCGCCCGTGCTCGACTACACCTGCTCGCACTGAAGCGCGTGCCCCGCTTGCTCCTCGTTGCCGCTGCTTCGCCTAGCCCCGCGTCGGCCCGCCTCCCATCCTCACCGTGCCCACGTGACGCCGCACCAAGTGCTGCTCGCCGCACTGCTTCGCCCAGGCGACCCCGCCACCCTCTCCACCGCTGCAGCTCGCGCGCGCCATCGCGTGCCTTGCCTACGCCCCGCGCCACTTCGCCACAGCTGGCGCCAGCCGCTGCGGCCTCGCGGTGCCCCGCTCCGGCCCCCCTCGCCTCGCTCCGCCTCCCCACTATGGCCGCTCTCCGCGGCCCACATCTCCGTGCCTGCACCGGCCATGGCCGCCGCCTCTCTGCTCGTCGGCGCGCCCATTCCGGTGACGCCGCGCCTGGCGCTCGCGCCCATCGGGCGCCCACGGCCTTTGCTGCTAGCACACCCGACCCGCAAGGCCTGTGTGCCATAGACAAACGGGGCCCACCCCCCTATGAACGAAAACAAAATAAAAATATATATTATTAATTAAATTAATTAAAAAATGAATTAATAAATAATAATTAAAATTCAATAAAATGATAATTAATTAATTAATTAATTAAAGAATTAATTAACTTAACTAATCTTGATTAATTAAACTAATTAATCATAATTAGATTAACCTAATTAACTTAACCTAACTAATCTGTTAATTAAACCAATTAATTAGGTTAATTATTTGTCAGTCAATGACATGTGGGCCCCTGTCCAGTTTGACCAGTCAAACTATTGACTGGGTGGACCTAGTCTATGACAGGTGGGCCCTGGTTGACCCTGTTGACTAGTCAATAGTTGACTGGTCAAATGCTGATTGGACCCCCCATTGACCCCACCTGCCAGCCACACATGCATTCTGTTGGGTACAATTTTGTGTACCCATAGCAATTTAAGATTTAATTTTCAAATTAAAACAATTTAGAAAATGATTTAAAACTTTTAAAATTAATAGAAAGTAATCTGTAGCTCGGATGAAAGAACTTTGTACATGAAAGTTGCTCAGAACAACAAGACGAATCCGGATACGCAGCCCGTTCGTCCGCCACACATCCCTAGCATAGCAAACACGCAACTTTCCCCCTTCGGTTCATCTATCCAAAAACGCGAAACACCGGGGATAATTTCCCGGATGATTTCCCCCTTCACCGGTACCAACTCAGACCGTGTTAGGGCACACCTAGCATCACGCTTTGTCATGTCATGCATCATCATGCATTTGTTTGCATTATATTTATTGTTTCTTCCCCCTCTTCTCTTGCTAGACACCGAGACCGACGCCGCTGCTACCCAGTACGACTACGGTGTTGATGACCCCTCTCTCTTGCCAGAGCAACCAGGGGAAGCCCCCCCTTTGATCAGTAGATATCGCCTACTCTTCTCTCTACTGCTTGCATTAGAGTAGTGTAGCATGTTACTACTTTCCGTTAATCCTATTCTGATGCATAGCCTGTCATTGTTGCTACAGCTGTTGATACCTTACCTGCAATCCTAAATGCTTAGTATAGGATGCTAGTTTATCATCAGTGGCCCTACATTCTTGTCCGTCTGCCATGATATACTATCGGGACGTGATCACTTGGGAGGTGATCACGGGTATATACTATATACTTTATACATGATACATGTGATGACTAAAGACGAGTTGGCTTGAGGAGTACCTGCGGTTGATTCACATATTGGGGGCTGGAAGGACATACTTTCTCGACAGCCCTCTGTGTGGATCTTTGTGGCAAAGCGACAGGGCAGGTTGAGACCACCTAGGAGAGAGGTGGGTCTGGCCCTGGTTTGCATTCGCGGTTATTTCAAGATAACACATTTAACGAGATCTTGGTATTTGATCTGAGTCTGGCCACTGGCCTATATGCACTAACCATCTACGCGGGGACATTTATGGGCACTCGGCGTCATGGTATCAGCCGAAGCCTTCATGACGTCAGCGACTGAGCGGCGCGCGCCGGGTTGGACTGGAACGCCTGCTCTTGTATAAGGGAGGCTAGGTCTGCTCACCGGCCGCGTACGCAACGTGCAGGTGTGCAATGGGCGATGGGCCCAGACCCCTGCGCCATAGGATTTAGATCAGCGTGCTGACCTCTCTGTTGTGCCTAGGTAGGGCTGCGATGTGTTGATCTTCCGAGGCCGGGCATGACCCAGAAAAGTGTGTCCAGACAAAGGGGATCGATCGTGTTGGGAAATGTGGTGCACCCCTGCAGGGAAGTTAATCTATTCGAATAGTCGTGATCTTCGGTAACAGGACGACTTGGAGTTGTACCTTGACCTTATGACAACTAGAACCGGATACTTATTAAAACACACCCTTCCAAGTGCCAGATACAACTAGTGATCCCTCTCTCACAGGGCGACGAGGGGAGGATCATCGGTTAGGGTAATGCTATGCGATGATACTTGGTGAACTTACCATCTACTCTCTTCTACATGCTGCAAGATGGAGGTGGCCAGAAGCGTAGTCTTCGATAGGACTAGCTATCGCCTCTTATTCTGGCATTCTGCAGTTCAGTCCACATATGTTACCTTCTTGTCCATTTGATACCAATGCATACATATGTAGTGTAGCTCCTTGCTTGCGAGTACTTTGGATGAGTACTCACGGTTGCTTTGCTCCCTCTTTTCCCCTTTTCTATACCCGATTGCTGCGACCAGACGATGGAGTCCAGGAACCAGACGCCAGTGTCGATGACGACTACTACTACTCGGGAGGTGCCTACTACTCAGCCCGCTGACGACGACCAGGAGTAGTTTAGGAGGATCCCAGGCAGGGGGCATGTGCCTCTTTCGATCTGTATACCAGTTTTTGCTAGCCTTCTTAAGGCAAACTTGTTTAACTTATGTATGTACTCAGATATTGTTGCTTCCGCTGACTCGTCTATGATTGAGCTCTTATATTCGAGCCTTCGAGGCCCCTGGCTTGTAATATGATGCTTGTATGACTTATTTTATTTGTAGAGTTGTGTTGTGATATCTTCCCGTGAGTCCCTGATCTTGATCGTACACATTTGCGTGTATGATTAGTGTACGATTGAATCGGGGGCGTCACAAGTTGGTATCAGAGCTGACTGCTTGTAGGAATCCCCCTTCCACACTCCTTGGCCGAAGTTGAGTCTAGACATTACAAAACTTTTACTAACATGGTTGTGTGCCTTACGGGCCCACGTCACCATCTGGGTGGTATTAGTATCTTTTACTCCTCGATCCTTACTCTGGGACTCTGAACTCTCTTCTACTCGGGTTAAACGATTTTACTAACTTTTAGATTAGGATCCCGTGACCATGTTCACCCCAAAGTTGGATAAGCCCTAGTTATTCTTTAGAATAGTATTTGAACATTATGCACAATGTCATTTGACTCCTGTGAAAACATATTTGTTTTCAGATGGAACCCACGAGACAGGTCGTGCGCCACACGACGGCCATTGGTGCCTCAGGATCACCTGTTGTGTTGGTTGAGATGATGACCTATCTGGGTTATCACTGGCACCCTGAGTACACCGTCTACGTGGAGTACAAGGACTTCAACCAGGAGAAATACCGTGCCATCGTCCACCTCTACTCTCGGGAGTATGACTCCACTACCGTGCTGCACACTACTCATGGTGTTGGAGTGACTATCGATATGGCGGTCCACGATGCTGCTTATGCTGCTCTGACACATCTTCGTGGAGAGTATCAGGAGTTGGACACCTCCCCCTTCAGGCACATTGCTATCGCATCCGATGTTGGTGCGGAGGGATACTACACTGCTGCCTACTCCACCGTCACCCGAGAGCCCTTCTACCATCAGAACCTGGTTCTGCATGCTGATGGGCTGGACAGAGCTAACCGAGCTCTTCGCCACGAGTTGTACACCACCCATCAGCACCTGTACCATGCTCTGACGGTGTTGCACCCCTCTGCCTGATCTGGTGATCTGTCGCGTTCTGCGATCTACCCTTCCAGGACCGTGATGCCCCAGGGTGTCGGCTGGCCAGATGTGGGAGGCTACTCTCCCGCACTTGGTCCTCTCCTGCCACCTGCGCATTGGGTTCTGCACCAAAGTATCTGTGGAACCCAGGCTACTCGCGTGGAGGTCTTCCCTTCGCGTCACTACCAGCTGTCAGGCTACACCTACCTCCACAGCTCCTCCTGGGACTGATGTAGGCTTGCTTGTTAGTGTTAGATGCATTCGCCACGAGCCCGCGTGCCTCCTATGATGTTCTTAGTCTGTGTACTGAACTTTGTGTACCGAACTCTATGCATGATCACTTTTGTAAGATATGCCAACTACTATGCAGTGTCTATCATGTTCCTTTCATGATGCATGTTTCATCATGAATGATTCTTGTCCTTGCAAATTCTCAATGTTGAACTACCCCTGTTATATATTAGCAGGATGGTTAGACCAGGTGGTGATCGTGGTAACCCTCCCCCACCCCCGCCTGAGTACATGGCTGGGATGATGCAACAGTTTGAGCTGAATCGCCAGTTCATGGAGAATATTATGGCTTAGTTTCCTCGCCCCAATATGAACCAACAGCCAACCCAAGTGACTTTGCAGGATTTCATGCGCCTCAACACAACCGTGTACCGCAGCTCATCTCAGCCTCTGGATGCTGATGACTGGCTCCGTGATATCACCTATGAGATGGAGTCTACTGATGTAGCCCCTGCCAGCTACGTCACCTTTGCTTCTTTCTTCTTGAAGGGACCCGCTGCCCAGTGGTGGGACAGCCACATGCGTACTCTGCCGGTTGGAACAATCATCACCTGGCCAGACTTCCAAGCTGCTTTCCGTGCTCGCTTCATTCCTCAGGGGTCATGGACCGTAAGAAGCGCGAGTTCCGCGGCCTCACCCAAGGCAACAAAACTGTGGAAACTTATCAGCGGGAGTTTCTAGACTTGTCCCGCTATGCTGAAGAAGACATTGCAACTGATGCACGCAGACAGGAGAAGTTCCATGATGGCCTTCAAGCTGATATCAAGCTCGCACTTCTAGTGCACGACTTTGCCGATTTCGCCACCTTGGTGAACAAGGCCATCAATGTCGAAACTGGTCTGCAGGAATACCAGAGCTCTCACGGGTGCAACCATGACACGCGCTCCTCTTCGGGCCCGTCTTCGTAGAAGCATAGGATATGGATTCCCAACAGCATTCAGCCAACTACACCTGCTCCAAGGCAGTCATATGCTGCACCTCGTCTGCCTCCCCCACCAACTAGGCAGCCAATACTTCCAGCTCCACCACCACAAGCTCCTGTTCCCACTCCCAATAATGGTCTGTGCTTCATGTGTGGTCAACTAGGACACCGTGCTAGGGAATGCAACCAGAACCAGAATCAACTGGCCCTCCCTGCAGCTGGCCGTGGAAACAACCAGCCTCGCAACAACAATGCTAGGTCTTACGGTCATGTTCATGCCAACCACGTTGATCTTAATGAAGCTCAAGACCAGCCTGCTACTATGATGGGTACACTCCTCGTAAATTCGGTACCTTCATCTGTTTTATTCGATTCAGGAGCATCACATTCATTCATGTCAGAAGATTTTGCATACAAGCATGACGTTAAATGTGAGGAGATGAACACTTCGGTATTGGTAAAAAACCCCTGGGACAATGTCAAACCTCACTGGTTGGCATCGATGTCCCCGTGGAAATCGAAGGGCTGGAATTCTATGCCTCTCCCATTATCCTGAAGTCGTCTAACATCGACCTCATTCTGGGGATGGATTGGTTGAAAGTGCATACTGCTTCTATAGTTTGCGCCACTAAGACCGTCCATCTGCTACATCCTTCCGATGAAATAGTTACTTACTAGGCTCATCTAGTTCAAAATGCCGAGGCACGACTTTATGCCTTGTATGCATTGAACGCTGCACCACTCGAGGGCATTGAAAACATTCCCGTCGTTTGTGAATTCCAAGACGTCTTTCCGGAAGAACTTCCAGGGATTCCCCCTGCTAGAGCTGTCGAATTGATCATCGACTTGAAACCAGGCACCACTCTTATAGCCAAACGACCCTACAAAATGCCTCCGCATGAACTCATTGAGCTTAAGGAGGAAATCGACAAATCTCTTGTCAAAGGTTTCATTCGCCCTAGTTGCTCTCCTTGGGGAGCACCTTCTCTCTTTGTTAAGAAGAAGGATGGGACAAACCGATTAGTCCAAGACTACCGTCCTATAGACCAAGCTACCATTCAGAATAAATACCCTCTTTCTCGGATCAATGATCTTTATGATCAACTGGCTGACTCATCAGTGTTCTCCAAACTCGACTTGAGGTTGGGTTACCACCAGATCCGTGTTCGTGAAGAGCATATCCCAAAAACAGCCTTCGTGACTCGGTATGGGTCATACGAGTACACCGTCATGTCATTCGGCTTAACGAATGCTCCCGCCACCTTCTCTCGTCTAATGAACTATATATTCATGGATTACATCGACAAGATCGTCGTGGTTTATCTAGATGATATCCTTGTATTTTCCAAGAACAAAGAAGAACATGCTGAACATCTTCGTCTTATGCTAGAAAAGCTTTGAGAGCATCAACTATATGCTAAGTATTCCAAGTGTGAATTCTGGCTCCCCGAAGTAACCTATCTTAGGCATGTCATCTCCAAGGATGGTATTGCCGTCAACCCTGAACGAGTTCAGGCTATTCTCGATTGGACTCCTCTGAAGAATGTCAAGCAAGTCCGAAGTTTTCTCGGTCTCGCCAGCTATTGCCACCGATTCGTCGAGAACTTCTCCAACATTGCCAGGCCTCTGACTAATCTGTTGCATAAGGGTGTCAAGTTCGAATGGACAGACAAGTGCCAGGAAAGTTTCCAGGTGCTCAAAGACAAGTTGACTTCTGCCCCAATGCTTGCTCCACCTGATACTAAGAAGGACTTCGTCATTTACTGCGACGCTTCCCGTCAAGGATTAGGCTTTGTCCTAATGCAAGAGCGCAGAGTGATTGCTTATGCCTCTCGTCAACTGCGCCCTCACGGAGAAAACTACCCAGTTCATGACCTCGGGATTGCTGCTATCATTCATGCACTAAAGCAGTGGCGACATTACCTTCTCGATAATCGTTGCGAGATCTTCACCAACCACCAAAGTCTGAAGTATCTGTTTACTCAGCCAGATCTGAACCTCCGTCAGCAGAGATGGATGGAGACTATTGCAGACTTTGACGTGGGTATATCCTATACCCCCGGCAAGGCTAATGTAATGGCTGATGCCTTGAGCCACAAGTCTTACTGCAACCACCTCCAGGTTCACAAAGTTCAGCTCTCGCTTGTCGAAGAATTTAGAAAGCTGAACCTTCATATTGTTCCTCCTGGTGCACTCGCTCCCCCTCCCCCGGAGTTCCACAAGATGAATCTTCATGTTGTTACTACGGGTTCTCTAAATACCATGGCTGTCGTACCAGATCTCATAGCTGGTATAAAGACTATTCAAGGTGATGACTCTGAAGTCCATAAGATTAAACGCCATCTAGCAGAAGGAAAGCCCTCATTCTTCACTATCGCCGATGATGGCGCCTTGTACTTCAAAGGCCGCCTAGTGGTACCATGTTCGAAGAAAAACCTGGATAAGACTAAAAGGGTTATGAAAGAAGCTCATGATACGCCTCTGTCCATCCATCCTGGTAGTACAAAGATGTACCAGGATATTCGTCAAAGATTCTGGTGGTCTAATATGAAGCAGGACATTGCTCGTTATGTTGCTGAGTGTGACGTTTGCCGCCGTATCAAAGCAGAGCATCAAAGGCCTGCTGGAACTCTACAACCTATCTCTATTCCTGAATGGAAAAGGGACCATGTTGAAATGGACTTCGTCACTGGATTTCCCAAATCGCACAAGGGTAATGATGCTATTCTTGTCATCATTGACCGGCTTTCTAAAGTTACACATTTTCTGGCGGTCAAAGAGACAATCACTCCTAGTCAGCTTGCTACTCTCTACATGACCAGAATTGTTTCACTTCACGGTATTCCACTGGTTATCAGTTCAGACCGTGGCAGCTTATTCACTTCAAGATTTTGGACAAGTTTCCAAGAAGCCATGGGAACTCATTTGTCGTTCAGTATGACGTTTCATCCTTAGTCGCAAGGACATGTTGAACGTGTCAACCAAGTTCTCGAAGACATGCTTCGAGCTTGTGTAATTTCCTTCGGCAAGAAATGGGAGGAATCTCTTCCATATGCCGTGTTCTCTTATAACATTAGCTATCAAGCTAGTCTGAAGATGTCCCCCTTTGAAGTGTTATATGGACGAAAGTGTCGGACCCCTCTGAACTGGTCAGAAATTGGGGAACGTCCACTCTTCGGTCCGGATATTGTCCAACAGGCTGAAGAACAAGTTCGCATTATTCGCGAGAATCTCAAGACTACTCAGTCACGTCAGAAAAGTCAGTATGACCATCATCGCAAAGACATGGTCTATCAACCTGGCGAAAAGGCTTATCTTCGAGTTACACCAATGAAGGGTGCTCACCGCTTCGGGATCAAGGGCAAGCTAGCTCCTCCCTATATCGGTCCCTTCACTATTCTCGAAAGGCGTGGAAAAGTGGTCTATCAACCTCACGCTCGTAGCCACGGCCACTGCACGCGCGCACCCGTGCGCCGCCCGTGTCCCGGATCTCCCTGCCTCCTCGCTCACCGCGGCTGCGTCCACTCCGATGTGCGCGCCCCCGATGCCCCGCTCATGCGCCCGTGGTCGACTGCACCTGCTCGCACTGAAGCATGCGCCCCGCCCGCTCCTCGCCGCCGCTGCTTCGCCTAGCCTCGCGTCGGCCCGCCTCCCATCCTCACCGTGCCCACGTGACGCCGCACCAAGTGCTGCTCGTCGCACTGCTTCGCCCAGGCGACCCCGCCACCCTCTCCACCGATGCAGCTCGCGCGCCCCATCGCGTGCCTCGCCTACGCCCCGCACCACTCCGCCACAGCTGGCGCCAGCCGCTGCAGCCTCGCGCTGCCCCGCTCCGGCCTCCCTCGCCTCGCTCCGCCTCCCCATGATGGCCGCTCTCCGCGGCCAACATCTCCGCACCTGCACCGCCCACGACCGCCGACTCTCTACTCGCCGGCGCGCCCGTTCCGGTGAAGCCGCGCCTGGCGCTCGCGCCCATCGGGCGCTCACGGCCTTTGCCGCTAGCACGCCCGACCCGCAAGGCCTCTGTTCCATAGACAAACGGGGCCCACCCCCCTGTGAACGAAAACGAAATAAAAATATATATTATTAATTAAATTAATTAAAAATGAATTAATAAATAATAATTAAAATTAATTAAAAAGATAATTGATTAATTAATTAATTAAAGAATTAATTAACTTAATTAATCTTGATTAATTAAACTAATTAATCATAATTAGATTAACCTAATTAACTTAACCTAATTAATCTGTTAATTAAAACAATTAATTAGGTTAATTAGTTATCAGTCAATGACATGTGGGCCCCCTGTCCAGTTTGACCCGTCAAACTGTTGACTGGGTTGACCCAGTCTATGACAGGTGGGCCCTGTTTGACCATGTTGACCAGTCAACAGTTGACTGGTCAAATGCTGACTGGACCCCCCCCCCTTGACCCCACCTGCCAGCCACACATGCATTCTGTTGGGTACAATTCTATGTACCCATAGCAATTTAAGATTTAATTTTCGAATTAAAACAATTTAGAAAATGATTTAAAACTTTTAAAATTAATAGAAAGTAATCTGTAGCTCGGATGAAAAAACTTTGTACATGAAAGTTGCTCAGAACGACGAAACGAATCCGGATACACAGCCCGTTCGTCCGCCACGCATCCCTAGCATAGAGAACATGCAACTTTCCCCCTCCGGTTCATCTATCCAAAAACGTGAAACACCGGGAATAATTTCCCGTATGATTTCCCCCTTCACCGGTACCACCTCGTACCGCGTTAGGGCACACCTAGCATCACGCTTTGTCATGTCATGCATCGTCATGCATTTGTTTGCATTATATTTATTGTTTCTTCCCCCTCTTCTCTCGCTAGACACCGAGACCGACGCCGCTGCTACCCAGTACGACTACAGTGTTGACGACCCCTCTCTCTTGCCAGAGCAACCAGGCAAGCCCCCCCTTTGATCACCAGATATCGCCTACTCTTCTCTCTATTGCTTGCATTAGAGTAGTGTAGCATGTTACTGCTTTCCGTTAATCCTATTTTGATGCGTAGCCTGTCATTGTTGCTACAGCTGTTGATACCTTACCTGCAATCCTAAATGCTTAGTACAGGATGCTAGTTTATCATCAGTGGCCCGACATTCTTGTCCGTCTACCATACTATACTATCGGGCCGTGATCACTCGGGAGGTGATCACGGGTATATACTATATACTTTATACATGATACATGTGATGACTAAAGACGGGTCGGCTTGAGGAGTACCCGCGGTTGATTAACAAATTGGGGCCGGAAGGACATACTTTCCCGACAGCCCTCTGTGTGGATCTTTGTGGCGAAGCGACAGGGCAGGTTGAGACCACCTAGGAGAGAGATGGGCCTGGCCCTGGTCGGCGTTCGCGGTTATTTCAAGATAACACGTTTAACGAGATCTTGGTATTTGATCTGAGTCTGGCCACTGGCCTATACGCACTAACCATCTATGCGGGGACATTTATGGGCACTCGACGTCGTGGTATCAGCCGAAGCCTTCGTGACGTCAGTGACTGAGCGGCACGCGCCGGGTTGGACTGGAACGCCTGCTCTTGTATAAGGGAGGCTAGGTCTGCTCACCGGCCGCGTGCGCAACGTGCAGGTGTGCAATGGGCGATGGGCCCAGACCCCTGCGCCATAGGATTTAGACCGGCGTGCTGACCTCTCTGTTGTGCCTAGGTAGGGCTGCGACGTGTTGATCTTCCGAGGCCGGGCATGACCCAGAAAAGCGTGTATGGAAAAAGGGGATCGAGCGTGTTGGGAAATGTGGTGCACCCCTGCAGGGAAGTTAATCTATTCGAATAGCCGTGATCTTCGGTAACAGGACGACTTGGAGTTGTACCTTGACCTTATGACAACTAGAACCGGATACTTATTAAAACACACCCTTCCAAGTGCCAGATACCACCAGTGATCTCTCTCTCACAGGGCGACGAGGGGAGGATCATCGGTTAGGGTAATGCTATGCGATGATACTTGGTGAACTTACCATCTACTCTCTTCTACATGCTGCAAGATGGAGGTGGCAAGAAGCGTAGTCTTCGATAGGACTAGCTATCCCCCTCTTATTCCAGCATTCTGTAGCTCAGTCCACATATGTTACCTTCTTGTCCATTTGATACCAATGCATACATATGTAGTGTAGCTCCTTGCTTGCGAGTACTTTGGATGAGTACTCACGGTTGCTTTGCTCCCTCTTTTCCCCTTTTCTATACCCGATTGCTGCGACCAGACGATGGAGTCCAGGAGCCAGACGCCACTGTCGATGATGACTACTACTACTCGGGAGGTGCCCACTACTACGTGCAGCCTGCTGATGACGACCAGGAGTAGTTTAGGAGGATCCCAGGCAGGAGGCATGTGCCTCTTTCGATATGTATCCCATTTTGTGCTAGCCTTCTTAAGGCAAACTTGTTTAACTTATGTCTGTACTAAGATATTGTTGCTTCTGCTGACTCGTCTATGATGGAGCTCTTGTATTCGAGCCTTCGAGGCCCCTGGCTTGTAATATGATGCTTGTATGACTTATTTTATTTGTAGAGTTGTGTTGTGATATCTTCCCGTGAGTCCCTGATCTTGATCGTACACAGTTGCGTGTATGATTAGTGTACGATTGAATCGGGGGCGTCACAACCATCCTATCAAGAAGTTCACCGACTTCCAACCATACTCGAATCTCATCGAGCTAGTGCATCAAGCTACAAAAGCGGAACGTCAAGTGCAAGGCGATTTCAATTATGCCAAGTTCTCATCCAAGTCATACGGCTTCTCCAACATCGAAGCTTCAATGACTCCAACAACGTCTACCAAGCCTTATACAAGCAACATTGACAGTCGAGTTCGAAGAAAGCTTCGTCAACTCCAAGTCATCCTCCTACTACAAGCAACTTCAAGCCGAGAGCTTCATCATCATCCACTCCAACCGTTGGGACCGTCAAGACGAGTTCCTTCAAATGCTTCACATGCGGAGGCGAGGCCACAAGTCCTACGAGTGCACCAACAAGCGGACCAGGATCCTCAACGTAGTCGGCACCTACGACTAGATGAGTGAAGGAGAAATGGACGCTCTTGAGCAAGTTGCCATGCACCGGCAAGTGAATGATGAAGAGGAACAAGTCTTTCGCGGTGAAGATTCAAGTCCTACTCTTGTTGTCTCCAAGGTATTGACTCTCCAACATCACCAAGAAGAAGACCAAAGATGCCATATC
Source organism: Triticum dicoccoides (assembly GCF_002162155.2). Lineage (NCBI taxonomy): Eukaryota > Viridiplantae > Streptophyta > Magnoliopsida > Poales > Poaceae > Triticum > Triticum dicoccoides. The sequence continues at coordinate 324,035,212 of NC_041386.1, forward strand.
TTTCACACCAAGGCCGGCATCAATGGAAGATCCGTCAAGGTCATCATCGATGGAGGGAGTTGTCATAATCTCGCAAGTGAAGAACTTTGCTCCAAGCTCCAATTGCCCAAGACGAAGCACCCACATCCATACAAAGTGCATTGGCTTAGCGACTCCAGCACTATCCAAGTCACGCATCGAGTACAAGTCTCCTTCAAAATTGGCACCTACGAAGACACCTTAGAGTGTGACATCGTTCCAATGACCGTGTCACATCCTAGCTAGTCCATGCATTAGTGTGTGCATCATGTTTAAATATCTTTTGAATTTGAAATGGGGAAGGACAGAAACCCCCAGAACCCCTTTTAATCCAACTAGGGTTTACTAAAAATTATTTCAATGAACCTGAAATGCCCTTAAAAATGCTCATCACCTTTGCTTTGGTTCAGAGCCTCTGCCAAAAGTGGTGCACCATTTTCTAGGTCATCCTAAGGTCTTTGAATTAATTCATAAGTATTTGAATTTGAGAAGTTCAAATTATATAAAATATTGCAAATGCCCAAATATTCCCAAACAGAAATGTTTCATGTTGGAAATAATCCAACTATGGACCAGGAGCAGTTTGGTGATTTTTGGAGCCATCTAAGTATTTTTAAAAACTCCACAAAGTTGCAGAAAAATAGAAAAAGGGAAATAACAGAAAACCTACCTGGCGCCCGCTAACCGGCCCACCTGCCGGCCCAGCCCAGCGCCGCGCTAGCGAGCTGCTTGCCGGCCAGGCAAGCAGGCAAGGTGCTCGACGGCGAGCACCGCCTGGGTGCCACGCACCTGCTCGCCGCCTCGCCGCTCCACTCGCCCGGCTAACGCCGTGGATCGATCCCTCTCTCTCCCCCGAACCCCCCAGACGCGCCCTCTCCTCCCCGGCTCCTCTCTCTCGCGCTCCCCCGCCATGGCCGACGCCACCGTAGCCACGCCATCATCATAGACATGCTCCCCGCCGTCCGTGCTCCTCCTTACTGTGTCTAGGAGCTCCGCCGCCCTCAACTACGTCGAGCTAGCCGAGCCCCGCGTGCTCGAGTAGCCCGAGTCCACCGCATCGACTTCGCACGAGTCCACCGTCGCCGGAGATCCCCTTCAACGCCGTCGTCGCTCCGGCCCGTCCCCGGCTGCACCAAGTGTTTCGTCGAGTTCCCTGTGAGCTTAACCATCTTCCCCTCCCTTCCTTTCTTGCCCTCGAGCTGTGTAGTTACCTCCTGGAGCTCAACCGCACCCACCGCCGTGGAGCTCGTCGCCGACGTGCTCCCGGTCACCCTCCGGCCACCACTTGGTGTCCATCGTGCTCACCACGTCACGTAGCACCTAATCAACTACTCCCCGCACCTCACCGACCCCTCTAGCCTCAAGTTCGCCTTCGGCCGAACTCCGGCGGCCGCCTAGGTCGTCGCCGGTGCCGATTCTGGCCGCCCCGACTCCAACCGACTCCACCAGAAGCTGCGGCATGTTCCCAGCTATCCATAGCCACCCTCCGCGGTTCGTTTGGTTGCCGAAACGGCCAAACTCACTTCCGCCGCCGCATCGGGCTCGCCGGCGGCTAGACGCCAGTGCAGCCGACGTTGACTTCGACCATGGTGGGCCCTGGTTGACTCTGATGAGTCAATGACAGGTGGGGCCCAGCCCTGTTAACTAAATAGGTTTAGTTTTAATTAAACTTTAGCTAAACTAATTACCCTGACACCCTGGACCCACAGTCAGGTTTGACCTGGACGTCTCCGTTGACCCTGACGTCATTCTGACGCATGGCTGACGCAATAAATTAATTTCTGGATTTATTCTAATATAGGAAATTCCAGAATATAGTTCAAACTTCAAAAATTCATAACTTTTAATCTGTAACTCCAAATCAAACAAGTTATATATGAAAAATGATCAGAAAAATCCAATCTATCCATCTGCATTGTATTCATGCATGTTTAAACAAGTTAACTTGCTGTTTAGTGCAAAACATGATAAAGCACTATTTAAGATCACAAATGTGTTTGGAATTTGAATCTTTGGTTCAAATTAGCTCAAACCCATCTGGTCTCAGTTGCATTAGCCCAACACACTCATACTGCCATATCTCATGCATGCATCATATTGTTGCATATTGTTTGGTGACGTTGTGTATCGGTGTTCTTCGCGGCAGGTTCTGCCTCCGAGGAGTACCGTGATTACCCTAGCGAAGAACCGTATTCGTGCATCGATCCATCAGGCAAGCAACCAACCAGTTGATCATATCGATACAATCCCATGTTCTCGCTTCTGCTCTCTTTTACTGCATTAAGACAACGCGTTTCAAACTGCTGTGTGCTATGGTAGTTGAACTCATTTCCTCTGCATGACCTGTCATTGCCACAGTAACTAGATGAAACCCACTAGCATGTGTAGGAGTTGATTGAGCCATATGTATGTGTTGTTCCTACCTTGCTATGCCTGCTATGCTTAGAGTCGTGTCAGGTCTGGTTCATCTAGGTGATGGGCTAGAGTGAAATGATCATGCCGGTATTGAGAGTGATGTGGTGAACACGATTTGGTAAAGGTATCGATGAGAGGCCATGTAGGAGTACATGGTGGGTTGTTTCATTGAAGCCGACCTTAAGCACTGAGATCTGTATGTGTGATTTAAGAATCAGCTACTACCATGCATTGGGCCCGAAACCAATGGACCCTCTCGGCTTCTTATTCACCCTAGTTCTCTGTCCAGGAGTTGCAAGTAGTTTCTGGTGTTTGTAGCCTACTGGAGGCCGTGGACAGCGCTGACCGTAGGGGTGGGCTGTGATGCGGTAGGTACGTGGCCGGGAATACCGGGCACCCGTTAGGTGTCACGGAACCCTGTACACATCGTTCGGGGCCGTATGGGAAACCTCGGCCGGACTCCCTGCGGATGGAACCTGGATAGGCGATAAACCTGGATTGGAGACTTAGGTGATTAGGTAGGTCGTGGCCGACACCCACGTTGGGCTTCCGCTTGAAGGTTGCCGAGTACATGTCGTGTAAACGACGGTAAGTGGTGAGAGCGTGTATGAAGAAGTACACCCCTGCAGGGTTAACCTAATCTATTCGAATAGCCGCGTCCGCGGTAAAGGACTACTTGGTTGCCTATACAGTTCATAGACAAGTAAATTGGAAACTACTAAAAGCTTCAAGATAAGCGTGAGTGCCGAGGATGGCCCCTCCGTAGGAAGACGGAGGTGGATTCTCGGTTGTGTATTGAAGTGGTGAGTAGTGGACTCGTGTGCGCAAAACCATTTCAAGTTGGAGTCTCGTAGGATAGTTTAGCCAAGAGTCAAAGCTGGCTTGCTGCAATAACTCCACCAACCCTTTTGATAATGTGCATGTATGTAGGATCTAACGTAAGTCTTGCTGGGTACCTTTGTACTCATGTTGCTATAATTTACATTTTACAGAAGGCGCTGCAACCCCTTTTGATGGGTTCTTCATAGACGTTGACATCGACGAGTAGACTAAGGCCCAGGTGGTGATCCTGAGCACGTGAAGGACCATGTAGTATAGCTAGGTTTTCCAAGCCTCTTTTATTTTACTAGTTGTCTGTACTCAGACAAATTACTTCCGCTGCTGGTTTGTATGACTGTATGACTTGAATGTGGGTCGTGTGACCCATACTTGTATGTATGTTATGTATGGCTCTCTGAGCCTTTAAATAAATTACTTGTGTCGTAGAGTCATGTTGTGATGCCTTGTTGTATTTGCACATATCGAGCATATTGTGTGTATGATTGAAATGCTTGGTATGTGTGGGATCTGACTATCTAGTTGTTTATCTTTAGTAGCCTCTCTTACCGGGAAATGTCTCCTAGTGTTTCCATTGAGCCATTGTAGCTTGCTACTGCTCCGGAACACTTAGGCTGGCCGGCATGTGTCCTTCTTCGTTCCTGTGTCTGTCCCTTCAGGGAAATGTCACGCATTGAGTATCGGAGCCCTGTTAGCCCGCTACAGCCCGGTTTACCGGATTCCTGCTAGCCCAGTGCTACCGCCCGGACCCACTTGCTGATGACCGACACGTTCGATGCTGGGTCATGGATGCCTGTCCCTATAAGTCGGTGCCACTTTGGGTTTACGACTAGTCATGTCAGCCCGGGCTCCTTATCATTTGGATGCTAGCAACATCATCATATACGTGAGCAAAAAGGCGCAAACGGTCCCGGGCAAAGGTAAGGCGACACCCGTGGGAATATCGTGCATGAGGCCGCAAAGTGATATGAGGTGTTACAGGCTAGATCGATGTGACATTGAGTCGGGGTCCTGACAGCGTTGGCATCAGAGCCGGACTGCCTGTAGGTTCTCCAAGCCAAACTGGTCGATGTTGAGTCTAGAAATGCTTTAGTTATATGTAGGGGAATTGATTGTGGTATGGTACGTAAGGCTCTTTTTACTTCTTTACCTCATGGCATTCTGATCTGAGTCAGTCCATTCTTCTACCGGGGATTAAGGATTAGGATCTTCTCTCTCTATCAGGTTCACGTGTTACGAATCAGTAGTACCTTATAGGTTTGATGACTACAAGCCTAGTTCAGTTCTACTACCTTGTTATGCTGATAAGTTGAATCCAGAACCTTGATATGATATTGTTGAGTGTCTATGCAATTTTTTTCGATAAATGTCTCAAACCCTTCTTGAGCATTTACAGCCGTCATGCTGTCGAAATTTTGCAAGAAATTCTAATGCCTTTGCATTATGGTTGTGCTTTCAGATGGCCACTCACGACCAAAATCAAGTGGTTCGCCTGACCCGATGCATTGGTGTGATCGGTCATACGTCTATGTTACTCCGAGTGATGATCGAGACGGGTTACCGTTGGTATCCCGAATACACGGTCGAAGAGCAGTTTCGAGATTTTAACCAAAGCCAGTATCTTTGCACCTTCCGGATATTTCCCTCTTATCCTGGTTCTACCGAGGCTCTTCACTGTTCCTATGGGCTCAGTGTTACTATTGAGATGGCTGTGCAAGATGCGGCTTATTCTATGATGACCATCATGCGAGTCAGGTCTGGCCTGCTTCGCAACACCGACTTTCGGTATATGCCAGCTTCACTTCCTAGAGCGCACGGATATCTTCGGGCTATCTATGCTGACCCCAGTCAGGAGGACTCACTAACTTGCACCACTGCTGAGTTGCTCGAGGACAAGGACCGAGAGAATCGGGCCTTGAGAATGGAGCTTTTCAACACCCGCGCTGATCATTGGGCCACCTTGACTCGGTTTGCACCGGCTGTGCAAGCTGGATGCATGGATATGAGAGACCTGTATCCTGTTAGGTCTGCTCTGCCAGACATGATGGATTGGCGTGATGTGGGAGGCATCACCCCACCTCGTGGTCCTCGCAGGCCACCGTTTGTTGGTCCAAGACCCCAGCCTATCCCTTTTGGTCCACAGGCTCCTCAGGACCGTTTGTTTCCGGATGCTCACGTTGAACTTCCCGGCTATGGAGGAGATTTCTATGAGAACTACTACGGAGATGACTGAGATAGTAGTAGTTCCACTAGGTACTGTAATAGTTGTATTTCCACCGTCCTGTGTGACTTGTGGAATATGACTTAGCATGTAGTAATCCCGGGGGTGTAGGAAAAATAATGTATAGGAGCTTGGGATGCCTTTGATGAGATGTAATCCTCCTCTCACCATAGTAGTACTTGTTGGTCTTGTACTAAACCTTGTATGGTGTGTATGACGATGGAATAAAAGAAGTAGTTTCTGCATCTACCATGTCATACGGATGATCATCTTGCATTCTGAGTGGTCCATTACATTCTACATTCTATGTCGGAATCTTGTCATGTTGGACTAAACCATTGTCTTGTTTTCCTAGGATGGTCAACACCCGCAACAGCCCTGTATCCCCAGAGCAGGCCGAAAGCAGCAGAGTTGGGGATACAAATCTGCCTCACCCTCCCTCTCTGGCAGAAGTTATGCTAGAGGCTGAGAGAAACAAGTGGGAGACCAATCGTTTGTTGGAGCGTATTGAACAGAACACAGCACACCATCAGAGGACTAACTTGGTGTCACTCAGTGATTTCATCAAGTTACATCCACCCACGTTCCACCACTCCGTCAAGCCTCTCGACGCTGATGACTGGCTTCGCAGTATTTCTCACAAACTGCGTTCTGCGCTGGTAGCTGAGGCTGACAAGGTCACCTTTGCTGCATATCATCTTGAAGGCCCCGCCAGTCTATGGTGGGAAAATTATGGAGCTATGCGCCCAGCGGACCATGTCACTACTTGGGCTGAATTCAGCGAGGCTTTCCGTGAACATCACATTCCGGAGGGTCTCATGGACCGTAAACGTGAGGAGTTCTGTAGTTTCACTCAAGGTCGACTCTCTGTTAACGCTTACAGCAGGGAGTTTGGTAACCTTGCCCGTTATGCGACGGAGGAAGTTTCTACTGATGCCAAGAAGCAAGCAAGGTTCCGTAAGGGACTTAGTCCTGAGCTTCGCCGCGACCTCCGTCTGCATGAGTGCACATCTTTTCAGAAGCTTGTTAACAAGGCCATCAGTGCTGAGACTGGTCAGACTGATTATGAAGCAACATGCAAGCATGGCCGTGACTTGGGTTCCTCATCTGGTGCTGGTCCTCAGAAGCGCCGCGTGTGGGTGCCTAATACTGCCCTGCCACCCAGGTTCACACCGAGGCCATCCTTCCAGGCACCTCGCCCAGCTCAGTCATATGCACCAGCCAAGCCCTTTGGTGGTCCAACCAACAATGCTCCTCCACGTACCAGTTCTGTGACTTGTTTCAAGTGTGGGGAATCAGGCCACTATATGCGCGAGTGTCCCCAAACCAACCCCAACCAGACAGCAAAAACTGTTGGCCGCGGCAAGCCGACAGGGAAAGTGTTCCACGCCAAGCCGGCCACCGCTACACGTGGCCATGTCAATTGTATCTCTGCTGAGGAAGCTCAAGAGGATCCCAACGTCGTTCTCGGTACGCTCCTTGTTAATTGCCACTCGGCATCTGTTCTTTTCGATACATGAGCATCTCATTCTTCCATATCCGAAAATTATGCTCGTTTGCATAACACCGCATTCTGTGACATGCCATCCACTATGGAAATTTCTACTCCTGGTTCTAGATGGCAAACCTCTAGAGTAAGCCATGGAAATGAAATTCAAGTCGACAGACTTGTTTTTCTCGCATCTTTGATAGCTCTCAAATCTTCGGATATTAATATTATCTTGGGTATGGATTGGATGTCATCCCATCATGCCAAGATTGATTGCTTCTCTAGGACTGTTCAACTCACCCATCCTTCGGGGAAAATAGTCAATGTCTTGACCCGAGTAGCCAAGCGACAGCTATATTCTCTTAACGCCAGCCCGTTGCCAGACCTCGAAGACGTTCCGGTAGTCCGTGACTTTCCGGATGTCTTTCCAGAGGAATTGCCAGGTGTTCCACCTGACCGAGATGTCGAGTTCGTAATAGATCTCATTCCAGGAACTGTCCCGATTTCCAGAAGACCCTACAAGATGGCACCCTTAGAACTAGCCGAGCTTAAGAAACAACTTGATGAGTCCTTGCAAAAGGGTTTCATCCGTCCCAGTTCTTCTCCTTGGGCTTGCCCCGTCCTCTTTGTTAAGAAGAAGGATGGTACGAACCAGATGGTTGTAGATTATCGTCCCGTTAATTTGGTCACGATAAAGAACAAGTATCCGGTCCCCAGGATCAACGACCTGTATGATCAGCTCGCTGGATCCTCAGTCTTCTCCAAGATGGATTTGAGGTTAGGATACCATCAAATCAAAATCAGAAACGGGGACATTCCGAAAACGGCCTTTGTTACTCGTTATGGCCAATACGAGTACACCGTCATGTCCTTTGGCCTAACCAACGCCCCAGCCACATTCTCTCGCTTGATGAACTCGATCTTCATGGAGTACTTAGATAAGTTCGTCGTGGTTTACCTCGATGATATTCTTATTTACTCGAAGAACGAGGAAGACCATGCCGAACATCTTAGACTTGTGTTAGAAAAACTCAGAGAGCACCGTCTTTATGCCAAGTTCTCCAAGTGCGAGTTTTGGTTGCCAGAAGTGACCTACCTAGGCCACGTAATTTCTGGTAAGGGCATTGCTGTCAATCCCGAGAGAGTCAAGGCCGTTCTCGATTGGACTCCACCTGAGACCGTTAAACAAGTTAGGAGTTTCCTTGGTCTAGCGAGCTATTGTCGTCGCTTTGTCGAGAACTTCTCCAAAGTTGCCAAACCCCTCACGGAACTTCTCAAGAATGATAAAAAGTTCGAGTGGTCTCCACAATGTGAGCACAGTTTTCAGGAACTGAAAAGGCGTTTAACCTCTGCTCCCGTATTGGTACCGCCAGGTTTCTCTAAGGACTTTGTTATCTACTGCGACGCCACGCGACAAGGACTAGGTTGTATTCTCATGCAAGATCGACACGTAATTGCTTATGCTTCACGGCAACTACACCCACATGAGGAAAACTACCCCACTCATGATCTAGAGCTTGCAGCCGTAGTCCATGCACTCAAAACATGGCGACATTATCTTCTCGGTAATCGTTGTGAAATCTACACTGATCACCAAAGTCTGAAGTATATATTCACCCAACCGGATTTAAATCTCAGGCAAAGACGTTGGGTCGAGTTGATCACAGATTTCGACTTAGGAATAACTTACACCCCAGGGAAAGCCAACGTCATGGCTGATGCGCTAAGTCGTAAATCTTATTGTAACAACCTGATGTTACAACAAAGTCAACCGCTTCTCCATGAGGAATTTCGGAAGCTTAACCTTCACATTGTTCCTCAAGGATTTCTTTCCATCTTGGTGGCGAAACCTACCCTTACGGATCAGATCATCAAAGCACAGAAAGTAGATCCGGGAATTTCCCGCATCAAGAGAAACATCAAGAAAGGAGTTGCGAATTGTTTCTCCATCGATGATCAAGGAGTCGTATACTTCGGGAATCGGCTAGTGGTCCCCAAGGTGCGAAACCTGAGGCGATTGATCCTTAAGGAAGCTCATGAATCTCCTCTCACTATTCATCCCGGTAGAACTAAGATGTATCAGGACCTACGCCAGAGGTTCTGGTGGACTAGGATGAAGAGAGAAATTGCTCAGTATATTGCTAATTGCGACATCTGCCGTCGTGTAAAAGCAGAGCATCAACGGCCTGCTGGCACCCTTCAACCTCTAGCTATTCCTGAATGGAAATGGGATAAAATTGGTATGGACTTCATCACCGGTTTTCCCAGGACCAAGAGAGGGAATAATGCTATCTTCGTCATTGTCGATCGTCTTTCCAAAGTAGCCCATTTCCTACCTGTTCGCGAGAGTATAACCGCTAGTCAATTGGCAGACTTATACATCTCCCGAATAGTGTCTCTCCATGGTGTTCCTTTGTAAATTAACTCGGATCGAGGAAGTCTTTTCACCTCTCGATTTTGGGAAAGTTTCCAAAATGCTATGGGAACCCGCCTTTCTTTTAGTACCGCTTTCCACCCTCAATCAAGTAGTCAAGTGGAACGCGTCAACCAGATTCTAGAAGACATGCTTCGAGCTTCTGTTATCTCATTCGGAATGGAGTGGGAGAAATGCCTTCCATTTCCCGAATTTGCTTATAACAACAGTTATCAATCCAGCTTGGGCAAAGCCCCTTTTAAAGTTCTCTATGGACGAAGGTGTCGAACGCCTCTTAACTGGTCAGAAACCGGGGAAAGACAATTCTTTGGCCCGGATATGATTCAGGAGGCAGAAGAGCAAGTTCGCATCATTCATGAAAAGTTGAAAACAGCCCAATCTCGTCAAAAGAGTCAATATGACCGAAAACATAAGGCTATGACTTTTGAGGTTGACGAGAAGGCTTACCTTTGGGTTACTCCTCTGAAGGGAACCCATCGCTTCGGTATCAAGGGCAAATTGGCTCCTCATTACATTGGACCTTTTCGCATTCTCGCAAAACGAGGGGAAGTTGCCTACCAATTGGAACTACCTCCACATCTCTCCAGAGTCCACGACGTCTTCCATGTTTCTCAACTCAGGGTTGCTTCTCGGATCCTATCCGTGGAGTGGACCACGAAACGCTTGATCTCCAAGATAATCTCACGTATCGAGAGTACCCCGTTCGTATCCTTGATCAAGTTGAGCGTACCACTTGACGTCATAATATCAAGTTTCTCAAGGTTCAATGGTCGCACCATTCTGAGAATGAAGCAACTTGGGAAAGGGAGGATCGTCTTCGACTCGAGTATCCCGCCTTCTTCCCGGAGGAACCCAAATCTCGGGACGAGATTCTTTTGAGTGGGGGTGAGTTGTCACATCCTAGCTAGTCCATGCATTAGTGTGTGCATCATGTTTAAATATCTTTTGAATTTGAAATGGGGAAGGACAGAAACCCCCAGAACCCCTTTTAATCCAACTAGGGTTTACTAAAAAATATTTCAATGAACCTGAAATGCCCTTAAAAATGCTCATCACCTTTGCTTTGGTTCAGAGCCTCTGCCAAAAGTGGTGCACCATTTTCTAGGTCATCCTAAGGTCTTTGAATTAATTCATAAGTATTTGAATTTGAGCAGTTCAAATTATATAAAATATTGCAAATCCCAAATATTCCCAAATAGAAATGTTTCATGTTGGAAATAATCCAACTATGGACCAGGAGCAGTTTGGTGATTTTTGGAGCCATCTAAGTATTTTTAAAAACTCCACAAAGTTGTAGAAAAATAGAAAAAGGGAAATAACAGAAAACTTACCTCGCGCCCGCTAACCGGCCCACCTGCCGGCCCAGCCCAGCGCCGCGCCAGCGAGCTGCTTGCCGGCCAGGCAAGCAGGCAAGGTGCTCGACGGCGAGCACCGCATGGGTGCCACGCACCTGCTCGCCGCCTCGCCGCTCCACTCGCCCGGCTAACGCCGTGGATCGATCCCTCTCTCTCCCCCGAACCCCCCAGACGCCGCCTCTCCTCCCCGGCTCCTCTCTCTCGCGCTCCCCCGCCATGGCCGACGCCACCGCAGCCACGCCGTCGTTGTAGACACGCTCCCCGCCATCCGTGCTCCTCCTCACTGTGTCTAGGAGCTCCGCCGCCCTCAACTACGTCGAGCTAGCCGAGCCCCGCGTGCTCGAGTAGCCCGAGTCAACCGCATCGACTTCGCCCGAGTCCACCGTCGCCGGAGATCCCCTTCAACGCCGTCGTCGCTCCGGCCCGTCCCCGGCCGCACCAAGTGTTTCGTCGAGTTCCCTGTGAGCTTAACCATCTTCCCCTCCCTTCCTTTCTTGCCCCCGAGCTGTGTAGTGACCTCCCGGAGCTCAACCGCACCCACCGCCGTGGAGCTCGTCGCCGACGTGCTCCCGGTCACCCTCCGGCCACCACTTGGTGTCCATCGTGCTCACCACGTCACGTAGCACCTAACCAACTACTCCCCGCACCTCACCGACCCCTCTAGCCTCAAGTTCGCCTTCGGCCGAACTCCGGCGGCCGCCTAGGTTGTCGCCGGCGCCGATTCAGGCCGCCCCGACTCCAACTGACTCCACCAGAAGCTGCGGCATGTTCCCAGCTATCCAGTTAACTTGCTGTTTAGTGCAAAACATGATAAAGCACTATTTAAGATCACAAATGTGTTTGGAATTTGAATCTTTGGTTCAAATTAGCTCAAACCCATCTGGTCTTAGTTGCATTAGCCCAACACACTCATACTGCCATGTCTCATGCATGCATCATATTGTTGCATATTGTTTGGTGACGTTGTGTATCGGTGTTCTTTGCAGCAGGTTCTGCCTCCAAGGAGTACCGTGATTACCCTAGCGAAGAACCGTATCCGTGCATCGATCCATCAGGCAAGCAACCAACCAGTTGATCATATCGATACAATCCCATGTTCTCGCTTCTGCTCTCTTTTACTGCATTAAGACAACGCGTTTCAAACTGCTGTGTGCTACGGTAGTTGAACCCATTTCCTATGCATGACCTGTCATTGCCACAGTAACTAGATGAAACCCACTAGCATGTGTAGGAGTTGATTGAGCCATATGTATGTGTTGTTCCTACCTTGCTATGCCTGCTATGCTTAGAGTCGTGTCAAGTCTGGTTCATCTGGGTGATGGGCTAGAGTGAAATGATCATGCCGGTATTGAGAGTGATGTGGTGAACACGATTTGGTAAAGGTATCGATGAGAGGCCATGTAGGAGTACATGGTGGGTTGTTTCATTGAAGCCGACCTTAAGCACTGAGATCTGTATGTGTGATTTAAGAATCAGCTACTACCATGCATTGGGCCCGAAACCAATGGACCCTCTCGACTTCTTATTCACCCTAGTTCTCTGTCCAGGAGTTGCAAGTAGTTTCTGGTGTTTGTAGCCTACTGGAGGCCGTGGACAACGCTGACCGTAGGGGTGGGCTGTGATGCGGTAGGTACGTGTCCGGGAATACCGGGCACCCGTTAGGTGTCACGGAACCCTGTACACATCGTTCGAGGCCGTATGGGAAACCTCGGCCGGACTCCCTGCGGATGGAACCTGGATAGGCGATAAACCTGGATTGGAGACTTAGGTGATTAGATAGGTCGTGTCCGACACCCACGTTGGGCTTCCGCTTGAAGGTTGCCGAGTACATGTCGTGTAAACGATGGTAAGTGGTGAGAGCGTGTATGAAGAAGTACACCCCTGCAGGGTTAACCTAATCTATTCGAATAGCCACGTCCGCGGTAAAGGACTACTTGGTTGCCTATACAGTTCATAGACAAGTAAACTGGAAACTACTAAAAGCTTCAAGATAAGCGTGAGTGCCGAGGATGGCCCCTCCGTAGGAAGACGGAGGTGGATTCTCGGTTGTGTATTGAAGTGGTGAGTAGTGGACTCGTGTGCGCAAAACCATTTCAAGTTGGAGTCTCGTAGGATAGTTTAGCCAAGAGTTAAAGCTGGCTTGCTGCAATAACTCCACCAACCCTTCTTGATAATGTGCATGTATGTAGGATCTGACGTAAGTCTTGCTGGGTACCTTTGTACTCATGTTGCTATAATTTACATTTTACAGAAGGCGCTGCAACCCCTTCTGATGGGTTCTTCATAGACGTTGACATCGACAAGTAGACTAAGGCCCAGGTGGTGATCCTGAGCACGTGAAGGACCATGTAGTATAGCTAGGTTTTCCAAGCCTCTTTTATTTTACTAGTTGTCTGTACTCAGACAAATTACTTCTGCTGCTGGTTTGTATGACTGTATGACTTGAATGTGGGTCGTGTGACCCGTACTTGTATGTATGTTATGTATGGCTCTCTGAGCCTTTAAATAAAGTACTTGTGTCGTAGAGTCATGTTGTGATGCCTTGTTGTATTTGCACATATCGAGCATATTGTGTGTATGATTGAAATGCTTGGTATGTGTGGGATCTGACTATCTAGTTGTTTATCTTTAGTAGCCTCTCTTACCGGGAAATGTCTCCTAGTGTTTCCATTGAGCCATGGTAGCTTCCTACTGCTCCGGAACACTTAGGCTGGCCGACATGTGTCCTTCTACGTTCCCGTGTCTGTCCCTTCGGGGAAATGTCACGCATTGAGTACTGGAGCCCAGTTAGCCCGCTACATCCCAGTTTACCGGAGTCCTGCTAGCCCAGTGCTACAGCCCGGACCCACTTGCTGATGACCGACACGTTCGATGCTGGGTCATGGATGCCTGTCCCTATAAGTCGGTGCCACTTTGGGTTTACGACTAGTCATGTCAGCCCGGGCTCCTTATCATTTGGATGCTAGCGACATCATCATATACGTGAGCCAAAAGGCGCAAACGGTCCCGGGCAAAGGTAAGGCGACACCCGTGGGAATACCGTGAGTGAGGCCGCAAAGTGATATGAGGTGTTACAGGCTAGATCGATGTGACATTGAGTCGGGGTCCTGACAGACCGTTTGCCACCTTCTCCTTGGACGCCCACGGCAATTTGATAGAGTAGTCATCCACAACGGCCGAATGAACCACTACATCTTCAAGATGAAGGGAAAGGAGTATGTACTTCGTCCCATGTCCCCAAGCCAAGTGATCACCGACAAGCAAGCCACCCATCGCGGAGACAATAGTGAGAGAGCGAGCCACCCAAAAGAGAGTGAGCACCATAAGCCCAAATCGAGCGCCTCCACGTTGAGAGAAAAGAAGAACTTAGACCTATTTGCCACCAAAAGTGAGATAAGAGGAGTGTGTGAGATCCCATCTAGTGTCCTACACTACGTCCTTTTGTGTAAGGACAATGAACCACAAACTAACACCTCTCATACTCTTCCTCTAGTGTTATCTTCTCTTTTGCAGGAATTTCACGATGTTTTCCCCAATGAGCTACCTCCGGGACTACCTCCATTACGAGGCATCGAGCACCGCTTCTGAACAAAGCTCCCCACCACGTCAACCTCAAAGAAACCAAAGAAATACAAAGGCAAGTAAAGCATCTCATAGACCATGGACATGTGCGTGAAAGTTTGAGCCCTTGTGCCGTCCCGGTCATTCTTGTGCCAAAACGAGACGGTAGCTTTTGCATTTGCTCCGATTGTAGACCTATCAATGCTATCACCGTTCGTTATAGGTATCCCATTCCACGCCTTGACAATATGCTTGATGAACTTAGTGGTTCCACTATCTTTTCAAAAATTGATCTTAAGAGTGGTTACTATCAAATCCGCATACACGAGGGTGATGAATGGAAAACCGCTTTCAAAACCAAGTTTGGCTTGTATGAGTGGTTAGTCATGCCTATGGGTCTATCGGAAGCACCGGGTACTTTTATGCGTCTTATGAATCATGTTTTTCGCCCTTACTTTGGTGTGTTTGTTGTGGTCTACTTCGATGATATCCTTGTGTTTAGCAAGCTCTCCAAGAGCATGTCACCCATGTCTGAACCGTTTTACAAATTCTTTGAAAAGAGCACCTCTATGCTAATATGGAGAAATGCCTTTATGGCATTGACAAGCTCGTTTTCTTGGGTTTTGTTGTTTCCTCTAAGGGTGTTCATGTTGATGAGTCCAAGATCAATGCTATTAAGACTTGGCCACAACCAACCAACTTGCAACAAGTGCGTAGCTTTCTTGGCCTTGCGGGTTTCTATCGTCGCTTTGTGAAATATTTTAGCACCATTGCTTCGCCTTTGCATGCTTTGAGCAAGAAGAATATGGCTTTTGTTTGGGGACCATCCCAAGATACAGCTTTCAATGAGCTTAAGAATTTGCTTACTCATGCTCCCGTGCTTGCATTACCCAACTTTGACAAACCCTTTGAGATTCATTGCGATGCTAGTGGTAATGGAATAGGAGGTGTGTTAACGCAAGAGAAGCGCCCCATAGCTTACTTTAGTGAGAAACTTTCTGGAGCGCAACTCAATTACCCCATCTATGACAAAGAGCTATATGCTTTAGTCCGTGTTTTGCATGAATGGGAACACTATCTTCGCCCTCATGAATTTATCATTCATACCGATCATGAAACGCTCAAGTATCTTAAGGGCCAAACCAAATTGAACAAGCGTCATGCCAAATGGAGTGAATTTATTGAATCTTTTCCTTATGTCATCAAGTACATTAAAGTTAAGGAAACCATTGTGGCGGATGCTCTTTCCCGCATATGCATGCTTGTTACTCAACTTGAATTGGATGTCATTAGTTTTGAGCATATAAAAGACATGTATGAGCATGATCCTACTTTTGCTACTCCTTATGCCAAGTGTTTGACGCACACCTCTTGGGAACGCTATTACATCAAAGATGGATATATTATGAGAGCTAACAAGATTTGCATCCCCGAGTCTTCCCTTCGTTTGTTGCTTTTGCAGGAATCTCATGGAGGAGGCTTAATGGGACATTTTGGACGCGACAAGACTTTCGCCACGCTCTCCAAGAACTATTTTTGGCCCAAGATGTTTCACGACGTCAACCGCTTCACCAACCGATGCTCTAGATGTCGCAAAGCTAAGCCCAAAGCTCAATCCCATGGCCTTTACATGCCTCTCCAAATTCCTTATCAACCATGGGAAGACATTAGCATGGACTTTGTACTTGGATTTCCTAGGACTAGAAATGGAAAGGATCCGATATTTGTCATTGTGGACCGTTTCTCCAAGATGGCATATTTCATTCCTTTCAACAACATAGACGATGCTTAACATGTTGCTAATCTCTTTTGTAGGGAAATATTGCGTCTACATGGAGTGCCAAAGACGATCGTCTCAGACCGCGACGTCAAGTTCCTTAGCTACTTTTGGAAGACGCTATGCGCCAAGCTAGGAATCAAGCTACTCTTCTCCACGGCGTATCACCCACAAACCGATGGCCAAACGGAGGTGACCAACCGCACACTCTCCGCTCTACTTCGGGTACTCATCAAGAAGAACATCAAGGAGTGGGAGGAGTGCCTACCTATCACCGAGTTCGCCTACAACCAAGCAAGACACTAAACAACTGGCAAGCCCCCCTTCGAGGTCGTCTACGGATTCAACCCATTGTCACCATTGGACATTCTTCCTCTACCACTCCAAGAGCGCATCAATTTGGACGCAAGTGCACATGTGACTCATCTCAAGAAGGTGCATGAATATACAAGACGTACTATCGAGCACCAAGTACAACAACTTGTGACCAAGCTCAACGTCAACAAGCGGCCTGTGGTCTTCAACATTGGTGATCTCGTGTGGCTACACCTTCGCAAGGACTGATTTCCCCAAGAACGCAAGTCCAAACTTCGACCACGAGCGGACAGACCCTTCAAGGTGCTTGCACGCTACAACGACAACACATACAAGATCGACATTCCATGCGACAAGTACTCCATGAGCGACATCTTCAACGTCAAAGATCTCTCTCCCTACCATGGTGATAAAGAATTTGATCCGAGGGCGGATCTTCCCCAAGGGAGGGGAGATGATTGCGGAGCATCCCAAGGTCATCTCCATGGACCCAACTACATCTCCTACGATACCACTTGTACCCATGACATGAGCACGCGCAAGAGCTCTCGAAACCGAGGTGACATCTCTCCTCTCACATTTCCACTTCGATGGACATGAGACATGGCTACTACGTCAAACGGAGACATTGTGCATACTCAGGTATCAAGGAGTTGGCCATCAAGAAGCTAAGGAGCAAGGAGGATTAGAAGAGGAAGATGGGTGTGAAGACGTAGAAGAAGAAGAAGAAGAAGAAGAAGAAGAAGAAGAAGAAGAGCTATGAACGAAGCCCCAGCCCTCGGACGACCGGCCGGGACCAGACGTCCGGAGCCTGAAGCCCCAGCCGAGCTACAACAAGTGGACGTCCGGACCAGACCGGACGATCGGCGACACCGCACCTGAGCCAAACGAGCGAATGTCTGACGCCACCAGACGTCCGGCGACCGGACGACCGGACCCTTTCGGAAATCCGCAACGTCCACATCTGAGCCAGAACCAGCGGACGACCGGCCACTACCGGACGTCCGGCCGCCCGTGAGCCAGCGGACGACCGGCCCCCAGCGGACGTCCGGTACCTAGCTATGTCCAGTTTCAGGCCCGAAGCCCATGTACCCCCTCCTTTCTCCCCCCCATTTGCACTAAGACTATAAATAGACCCCCTATTCATCCTAGCTAGGGTTAGCATTGGTTTAGCTCATTTTCAGAGATAGAGCATTGCTCATCCACATTGGATCTACTCCATGAGAGAGACCGCAGCCCCTCTTCGGAGAAGATCCCTTTGGATTCAAGACCACTCTAAGGGAAGATCCCCCTCGTGGATTCAAGACCTCCTCACGAAGAAGACCGGCTACCTTTGTATCGTCCGTTGTTGACTTTGGATCTTGTATTTCCCTTTGTGTTCATGGATCTAGCGCATGTGTAATCATAGTTGTTGGTTTGAGTGTTCTCTTGTGTTCCCCTTGTGATTTTCCCCTTGTTTCCCTCCTCGTGTTCATCACGGGATTCGCTCCTTTCGTGAAAGATCGGCCGATTAGGGTCCCTACCCAACATCAATGCCGGAGCATGATCAACCTGACCACGAGGGTCTGTTTCCTACGAGCAAATGAAGAACAAGCAAGAAACTAATATTGCAATCTGGTTATTGCGAATATAAGATTAAAGCTTTATTGAACAAGGTGGGGTTCTGTGACGTCTTGGTCTGGTCGTTGAACACAAACGAAGTAGGCGAAGTTACAGCTATGGTGAACTTTTAATCTAAACAAAACCCAAGGAAAAAGCTACTAGATGGATCTACTTATATAGGAGCAAGGGGTGGCGGCCAAGGAGGTGGAATGACGTCCCAAGGCAGTCTAAAACTAACCCTAGGTCATACAAGGCTCAAGGGCCCAAGTGAAGGTGATGCAACACCTTTGGACTTCTTGTTTGACTCGGATTCTGCTACAGCGTTAGATTGTTTCGTCGATATCTCAATGCTCCGGACGAATTTGAAGGTGAATCCAATTGGGTTGGAAAGAGCACGGAATCTACTTTCCAACAAAAAACGAATCACCCAATTCGGAGTCGTATGAAAAAGTTGTTGGTGTTTTGAGTCAGGTATGTCTGTGCACTCTGAATCTGAATCCTGAACGTGACAGACTTGGACTCTATCTTCTCTTGGCCCAAAAGTGACATGAGAGAACTTTTTGAATAGAACCTAAACTTCTCCTTTTCCCTTATTTTCATATGTGGTTCGTACAAATTCCCATACACCTGCAATTAGATAAAACACAAAAGTGTCTGAAGTATTTTTTGTTCTGGATAACATAAATAGATTATTGAATAGTTTGCACTAGAAATCACCTGGCAAATATGCATGTATGCAATATTTTTGGTCGTATCCAAGGTAGTCATGTCCTCATCAGATGATGAGGAAACAGTGACACGTTTCCTGAATGGAGTCAACCATCCTATCAAGAAGATCGTCGACTTCCAACCATACTCGAACCTCAGCGAGCTTGTGCATCAAGCTACCAAAGCGGAATGTCAAGTGTAAGACGATTACAAGTATGCCAAGTTCTCATCCAAGTTATACGGCTTCTCCAAAACCCAAGATTCAACGATTCCAACACCGTCTACCAAACCTTCTACAAGAAACGTGTTGGGGAACATAGTATTTCAAAATTTTCCTACGCACACACAAGATCATGGTGATGCATAGCAACGAGAGGGGAGAGTGTGATCTACGTACCCTCGTAGACCGACAACGGAAGTGTTGTGACAACACGGTTGATGTAGTCGTACGTCTTCACGACCCGTCCGATCAAGCACCGAAACTACGGCACCTCCGAGTTCTAGCACACGTTCAGCTTGATGACGATCCACGGACTCCGATCCAGCTAAGTGTCGGGGAAGAGTTCCGTCAGCACGACGGCGTGGTGACGATCTTGATGTTCTATTGTCGCAGGGCTTCGCCTAAGCACCACTACAATATTATCGAGGACTATTGTGGAAGGGGGCACCGCACAAGGCTAAGAGAACGATCTTAGAGATCAACTTGTGTGTCTAGGGGTGCCCCCCTGCCCCCGTATATAAAGGAGCAAGGGGGGAGGAGGCCGGCCCTAGGAGGGGCGCGCCAGGGGAGTAGGATTCCTACTCCTAGTTGGAGTAGGTTTCCTCCTTTCCTAGTCCAACTAGGAGAAGGGGGGAAAGGGGGGAAGAGGGGAAGGAAGGGAGAGAGGGGCCGCGCCCCAATCCCCTTGTCCAATTCAGACTGGGCTTGGGAGGGGCGCGCACCACCTCCTGGTCCTTCCCACTAAGGCCCATTAAGGCCCATTGCTTCTTCCTCGTATTCCCGTAACTCCCCGACACCTTCGAAAATACCCGAATCACTCGGGACCTTTCCGATGTCCGAATATAGTCGTCCAATATATCGATCTTTACATCTCGACCATTTAGAGACTCCTCGTCATGTCCCCGATCTCATCCGGGGCTTGGAACTCCTTCGGTACATCAAAACATATAAAATCATAATGAAACTGTCATCGAAACCTTAAGCATGCGGACCCTACGGGTTCGAGAACAATGTAGACATGACCGAGACACGTCTCTGGTCAGCAACCAATAGCGGAACCTAGATGCTCATATTGGCTCCCACATATTCTACGAAAATCTTTATCGGTCAGACCGCATAACAACATACATTGTTACCTTTGTCATCGGTATGTTACTTTCCCGAGATTCAATCATCGGTATCTCAATACCTAGTTCAATCTCGTTACCGGCAAGTCTCTTTACTCGTTTCGTAATACATCATCTCGCAACTAACTCATTAGTTGCAATGCTTGCAAGGCTTATGTGATGTGTATTACCGAGAGGGCCCAGAGATACCTCTCCGACAATCAAAGTGAGAAATCCTAATCTCGAAATACGCCAACCCAACATGTACCTTTGGAGACACCTATAGAGCTCCTTTGTAATCACCCAGTTACGTTGTGACGTTGGTAGCACACAAAGTGTTCCTCCGGTAAACGGGAGTTGCATAATCTCATAGTCATAGGAACATGTATAAGTCATGAAGAAAGCAATAGCAACATACTAAACGATCGGGTGCTAAGTTAACGGAATGGGTCAAGTCAATCACATCATTCTCCTAATGATGTGATCCCGTTAATCAAATGACAACTCATGTCTATGGTTAGGAAACATAACCATCTTTGATTAACGAGCTAGTCAAGTAGAGGCATACTAGTGACACTTTGTTTGTCTATGTGTTCACACAAGTATTATGTTTCTGGTTAATACAATTCTAGCATGAATAAACATTTATCATGATATAAGGAAATAAATAATAACTTTATTATTGCCTCTAGGGCATATTTCCTTCAGTCTCCCACTTGCACTAGGGTCAATAATCTAGTTTACATCGCCATTTGATTTAACAACAATAGTTCACATCACCATGTGATTAACACCCATAGTTCACATCGATATGTGATCAACACCCAAAGGGTTTACTAGAGTCAGTAATCTAGTTCACATTGCTATGTGATTAACACCCAAAGAGTACTAAGGTGTGATCATGTTTTGCTTGTGAGATAATTTTAGTCAACGGGTCTGTCACAATCAGATCCGTAAGTATTTTGCGAATTTCTATGTCAACAATGCTCTGCACGGAGCTACTCTAGCTATTTGCTCCCACTTTCAATATGTATCTAGATCGAGACTTAGAGTCATCCAGATCGGTGTCAAAAATTTGTATCGACGTAACCCTTTACGATGACCCTTTTTGTTATGTCCATAATCGAGAAACATATCCTTATTTCAGTAAGGATAATTTTGACCGCTGTCCAGTGATCTACTTCCTAGATCACTATTGTATTCCCTCGCTTACCAAAGTGTATGGTATACAATAGATCTGGTACACAGCATGGCATACTTTATAGAATCTATGGCTGAGGCATAGGGAATGACTTTCATTCTCTTTCTATCTTCTGCCGTGGTCGGGCTTTGCGTCTTACTCAATTTCACACCTTGCAACACAGGCAAGAACTCTTTCTTTGACTGTTCCATTTTGAACTACTTCAAAATCTTGTCAAGGTATGTACTCATTGAAAAAACTTATCAAGCGTCTTGATCTATCTCCATAGATCTTGATACTCAATATGTAAGCAGCTTCACCGAGGTCTTTCTTTAAAAAAAACTCCTTTCAAACACTCCTTTATGCTTTGCAGAATAATTCTACATTATTCCAATCAACAATATGTCATTCACATATATTTATCAGAAATGTTGTAGTGCTCCCACTCACTTTCTTGTAAATACAGGCTTCACCGCAAGTCTGTATAAAACTATATGCTTTGATCAACTCATCAAAGCGTATATTCCAACTCTGAGATGCTTGCACCAGTCCATAGATGGATCGCTGGAGCTTGCACATTTTGTTAACACCTTTAGGATTGACAAAACCTTCTAGTTGCATCATATATAATAAATCCATTAAGGAATGCAGTTTTGTTTATCCATTTGCCAGATTTCATAAAATGCGGCAATTTCTAACATGATTCGGACAGACTTAAGCATAGATACGAGTGAGAAACTCTCATCGTAGTCAACACCTTGAACTTGTCGAAAACCTTTTGCGACAATTCTAGCTTTGTAGATAGTAACACTACTATCAGCGTCCATCTTCCTCTTGGAGATCCATTTAATCTCAATGGCTTGCCGAACATCGAGCAAGTCAACCAAAGTCCATACTTTGTTCTCATACATGGATCCTATCTCAGATTTCATGGCCTCAAGCCATTTTGCGGAATCTGGGCTCATCATCGCTTCCTCATAGTTTGCAGGTTCGTCATGGTCAAGTAGAATGACCTCCAGAACAAGATTACCGTACCACTCTGGTGCGGATCTCACTCTGGTTAACCTACGAGATTCGGTAGTAACTCGATCTGAAGTTACATGATCATCATCATTAGCTTCCTCACTAATTGGTGTAGTAGTCACAGGAACAGATTTCTATGATGAACTACTTTCCAATAAGGGAGAAGGTACAATTACCTTATCAAGTTCTACTTTCCTCCCACTCACTTCTTTCAAGAGAAACTCCTTCTCTAGAAAGGATCCATTCTTAGCAATGAATGTCTTGCCTTCGGATCTGTGATAGAAGGTGTACCCAACAGTCTCCTTTGGGTATCCTATGAAGACATATTTCTCCGATTTGGGTTTGAGCTTATTAGGATGAAACTTTTTCATATAAGCATCACAATCCCAAACTTTAAGAAATGACAACTTCGGTTTCTTGCCAAACCACAGTTCATATTGTGGTGCCCCTTTTCAACGTGAATGCAGTTGTCTCTAATGCATGATCCCAAAACTATATTGGTAAATCGGTAAGAAACATCATAGATTGTACTATATCTAATAAAGTACGGTTATGACGTTCGGACACACCATTATGCTATGGTGTTCTAGGTGGCATGAGTTTGTGAAACTATTCCACATTGTTTTAATTGAAGACAAACTCGTAACTCAAATATTCGTCTCTGCGATCAGATCATAGAAACTTTATTTTCTTGTCACGATGATTTTCCACTTCACTCTGAAATACTTTGAACTTTTCAGACTTATGTTTCATCAAGTAGATATACTCATATCTTCTTAAATCATCTGTGAAGGTCAGAAAATAATGATACTTGTCACGAGCTATAATATTCATCAGACCACATACATCAGTATGTATGATTTCCAACAACTCTATTTCTCGCTCCATTGTTCTGGAGAACGGAGTCTTTAGTCATCTTGCCCATAAGGCATGGTTCGTAAGCACCAAGTGATTCATAATCAAGTGATTCCAAAATCCCATCAGCATGGAGTTTCTTCATGCGCTTTACACCAATATGACCTAAACGGCAGTGCCACAAATAAGTTGCACTATCATTATTAACTTTGCATCTATTGGTTTCAATATTATGAATATGTGTATTACTACGATCGAGATCCAATGAACCATTTTCATTGGGTGTGTAACCATATAAGGTTTTATTCATGTAAACAGAACAACAATTTATTCTCTTACTTAAATGAATAACTATATTACAATAAACATGATCAAATCATATTCATGCTCAACGCAAACACCAAATAACACTTATTTAGGTTCAACACTAATCCCGAAAGTATAGGGTGTGTGCGATGATGATCATATCAATCTTGGAACCACTTCCAACACACATCGTCACTTCACCCTTAACTAGTCTCTGTTTATTCTACAACTCCCATTTCGAGTTACTAATCTTAGCAACTGAACTAGTACCTAATACTGAGGGGTTGCTATAAACACTAGTAAAGTACACATCAATAACATGTATATCAAATATACTTATGTTCACTTTGCCATCCTTCTTATCCGCCAATCACTTGGGGTAGTTCCGCTTCCAGTGACCAGTCCCTTTGCAGTAGAAGCACTTAGTCTCAGGCTTAGGACCAGACTTGGGCTTCTTCACTTGAGCAGCAACTTGCTTGTTGTTTTTCTTGAAGTTCCCCTTTTCCCTTTGCCCTTTCCTTGAAACTAGTGATCTTGTCAACCATCAACGCTTGATGCTCTTTCTTGATTTCTACCTTCATCGATTTCATCATCACAAAAAGCTCGGGAGTCGTTTTCGTCATCCCTTGCATACTATAGTTCATCACGAAGTTCTACTAACTTGGTGATGGTGACTAGAGAATTCTGTCAATCACTATCTTATCTGGAAGATTAACTCCTACTTGATTCAGGCGATTGTAGTACCCAGACAATCTGAGCACATGCTCACTAGTTGAGCGATTCTCCTCCATCTTTTAGCTATAGAACTTGTTGGAGACTTCATATCTCTCAATCCGGGCATTTGCTTGAAATATTAACTTCAACTCCTGGAACATCTCATATGCTCCATGACGTTCAAAACGTCGTTGAAGTCCCAATTCTAAGCCATAAAGCATGGCACACTAAACTATCGAGTAGTCATCAGCTTTGCTCTGCCAGACGTTCATAACATCTGGTGTTGCTCCAGTAGCAGGCCTGGCACCCAGCGGTGCTTCCAGGATGTAATTCTTATGTGCAGCAATGAGGATAATCCTCAAGTTATGAACCCAGTCCGTGTAATTGCTACCATCATCTTTCAACTTTGCTTTCTCAAGGAACGCATTAAAATTCAATCGAACAACAGCACGGGCCATCTATCTACAATCAAACATAAACAAGCAAGGTACTATCAGGTACTAAGTTCATGATAAATTTAAGTTCAATTAATCATATTACTAAAGAACTCCCACTTAGACAGACATCCCTCTAATCCTATAAGTGATCACGTGATCCAAATCAACTAAACCATGTCCGATCATCACGTGAGATGGAGTAGTTTCATTGGTGAACATCACTATGTTGATCATATCTACCATATGATTCATGCTCGACCTTTCGGTCTCCGTGTTCCGAGGCCATATATGTATATGCTTGGCTTGTCAAGTATAACCTGAGTATTCCGCATGTGCAACTGTTTTGCACCCGTTGTATTTGAACGTAGAGCCTATCATACCCGATCATCATGTGGTGTCTCAGCACGAAGAACTTTCACAACGGTGCATAGTCAGGGAGAACACTTCTTGATAATTAGTGAGAGATCATCTTAAAATTCTACCGTCAATCAAAGCAAGATAAACATCACATGCAATCAATATAAGTGATATGATATGGCCATCATCATCCTGTGCTTGTGATCTCCATCTTCGAAGCATCGTCATGATCACCATCGTCACCGGTGCGACACCTTGATCATCATCGTAGCATCGTTGTCGTCTTGCCAATCTTATGCTTCTACGACTATCACTACCGCTTAGTGATAAAGTAAAGCATTACAGCGCAATTGCATTGCATACAATAAAGCGACAACCATATGGCTCCTGCCAGTTGCCGATAACTCAGTTACAAAACATGATCATCTCATACAATAAAATTTAGCATCATGTCTTGACCATATCACATCACAACATACCCTGCAAAAACAAGTTAGACATCCTCTACTTTGTTGTTGCAAGTTTTACGTGGCTGCTACGGGCTTAGCAAGAACCGTTCTTACCTACGCATCAAAACCACAACGATAGTTTGTCAAGTTGGTGCTGTTTTAACCTTCGCAAGGACCGGGGGTAGCCACACTTGGTTCAACTAAAGTTGGAGAAACTGACACCCGCTAGCCACCTTTGTGCAAAGCACGTCGGGAGAACCGGTCTTGCGTAAGCATACGCGTAATGTCGGTCCGGGCCGCTTCGTCCAACAATACCGCCGAACCAAAGTATGACATGCTGGTAAGCAGTATGACTTATATCGCCCACAACTCACTTGTGTTCTACTCGTGCATATAACATCAACGCATAAAACCTAGGCTCGTATGCCACTGTTGGGAAACATAGTAATTTCAAAACTTTCCTACGCACACGCAAGATCATGGTGATGCATAGCAACGAGAGGGGAGAGTGTGATCTACGTACCCTCGTAGACCGACAACGGAAGCGTTATGACAACGCGGTTGATGTAGTTGTACGTCTTCACGGCCCGACCGATCAAGCACCGAAACTACGGCACCTCCGAGTTCTAGCACACGTTCAGCTCGATGACGATCCCCGGACTCCGATCCAGCAAAGTGTCGGGGAAGAGTTCCGTCAGCATGATGGCGTGGTGACGATATTGATGTTCTACTGTCGCAGGGCTTCGCCTAAGCACCACTATAATATTATCGAGGACTATTGTGGAAGGGGGCACCACACACGGCTAAGAGAACGATCTTAGAGATCAACTTGTGTGTCTAGGGGTGCCCCCCTGCCCCTGTATATAAAGGAGCAAGGGGGAGGAGGCCGGCCCTAGGAGGGGCGCGCCAGGGGAGTAGGATTCCTACTCCTAGTTGGAGTAGGTTTCCTCCTTTCCTAGTCCAACTAGGAGAAGGGGGAAAAGGGGGGAAGAGGGGAAGGGAGAGAGGGGCCGCGCCCCAAACCCCTTGTCCAATTAGGACTGGGCTTGGGAGGGGCGCGCGCCACCTCCTGGTCCTTCCCACTAAGGCCCATTAAGGCCCATTGCTTCTTCCTCGTATTCCCGTAACTCCTCAGTACCTCCGAAAATACCCGAATCACTCGGAACCTTTCCGATGTCCGAATATAGTCGTCCAATATATCGATCTTTACGTCTAGACCATTTCGAGACTCCTTGTCATGTCCGCGATCTCATCCGGGACTTCGAACTCCTTTGGTACATCAAAACATATAAACTCATAATGAAACTGTCATCGAAACCTTAAGCGTGCGGACCCTACGGGTTCGAGAACAATGTATACATGACCGAGACACGTCTCTGGTCAATAACCAATATCAGAACCTGGATGCTCATATGTGCTCCCACATATTCTACGAAGATCTTTATCGGTCAGACCGCATAACAACATACGTTGTTCCCTTTGTCATCGGTATGTTACTTGCCCGAGATTCGATCATCGGTATCTCAATACCTAGTTCAATCTCATTACCGGCAAGTCTCTTTACTCCTTTCGTAATACATCATCTCGCAACTAACTCATTGGTTGCAATGCTTGCAAGGCTTATGTGATGTGTATTACCGAGAGGGCCCAGAGATACCTCTCGGACAATCAGAGTGACAAATCCTAATCTTGAAATACGCCAACCCAACATGTACCTTTGGAGACACCTGTAGAGCTCCTTTATAATCACCCAGTTACGTTGTGACGTTTGGTAGCACACAAAGTGTTCCTCCGGTAAACGGGAGTTGCATAATCTCATAGTCATAGGAACATGTATAAGTCATGAAGAAAGCAATAGCAACATACTAAACGATCGGGTGCTAAGCTAACGGAATGGGTCAAGTCAATCACATCATTCTCCTAATGATGTGATCCCGTTAATCAAATGACAACTCATGTCTATGGTTAGGAAACATAACCATCTTTGATTAACGATCTAGTCAAGTAGAGGCATACTAGTGACACTTTGTTTGTCTATGTATTCACACAAGTATTATGTTTCCGGTTAATACAATTCTAGCATGAATAATAAACATTTATCATGATATAAGGAAATAAATAATAACTTTATTATTGCCTCTAGGGAATATTTCCTTCAAAACATTGATAAGTCGACTTCCAATAAAGCTTTGTCAACTCCAAGTCATCCTCCTACAACGAGCAACTTCAAGCTGAGAGCTTCATCGTCATCTACCCCAACCGATGAGACTGTCAAGATGAGTTCCTTCAAATGCTTCACATGCGGAGGCCGAGGCCACAAGTCCTATGAGTGCACCAACAAGTGGACCATGATCCTCAACGACGACGGCACTTATGACTCAATTAGTGAAGGAGAAATGGAAGCCCTTGAGCAAGTGGCCATACACCGGCAAGTGAACGAAGAAGACATGGAACAAGTCTTTTGCGATGAAGATTCAAGTCCCACTCTAGTTGTCTCCAAGGTCTTGAATCTTCAACATAACCAAGAAGAAGACCAAAGATTCCATATCTTTCATACCAAGGCCGGCATCAATGGAAGATCCGTCAAGGTCATCATCGATGGAGGGAGTTGTCATAACCTCGCAAGTGAAGAACTTTGCTCCAAGCTCCAATTGCCCAAGATGAGGCACCCACATCCCTACAAAGTTCAATGGTTATCGACTTTGGCACTATCCAAGTCGAGCATCGAGTACAAGTCTCCTTCAAAATTGGCGCCTATGAAGACACTTTGGAGTGTGACGTCGTTCCAATGACCGTTTTCCACCTTCTTCTTGGACGCCCATGGCAATTTGATAGAGGTGTCATCCACAACGACCGAACGAACCACTACATCTTCAAGATGAAAGGAAAGGAGTACGTACTTCGCCCCATGTCTCCAAGCCAAGTGATCACCGACAAGCAAGCCACCCATCATGGAGAGAATAGTGAGAGAGTGAGCCACCAAAAAGAGAGTAAGCGACACAAGCCCAAATCGAGTTCCTCCACGATGAGCGACAAGAAGAACTTAGTTCTATTTTCCACCAAAAGTGAGAGAAGAGGAGTGTGTGAGAACCCATCAAGTGTCCTACACTATGTCCTTTTGTGCAAGGACAATGCAACACAAGCTAACACCTCTCATGTTCTACCTTTAGTGTTGTCTTCTCTTTTGCAGGAATTTCAAGATGTTTTCCCCGACGAGCTACCTTTGGGACTACCTCCACTACGAGGCATCGAGCACCGCATCGACCTCATCCCGGGAGCACCTCTTCTGAACAAAGCTCCCTACCGCATCAACCTCAAAGAAACCAAAGAAATACAAAGGAAAGTAAAGCATCTCATAGACCATGGACATGTGCATGAAAGTTAGAGTCCTTGTGCCGCTCCGGTCATTCTTCTGCCAAAATGATATGGTAGCTTTCGCATGTGCTCCGATTGTAGACCTATCAATTCTATCACCGTTCACTATAGGTATCCCATTCCACGCCTTGATGATATGCTTGATGAACTTAGTGGTGCCACTATATTCTCCAAAATTTATCTTGAAAGTGGTTACTATCAAATCGACATACACGAGGGTGATGAATGGAAAACCGCTTTCAAAACCAAGTTTGGGTTGTATGAGTGGTTAGTTATGCCTATGGGTCTATCGAAAGCACCGGGTACTTTTATGCGTCTTATGAATCATGTCTTTCGCCCTTACATTGGTGTGTTTGTTGTGGCCAACTTCGATGATATCCTTGTTTATAGCAAATCTCTTCAAGATCATGTCACCCACGTTCGTACCGTTATACAAACTCTTAGAAACGAGAATCTCTTTGCTAACATGGAGAAGTGCCTTTTCGGCGTTGATAAGCTCGTTTTCTTGGGTTTTGTTGTATCTTCTAAGGGTGTTCATGTAGATGAGTCCAAGATCAATGCTATTAAGACATGGCCTCAACCAACCAACTTGCAACAAGTGCGAAGCTTTCTTTGCCTTTAGGGTTTCTATCGTCGCTTTGTGAAAGATTTTAGCACCATTGCTTCGCCTTTGCATGCTTCGAGCAAGACAAATGCGCCTTTTGTTCGGGGACCATCCCAAGATACCGCTTTCAATGAGCTTAAGAATTTGCTTACTCATGCTCCCGTGCTTGCATTACCCAACTTTGACAAACTCTTTGAGATTCATTGCGATGCTAGTTGTAACGCCCTCGATGCGGCTATATCTCCCACGTGTCGAAGCACGACTTAGAGGCACAACCGCACCGAAAGCAATGTCGCAAGTGAGGTAATCTTCACACAACCCATGTAATACATAAGGAAAAGAGATACATAGTTGGCTTACAATCGCCACATCACACAATTAAATGAATAAAGCATTACATCATCCAGATACAATTAAGGTCCGGCTACGGAACCAAAATAAAAGAAGACTACCCCAAAAGCTACACAGATCCCCGATCGACCCCGACTGGGCTCCACTACTGATCAACTAGAATGAAACAACACAAAGGACAAGATCTTCATCGAGCTCCCCCTTGAGCTTGATAGCGTCATCTACATGGTTCAACGGCACCTGCAGACTAGTTTTGGAAGTATCTGTGAGCCACGGGGACTCAACAATCTCTCACCCTCGCGATCAAGACTATTTAAGCTTATAGGTAAGGTAAAGGTATGAGGTGGAGCTGCAGCAAGCGACTAGCATATATGGTGGCTAACATATTCGCAAAAGAGAGCGGGAAGAGAAGGCAAAAGCACGGTCGAACAACTATGATCAAGAAGTGATCCTAAAACAACCTATGTCAAACATTACTCCAACACCGTGTTCACTTCCCGGACTCCACCGGAAAGAGACCATCACGGTTACTCACGCGGTTGATGTATTTTAATTAAGGTCAACTTCAGGTTTTCTACAACCGGACATTAACAAATTCCCATCTGCCCATAACCGCGGGCACGGCTTTCGAAAGTTCATATCCCTATAGGGGTGTCCCAACTTAGCCCATCACAAGCTCTCACGGTCAACGAAGGATATTCCTTCTAGCGGGAAGACCCGATCAGGCTCGGAATCCCGGTTACAAGACATTTCGACAATGGTAAAACAAGACCAGCAAAGCCACCCAGATGTGCCGACAAATCCCGATAGGATCCGCACATATCTCGTTCTCAGGGCACACCGGATGACCCAGACGTCGGGTAAGCCAGCCCAGAGTTGCCCCTGGTAGCCTCGGACATCACTCAGTTTGGACCAAGACTTAGAGAAGCACTGGCCCGGGGAGGGTTAAAATAAGATGACCCTTGAGCCGGCCAACCCAAGGGAAAGAAAAGGCTAGGTGGAAAATGGTAAAACCAATGTTGGGCCTTGCTGGAGGAGTTTTGTTCAAGGCGAACTGTCAAGGGGTTCCCATTATAACCCAACCGCGTAAGGAACGCAAAATCCGGGAACATAACACTGATATGACGGAAACTAGGGCGGCAAGAGTGGAACAAAACACCAGGCATAAGGCCGAGCCTTCCACCCTTTACCAAGTATATAGATGCATTAATTAGATAAGAGATATTGTTATATCCCAACAAGTAAACATGTTCCAACAAGAAACAACATCTTCATGTTCCAACAAGGAACAAACTTCAATCTTCACCTGCAAATAACAACGCTATAAGAGGGGCTGAGCAGAGCGGTAACATAGCCAAACACCGGTTTGCTAGGACAAGGTGGGTTAGAGGCTTGGCTTAAGAACATGGGAGG
Organism: Triticum dicoccoides; assembly: GCF_002162155.2. Classification (NCBI taxonomy): domain Eukaryota; kingdom Viridiplantae; phylum Streptophyta; class Magnoliopsida; order Poales; family Poaceae; genus Triticum; species Triticum dicoccoides. Next base: position 324,066,334 of record NC_041386.1, read on the forward strand.
CATGTTAAGCAAGTGGTAGGTATCGCAGCATAGGCATAGCAAAAGAGCGAGCAACTAGCAAGCAAAGATAGAAGTGATTTCGAGGGTATGGTCATCTTGCCTGAAATCCCGCAAGGAAGAAGAGCGAGTCCATGAAGAAGACAAACGGGCGTAGTCGAACGGGTCCTCACAAACGCGACGTTATCGGAACCAACCCGAAGAAGCAACACCGGAAAGAAGCACACAACATAGTAAATCATTACCACACGATCATGGCATGATGCACAACAAGTATGATGCATGTCCGGTTTAATGATACATGGCATGGCATGGCAAAGAGCAACAAACCACACTACAAATTAAGTGGAGCTCAATATGCAACGGAGTTGCATATTGAAGAAAACACCACATGACTTATTTCGCTCTCTCTCGTTTATGTACCCAACAAGATTAAATGTTGATTAACATGGCAAGAGGGTGAAGCATAATAAAACAACCTATCTAGGCAAGTTTAAATAAGGACGGAACATCGAACAACAAATCCGGAAACTCCTCATGAGCATATTATAGATTTGGTATTGTTCTGACCTAATACATATTTTATAGTTGTTAAACATGCAAAGTGATGCCACCATGTTAAACTAGGCATTTTTCTACCCCATTTACATATAAAGTTTATTAAATTCAGAGCTACGGTTAATTAGTTATGAATAAAAGCATTTTAACATGGCATAGGAGAAAATTTAATCAACAACATTTTAAACATGGGTGGAAGTTGAATAATATTAAACTAGACAAAATTCTAAGCAAGTTTCATATTAAGTTTGTTTTAATCCGATGCACGGTTGGAGAGTTATAAAATGCATGATGTACAAGGGGTTTTCTGTAAATCTGGAGTCTCAAGATAATTACTAAAATCGCTGGACAGGGAAAAAACAAGAATGGGCCGAAACCGGCTAGCCCAAGAGTTGCACAAGGGGAAACGGGTGTTGGATCACCAAGGTCTGAGGCCCAGGTCGATGGCGAGAGAGGCGGCAGGGTGCGCGCTGGGCCGGCCTGCTTGTGGCCCACGCGCGTAGGAGATGGCATCTGGAGATGGGCTTCGCGCGGTCTACGCTAGAGGTCAACGCGTGTAGGACGAGCGGATGAGGCAGAGGTTTGCGGGCGCTGGCCTCCTCTGCTCTAGAAGAAGCAAAGCAGAGCAACGACGTCAGGGATCTCCGGCGTGGCGGCGAAGGATGGAGGGCATGGAACCGGGCGCGCTGCGGATCTGGGTTGAGGGATGGCCGGTCCTCGCCGGATGCATGGCCGGATGCGGGCGACTGCTTCTCATAGATGGACTTGGCGCGGGTGAGCAGGAACTTGGAGCTTGGCCTCCATGGCGGTGGCTGTGGAACGAATTGACAGAGGATTAGAGAAAAGAGAGAGCCGCGGGGAGGAGGAATGAGAGATGGGCGGTGCGGGGCTGGCCTGGTTCCCTGCTGCTGGTCGGCGCGACGAAGGATGGCGCGGAAGCGGCTCGGGGCGGCATCGTGGCTGGCCTATTGCTCACCCGAGCTCTCCGGCGATTTGCGTGCTCGGGGACGGGAGGACACAGGAGGCGGGGAAGCTGCGGGCGAGGAGCTCGGGGTCGGCCTGGTTGTGGCTCCGGCGAGTTTGGGGAGGTCCGGCGCGCGAGGAACAGCGCGGGGAAGGAAGGCTGGGCGTGGGTCCAAGGCGCGGCAACAGGCGATGCAAGGGAGTTCACTCGGGCGCTGGTCGCTGGGTGTCCTCGTTCTCGAAGCAGCGGGTCAATGCAGGCGGCGGCTCACTTGTTTTCAGCGTGCACAGAGACGAGCGGGAGGATGCAGAAGCACGACACGACGATAGGGAACTTGGCGCACGCCGGAGCGACGGGAACGGGAGGCGGAGCTCGCCAAGGATGAAGGGATCTGCTTGTTTCCGGGCCGGATCCGGCCAACGGGGCGTCGACGGAGCTCCGGCGAAGGTTGACCAAGGCGACGGCGACCTGCAACTGATGAAAAACAGAGAGAGAGGGAGATCGTGAGAGAGAGCCGGGGAGCACGAGGAAAAACAGGGGGGAGGAGGGAGAGGAAAGCCACAGTCCTGCTCGTCCGGTGTTGCCCATCGCCGGCGGGGACGGCTGGCTTGATCCGCTCGGGGTCGAGGTGAGTTCCTCTGCGAGAGGAGGCAGATCGGGAGGAGGTAGATGCTGGTTGCGTGCGGGTGGATTTGGATCGAGGCTGTCGATTGGGGATTCGTTTGGCGCTGAAACCAAGGGAGAGAGTGGTGGCGGCGAACACGGGATGGATGGGACAGATCCCTAGTTTCTAGGGTTTCATCTGAGTATAAAAGGCAGGTGGGTTAAATTAGGGGCTATCCGGTCCCTACGATCGTAGTCGGGCGATCGAGAAAAATAGACTAAGAAGTCCAATTAACAAAACGGAGACGTTTTGTAGATGTTTGGGGATGTTCCGGACATAATGGTGGCGACAGTGCGGGTCGGGTCCGGGACAACTTTTCGGACACGCACGCGAGGGTGTTAAATGCACTGAGCAGAGAGGGTTTCGGACCGTGCGATCGCATTGGACAACTCCGAAAGCGAAGAGGGGAAGGAGGATGGACTAGGTGGGCTGTGGCGAGACTGCGAGGGGGAGAAGAGAGAGAGAGGGCCCGGCATCTGTTTTCGGAGACCGAAAACGTCCGAGAAAAGACCGGCTATACTGCCGCTATAGTTATCCGTTGGGGCGTTAAACGAACTCCGAATGCGATGAAATTTGACAGGCGATCTATCTACACTATAATAAGAGCGCACGCCAACTTTCAACCCATTCCGAGAACATTTTCTGGCAACTTATAAAATATTATTTCGGACATGCCGCGGGCGCGTGCAAGTGTGTCTGGGCTCAGAACGGAAAACAGACGGAACTGGGAGACCCGGACGGATGCAAGTTTGAAAACATGATGATGCAATGCGGATGATGATATGGCAAGATGCAACACACAAGCAAAAGACATGGCAACAACAACGAATAACTAGAAGACACCTGGCACATCGGTCTCGGGGCGTCACAACACTCCACCACTACGAGAGGATCTCGTCCCGAGATCTAGAATGGCGCTGGAGGGAAAACGGAAGAGAAACAGAAGAGGTAAAACTAAGTTGCTTCTTTGACAAACGAGTGAATCCAAAGAACCTTGGGAAGTTGAACAAATTGAAAGAAGAATGTAATGTAGATGAACGAAGTTGAAAACACTCCGTTAGAAAAGAGGAACAAGGAAGAACAACTTCGGGCAACACTTCGATTGAAAAGAAAAGGAATTGAATAAGAACCATGTAAGATGAGAAGATACTTGATGAAATCACAACACACTGCCTCCGGAACTATTGAATGAATGGAATAAGGGGTAAGAAAAAATCTCAGACAGCACTCCGGTTGAAAAGAGATGCCAGGCTTGATAAGGCGAAAAGAACTTGAGCAGAATGGCACCACACTCCGGTTAAATGGATAGGCATGAAAAGAACATGATCTTGACACACCAGATGATGGATTGAAGAGAGCAACATCACCATGCCTCCGGAACAAAAGAATAGACGATAAATAATTGAAATAAAAGAATGGAGAAGAAAATGCCAAGTCGTGCCACAATTGAGCTTGAGAAGGCATCCTTAGGAGAATGGTCGAACGGCGTTATTATAAAGCCAACAACGAAAAGAATAAGCTTGATATGGTCTTATGGAGTACATCTCAAATTATGAGGTGACAACCTGCCACTCATGGGAAAAAGAATTTGATTGGTATGACCAAGGAGACGAGAACGTATTTCACCGGGAGGATAAAGAAGAACTTGGGTCCTTTATAAGCACCATAGATAGCCACAATCCTTAGGGAAGGCTTTAGGTGAAATATAACCCAATATAACTCCAATGAAGAGAATGATGGATTTAAACTACCCCATTCTCGATAACTTGTGAAACATGAAGCATGAACTCAAATTACGAAGAATGACATAATACCATCTCCAATAATATGGTAGAAAGAATTGCACTCCGGATTGCAAAATAAAGAAAGCTTGAATTCCTCTGAAAAGAATCTCGATGAACACTTCGAAAAGGAATTAAATCTTTTATGAACCATCATGTAGAACCTTCATGAAGAACTCCGGTAACCAAAACAATGATCAAACGAAAAGAAAGAGAAGTTGAAAGCACAAGGTGAATCCTTGTAATGATTTAGATGGATGTTCGTGGTGAAATAATTGAAAAAAGGTTGGAACTCCGGGAAGAAGAGAAGATGAACAATTGAAATCCGGAATTTGATGAGCCTCCGTAATAAGTAATTGGATATACTCGATGAAACAAGAATAAGAATTACATTATGCTTATCCTTCACCAATTAAATTGATGACAATCAACGGATTTGGCACACTACTTATTCTCGTAGTAAGGATTAAGAGAGATATAGCGCCAACTTGGGAAGGTCTTCTATGAACCACCGGTAGGATTGACAACGAATAAATTGATAAGGAAGAGAAATCTGGAAGAACCACCGTAAGAAATGAAAATGAACGAAGAAAATATAAAGGAACACCGGGAAGAATTATGAAATGAACGAAGATACTTGAGAGAATTTAGATACAACTGAAACGAAGAGATCACACGCTGATTAAAGAATATTGAATGATGTACCGGTGAGATTTGGGGAACGAGAGCTGAAAACTGAGAATGAACAAGTCTTCTGAAATGATGCGCTCTGGATAGTCGAACTGAAAATACCCTTGAATATCTCCTGATGGGCGAAAAGGATTGTCACAATCGAAAATAATTATGAGAGGATGGCAACAAGCTAGCACCATGAATCTTGAAGAGAATGGAGCAAGATTAAAGAGAAACTCTTCTTCGGTCTTCAATATCTGAGAATGATGATGAGAAACACCACCAAATTGTTGAGATACTCCGGGATGAAAAATGGAAAGGTTGAACCAACGATGGAAGAATTATTAAAGATCTACGAGAAGGCATTCGACTGATGATAATTCATTCTTACGTCAAACTTCGAAAGGTTTGAGAATAGCTCTGGGAAAATAGAAGAGTCAGGTAAGATCCTAGGAAAAAAACCTGTTATGGGCCCACTCAAAAGATACACCGTTGAATGATTGCTTGAAAAGAGAGATTCCACCGGTTGAATTAAAAGGCTTGAACAAGAGAACATCCTCGAAAGATCTTGAAAGAATGCAGAGTGGAAACACAAATCTTCGAGATATCTTGAGCACTCCGGAACAAAAGAATAGCGAGAGGTGAAAGAATAAGAGGTGCACCGGTAAGAGAAGGCATTTGAAATGAGAAAAGAATAGGATCAACAAAGCTTGAATTGGTTCCACCGAAGAAGAAAAAGAGCGAAGAATGATGAACTAGTAGAGCATCTTCATGAAAACCACCGGGTAAGAACATTGACGGAAAAGAATGGAGAGACTTCACAAGAATAAAAGGATACTTGATAAAGAAATCTTAGTCCTTGAGGAAAAAGGGCAGGTGGGCGGGAAAAACAAAGGCAACCTGGAGACGGATGAAACAAACACCGTTGAGAAGAACTGATAATTGATCTTGCGAATGTTGAAGTGATCGGATCCACTTGAAAAGAGACACCCCGGTTGAAAAGGATTGACATGACAGACTCGATGATCGAGAAGGATTAGTATTCACATCGGGGTATGAGAACACCGCTTAGGAAAAGGTATGGAATCAACATTTGACTTCGAAGCAACTCGAATACCACAACTCAAAACAAAAACAAAAGGATTGGCTTGCAGAATAAGCCGGAACAAACATATGATAGAGATTTCGTCCGAAGTTTTCGTGGTGCGGCCTACACGGGCTCAATCGTACAACACCATCATGTACAAGGCAGTGCACATGACATACGAAGTGTCCCCGAGTCGGCATAGCCAAGGACTCTTTAAGACACAACGAGACCACTGTAAAACCAACCGTGGATAGGCGGACCACTAGACGTCGAACCCCAATTTCAAATCATACATCTGTCGGAAAGAAATCCTAAGAGCTACTTGAATTCCCACTTATAAACTCCCAAAATTTTCCGGTTATGCAATCAGGTGTTGGGGATACAGGGGAAGCATAATATCTCACCCAAAACTAGCAAATCCTACATCCAGCTGTATCCATCCTTCAACACATAACCAAGAAACCTTCAGAAATCGTCTACCTCAACCTTCGAAAAGCATCCGTTATACGAGTTATGGCAATACTCCCGAACTCCCGCCCCAGTACTGGGTGGCGTCAAGGTTATCTCACCAACAAATGCATAAAAGAGATTTTCGATGTCGGCGAAACTAAACTCAGGTATTCCAGAACTACAACGATAAAATTGTGACGACAACACCTCGGAGCTCAACTCCCCGGGACACTGCCACAACCCCTAAATGATAGGAGGCACCAAGAACAATGTTCACGTCACAAATCGATCGGAACGATTCAAGATACCCGCGTGATCCTAAATTTTTTTAGTGAAATTTGAGAAGAGAAGAGTCAAAACTCTACGTCAGGATGCCTTACCAGAGCGATGAAGGGACTGGGGAGTAAAAAGATTTCCTAAACTCTCGGATATATATAATCCTAAATGACTCAAAACATTTTTCTAGACTCAACAACAGCGGCTATTCGATCAAGCAGGGGGGCTCCTAAGGTCGGGGAAGGCTCAGATTACCAACTTGTAATGCCCTCGATGCGGCTATATCTCCCACGTGTCGAAGCACGACTTAGAGGCATAACCGCATTGAAAGCAATGTTGCAAGTGAGGTAATCTTCATACAACCCATGTAATACATAAGGGAAAGAGATACATAGTTGGCTTGCAATCGCCACTTCACACAATTACATGAATAAAGCATTACATCATCCAGATACAATCAAGGTCCGACTATGGAACCAAAATAAAAGAAGACTACCCCAAAAGCTACACAGATCCCCGATCGACCCCGACTGGGCTCCACTACTGATCAACTAGAATGAAACAACACAAAGGACAAGATCTTCATCGAGCTCCTCCTTGAGCTTGATAGCATCATCTGCACGGTTCAACGGCACCTGCAAACTGGTTTTGGAAGTATCTGTGCGCCACGGGGACTCAGCAATCTCGCACCCTCGCGATCAAGACTATTTAAGCTTATAGGTAAGGTAAAGGTATGAGGTGGAGCTGCAGCAAGCGACTAGCATATATGGTGGCTAACATATTCGCAAAAGAGAGCGGGAAGAGAAGGCAAAAGCACGGTCGAACAACTATGATCAAGAAGTGATCCTAAAACAACCTACGTCAAACATTACTCCAACACCGTGTTCACTTCCAGGACACCACCGGAAAGAGACCATCACGGTTACACACGCGGTTGATGTATTTTAATTAAGGTCAACTTCAGGTTTTCTACAACCGGACATTAACAAATTCCCATCTGCCCATAACCGCGGGCACGGCTTTCAAAAGTTCATATCCCTGCAGTGGTGTCCCAACTTAGCCCATCACAAGCTCTCACGGACAACGAAGGATATTCCTTCTAGCGGGAAGACCCGATCAGGCTCGGAATCCCGGTTACAAGACATTTCGACAATGGTAAAACAAGACCAGCAAAGCCACCCGGATGTGCCGACAAATCCCGATAGGAGCTGCACATATCTCGTTCATAGGGCACACCGGATGAGCCAGACGTCGGGTAAGCCAGCCCAGAGTTGCCCCTGGTAGCCTCGGACATCGCTCAATTTGGACCAACACTTAGAGAAGCACTGGCCCAGGGGGGGGGGTTAAAATAAGATGACCCTTGAGCCGGCCGACCCAAGGGAAAGAAAAGGCTAGGTGGCAAATGGTAAAATCAATGTTGGGCCTTGCTGGAGGAGTTTTATTCAAGGCGAACTGTCAACACCGCGTAAGGAACGCAAAATCTGGGAACATAACACCGATATGACGGAAACTAGGGCGGCAAGAGTGGAACAAAACACCAGGCATAAGGCCGAGCCTTCCACCCTTTACCAAGTATATAGATGCATTAATTAGATAAGAGATATTGTGATATCCCAACAAGTAAACATGTTCCAACAAGAAACAACATCTTCATGTTCCAACAAGGAACAAACTTCAATCTTCACCTGCAACTAACAACGCTATAAGAGGGGCTGAGCAGAGCGGTAACATAGCCAAACAACGGTTTGCTAGGACAAGGTGGGTTAGAGGCTTGGCTTAACAACATGGGAGGCATGATAAGCAAGTGGTAGGTATCGCAGCATAGGCATAGCAAAAGAGCGAGCAACTAGCAAGCAAAGATAGAAGTGATTTCGAGGATATGGTCATCTTGCCTGAAATCCCGCAAGGAAGAAGAACGAGTCCATGAAGAAGACAAACGGGCGTAGTCGAACGGGTCCTCACAAACGCGACGTTATCGGAACCAACCCGAAGAAGCAACACTGGAAAGAAGCACATAACATAGTAAACAATTACCACACGATCATGGCATGATGCACAACAAGTATGATGCATGTCCGGTTTAATGATACATGGCATGGCATGGCAAAGAGCAACAAACCACACTACAGATTAAGTGGAGCTCAATTATGCATATTGAAGAAAACACCACATGACTTATTTAGTTCTCTCTCGTTTATGTACCCAACAAGATTAAATGTTGATTAACATGGCAAGAGGGTGAAGCATAATAAAACTACCTTTCTAGGCAAGTTTAAATGAGGCCGGAACATCGAACAACAAATCCGGAAACTCCTCATGAGCATATTATAGATTTGGTACTGTTCTGCCCTAAACCATATTTTATAGTTGTTAAACATGCAAAGTGATGCCACCATGTTAAACTAGGCATTTTTCTGCCCCATTTACATATAAAGTTTATTAAATTCGGAGCTACGGTTAATTAGTTATGAATAAAAGCATTTTATCATGGCATAGGAGAAAATTTAATCAACAACATTTTAAACATTTTAAACATGGGTGGAAGTTGAATAATATTAAAGTAGAAAAAATTCTAAGCAAGTTTCATATTAAGTTTGTTTTAATCCGATGCACGGTTGGAGAGTTATAAAATGGATGATGTACAAGGTTTTTTTTGTAAAACTGGAGTCTCAAGATAATTACTAAAATCGCTGGACAGGGAAAAAACAAGAATGGGCCGAAACCGACTAGCCCAAGAGTTGCACAAGGGGAAACGGGTGTTGGATCACCAAGGGCTAAGGCCCAGGTCGATGGCGAGAGAGGCCGCAGGGTGCGCGCTGGGCCGGCCTGCTTGTGGCCCACGCGCGTAAGAGACGGCATCTGGAGATGGGCTTCGCGCGGTCTACGCTGGAGGTCAAGGCACGCAGGACGAGCGGATGAGGCAGAGGTTTGCGGGCGCTGGCCTCCTCTGCTCTAGAAGAAGCAAAGCAAAGCAGCAGCGTCAGGGATCTGCGGCGCGGCGGCGAAGGATGGAGGGCGTGGAACTGGGTGCACTGCGGATCTGGGTCGAGGGATGGCCGGTCCTCGCCGGATGCATGGCCGGATGCGGGCGACTGCTTCTCGTAGATGGACTTGGCGCGGGCGAGCAGGAACTTGGAGCTTGGCCTCCATGGCGGTGGCCGTGGAACGAATTGACAGAGGATTAGAGAAATGAGAGAGCCGCGGGGAGGAGGAAGGAGATATGGGCGGTGCGGGGCTGGCCTGGTTCCCTGCTGCTGGTCGGCGCGACGAAGGACGGCGCGGAAGCGGCTCGGGGCGGCGTCGTGGCTGGCCTGTTGCTCACCTGAGCTCTCCGGCGATTTGCGTGCTCGGGGACGGGAGGACACTGGAGGCGGGGAAGCTGCGGGCGAGGAGCTCGGGGTCGGCCTGGTGGTGGCTCCGGTGAGGTTGGGGAGGTCCGGCGCGTGAGGAACGGCGCGGGGAAGGAAGGCTGGGCGCGGGTCCAAGGCGCGGCAACAGGCGATGCAAGGGAGTCGACTCGGGCGTTGGTCGCTGGGCGTCCTCGTCCTCGAAGCAGCGGGTCAACACGGGCGGCGGCTCACTCGTTTTCAGCATGCACAGAGACGAGCGGGAGGATGCAGAAGCAGGCACGACGACCGGGAACTTGGCGCACGCCAGAGCGACGGGAACAGGAGGCGGAGCTCGCCGAGGATGAAGGGATCTGCTTGTTTCCAGGCCGGATCCGGCCAACGGGGTGTCGACGGAGCTCCTGCGAGGGTTGACCAAGGCGACGGCGACCTGCGGCTGATGAAATACAGAGAGAGAGGGAGATCTTGACAGAGAGCCGGGGAGCACGAGGAAAAACAGAGGGGAGGAGGGAGAGGAAGGCCACAGTCCTGCTCGCCCGGTGTTGCCCATCGCCGGCGGGGACGGCTGGCTTGATCCGCTCGGGGTTGAGGTGAGTGCCTCTGCGAGAGGAGGCAGATCGGGAGGAGGTAGATGCTGGTTGCGTGTGGGTGGATTTGGATCGAGGTTGTCGATTGGGGATTGGTTTGGCACTGAAACCAAGGGAGATAGTGGTGGCGGCCGACACGGGATGGATGGGACAGATCCCTAGTTTCTAGGGTTTCATCTGAGTATACAAAGCAGGTGGGTTAAATTAGGGGCTATCCGGTCCCTATGATTGTAATCGGGCGGTCGAGAAAAATAGACTAAGAAGTCCAATTAACAAAACGGAGACGTTTTGTAGATGTTTGCGGTTGTTCCGGACACAATGGTGGGGACAGTCCGGGTCGGGTCCGGGACAACTTTTCTGACGCACGCGCGAGGGGGTTTGATGCACTGAGCAGAGAGGGTTTCGGACCGTGCGATCGCATCGGACAACTCCGGAAGCGAAGAGGGGAAGGAGGATGGACTAGGTGGGCTGTGGCGAGACTGCGAGGGGGAGAAGAGAGAGAGAGGGCCCAGCATCTGTTTCTCGAGACCGAAAACGTCCGACAAAAAGACCGACAAAAAGACCAGCATCTGTTATCTGTTGGGGCGTCAAACGAACTCCGAATGCGATGAAATTTGACAGGCGATCTATCTACACTATAATAAGACCGCACGCCAACTTTCAACCCATTCCGAGAACATTTTCCGGCCACTTATAAAATATTATTTCGGACATGCCGCGGGCGCGTGCAAGTGTGTCTGGGCTCAGAACGGAAAACGGATGAAACTGGGAGACCCGGACGGATGCAAGTTTGAAAACATGATGATGCAATGCGGATGATGATATGGAAAGATGCAACACGCAAGCAAAAGACATGGCAACAACAATGAATAACTAGAAGACACCTGGCACATCGGTCTCGGGGCGTCACACTAGTGGTAATGGCATAGGAGGTGTGTTAACGCAAGAGAAGCGCCCCATAGCTTACTTTAGTGAGAAACTTTCCGGAGCGCAACTCAATTACCCGATCTATGACAAAGAGCTATATGCCTTTGTGCGTGTTTTGCATGAATGGGAACACTATCTTCGCTGATGTGGAGCATCCCATGATCATCCCCATGGACGCACCTACACCTTCAACGACACCACTTGGACCAATGACAACAGCCCGAGCCAAGGCTATCAAAGATAAGGTGAACTCACTCCTCTCCCAACTTCTGCTTTCTATGCATGAGACATGGCTACTACCTAAGTCCGAGTTGTTGTGCATGATTAGGTACCAAGAGGACCCTCCCGAAGATGAGCATGAAGATGTACAAGTCCCCAAGTTCACGGATGAAGAGAACCAACAGAAGGAGTCAAGCACACCTCCCAGGTCCCGGACATCCGGCCACGACCCGGACGTCCGGCCCCTGGAGCTCCTCCCACCATAGCCGCTCAGCCGCCAGAAGCTACAGGCCCCAGCATCCGGCCTCGCCAGCCCAGACATTCGGCCTTTCCCGAGCCCCTGGATATCCGGCCTCCAGCACGGAAATCCGGACCCCTCCGAACCCGAGAGCAACAAAGCCCACCGCTCTAGCCCGGACATCCGGCCTCCTCAGCCCGGTCATTCGGCGTCACGTGAAAGCCCGGACATCCGGCCCGACGCCCGGACGTCCGGCCTGCCCTGTCTGCGCACAGTGAAGGGCCGAGGCCCGTGTACCCCTTCTCCCCCTAGACTATATATACGCCATCTCGTCCAACTTTCTAGGGTTAGCAAAGGATTAGCTCATATTTTGTGTGAGAGATTTGCTCATCCACTTGGTTACCTTCTGCTCGGAGATTCGAGCCTCCACCGGAGAAGACCCCCCAAGCAGATTCAAGACCCCTCTTTAGGGAAGAACTCGAGACCTCCTCACGGAGAAGACCGGTTACCGTGTATCGTCCGTTGTTGACTTTGGATCGTGTATCTTCCCTTTATACCCAAGGATCTAGCACATGTGTGACTTGTTCTTGTTAGTTTGAGTGTTCCTCTTGTGTTTCCCCTTATGTTTTCCCTCATTTCCCTCCTCGCATTCTTCGTGTTCATCTCGGGATCCGCTCCTTTCGTGAAAGATCGGCTGATTAGGGTTCTACCCTACATCATCTTGGTATCAAGAGCCACATTGATCATGATTTCGGAGCCTCCCCGTTGTGTTTTCTAGCCTAGTTTTGTTGACTTTGTCCCTAATTCGAAAATTCCCCACAAAAATAGCCCCAATTTTTTTTGTTAATTGTTGGTGTGATGAAGTTTTGTTGGATTTGATCCGCGGATTTCATGTGTTGCAGGTAGATCTAGCTTTCCATCCACTTTTCCCCAATTTCCATCCACAAATTTCTCCGAATTTTTCCCGGATTTGACATCTCCTCGTGACGATCTTCGAATCCATCCATGGATTCAGAGCCCGGACATCCGGCCACGACCCCGGACGTCCGGCCCTTGGCAGCACCACTTCCTCTCCACCGCCCGTTTTCCGCCCATTTTTCGCCAAATTTTGTTCCGTTGCCAACATATACTTACGCATACCCCCCACCACTTCCGCATATCACCACCATCGCTTACCACTTCCCACTCCAACAATTTTGGTCCAATTTTGCTTCGATAATTTGATTTGCAGTACCGTGTCCTACTTGTGTTTCGGCTATTTAGGTATGGTTCGACATCAACATCACCGCCGCTCACCTACGCCATGGACGCGTCATCAACAACGACCACCTCGACTACATCTTACTTTTCGGTCCACCATTTTGACACCATACCGTCCAGAAGAAATGGTAACCTCGTCTTGCTATTGTGATACATCATTCTTGCCATTACATTGATAGCCATCATAGCCTTACTCCTTTGCTTTGCTTACCCATCGAGACTAGCCTTTGAGTATTGCTTGCCCCCCCCTCTTTCTCTGGGTCTCTCTCCCTCTCGCTCCCTTGCTGTCCCTCATGGCCGAAGCCGCCATGGCCACACTTCCGAGAACCACCGCGGCCAGCCACTCCCTCGCTCCATCTCCGTGTCCCCGAGCTCCGCCATGACCCCGTGGAGCTACACACCCGACGCATGCGACCGCAGGAGCCCTACAACATCGTCCCCGCCGTCCTCATTGCCGCCTCTGTCTGGCGATCGCCGTCGTTCGATTCGTGCCATCCAGGGCTTCCCCGGCCTCGACCTCGACTCCGTTCGACCCCTCTGTGAGCCTCCGTCGTTTCCCCCTGTTTCCCCTCTCCAACCCTTCCTCTAGCCATGCTTTTTGCCGGAGCCGAGAGCTCACACCCGCCGGCCATGTCGCCGTCGTGTCTACAGACGGTGTAGCTTGCGCCTGGGCGCGTCATCGTGCTCGGGTTGCTCCTAGGAGACGACCCCGACCACCAGCTGGTCCTGCCGTGCACCGGAACACCGAACCCGTGCGTGTCCGAACTCCGGCCGCTGCCCAAACGCTCGCCGGCGTCCTTCCCGGCCACCGCGCGCTCAAGCACCTGCACCGTTGGACGCGGCACTCCTCCAGCTGGCCATAGGACATAGCCATGCGCCCAGCCGACCCCTGTGGCGCCGTTCCGAGCGCCTCCGCCGCTCTGTTTGGTCGCCGGCGACTAACCCCGGCGGCCGCTGACGTGGACCCGTCATTAGCACTAATGACGGGGCTAACTAACCCACTAGCTCACTGACGTGTGGGCCCCACGCACTAATTAACCCCGGGTTATTCCTGCTTAGATTTAACTTAATCACGGTGGCCCCACGTGTCAGCTTTGACTTTGGTCAAGTCAACGTTGACCAGTCCCACCTGTCATCCAGCCAAATCAACTTGAGACACTGATGTATGGGTCCCACAGGTCAGGTTTGACCTGGCCGACCAGTTGACCAGCTGACGTCATAGTGACGCAGTGCTGACACAATAACTCATATTCTGGATTTAACTTAATCCAGGAAATTCCAGAAAATGCTCAAACTTCTAAAATTCATAGAAAATCAACCGTAGCTCCAAATCAAATAATTTATATATGAAAAATGATCAGAAAAATCCAAAGAATCTGATTATAGCATGATCGTGCATGTTTGAACAACTTATGCCTGCTGATCAGGTCAAATCAAATAAGTGGCATTTAAATAATCACATATGGAGTTGAATTTGAATCTTTGGTTCAAACCAACTTCATTTAATCTGGTTTTAGTTGCATTAGCTCAAATCACAGCATATTGACATGTCATGATCATGCATCATAATGTGCATTGCGTTGATTGTGTTCTTTCTGTGTTTGCCGGTGATTGTCACCCCCTCGGTAGACGTATGTTTTGACGACGTGTTTGATGACACTGATGAAGAGCTATATCATCTTCAGAAGTGCCAGGCAAGCAAAACCCACTTGCTCATTCCGATACAATCCCACTCTCTCGCTCCTACTCTCTTTTACTACATTAGGACAACAACGATTCATCTGTTACTTGCTGCGGTAGTTGAACCCCTTATCCTCTACATGACCTGTCATTGCCACAGTAATTAGATGAAACCCACTAGCATGAGTAGGAGTTGTTTGAGCCCTGATGTGCCTACTCATTCATTCTTGTTTGTCATGCCTGCTATTGCATAGAATTGTGTCAGGTCTGATTCATCGGGGATGAATCGGAGGTGTGTGAACATGTCCTACTGTTGAGAGCTAAGTGTGTGAACATGATTTGGTAAAGGTATCGATGAGAGGCCATGTAGGAGTACATGGTGGGTTGTTTCATTGAAGCCGTCCTTAGGAACCGAGTTCTGTGTTTCTGATCCATGAAACAGCTACTACCACACATTGGGCCCTGAAATATGACCCTGCTCGACTTACTGACCCCTCTCGTCCTCTGTCCAGGAGTCGCAACTAGTTTCTGGTTTTTATAGGATATGTGTTGGCGGCCGTGCATAGCGCTGACCCTAGGGGTGGGCTATGATGCGGTAGATACACCATGGCACGGTATACCACGCGCCCGTTTGGTGTCTCGGGAACCCTGCACACATCGTTTGGGGCTGTGAGCGAAACTCCGGCCGGATCTCCTCGCAGATGGAACCCGAATAGGTGATAAACCTGAACTAGAGACTTGTGCGGTTAGTCAGGTCGTGGTCTACACCCACGTCGGCTTTCGCTTGAAGTCTGCCGATCACATGTCGTGTGCAGACGCTAAGTGGTGGAAACATGTGTGATGAAGTACACCCCTGCAGGGTATAAAACTATTCGAATAGCCGCGTCCGCGGTAAAGGACTTTTGGGTTGCCTATAATAGTTCATAGACAAGTGAAAGTGGATACTCTAAAATGCGCAAGATAAGCGTGAGTGCTATGGATGGCGTTCTCGTAGGGAGACGGGAGCGGATCCATAGTGGTGTATTGATATGGTGAATATGTGGATTCGTGTGCGCCACCTCAAAAGAGTTACTTGCAGTCGTAGTTTAAGATAGCCACCGAGTCAAAGCTGGCTTGCTGCAGTTAAACTCCACCACCACCCCTGTTGATACCGATGCATATGTAGCTAGTTCTGATGTAAGTCTTGCGGAGTACTTTTGTACTCACGTTTACTTAATTTATGTTTTGCAGAGAGACTTCAGTCTCGCTAGTAGTTTCGCGTGGACTTCGACGTTTAGCTTGATACCTTAGCTACAATCTTGTGCCCTCGGCAGGATCTGGTAGATAGTTAGGCTTCTCAGCCTTTTTCATTTGTAGATGTCTGTACTGACATGTTAAGCTTCCGCATGTGCTTTGAGTTGTTTGCTATGATTGTTGGGTCATGAGACCCATGTTTGTAATATCTCGCTCCTCGGAGCCTAATGAATAAATACTTGAGTTGTAGAGTTATGTTGTGATGCCATGTTGTATTTACACATATCGAGCATATTGTGTGTATGATTTAAATGCTTGGTATGTGTGGGATCCGACAATCTAGTTGTTTATCCTTGGCAGCCTCTCTCATGGGGAAATGTAGTCTAGTGCTTCCATGAGCCATAGTAGTCCGCTACAACCTGGTTCACCGGAGTCCTGTTAGCTCAGCACTACTACTCAGGACACTTGACTAGCCGGCATGTGTTTCACTTCGTTCCTGTGTCTGTCCCTCCGGGGAAATGTCACGCGGTGACATCCGGAGTCCTGCCTAGCCTGCTATAGCCCGGGTTCCCGGAGTCCTGTTAGCCCAGTGCTACGGCCCGGATTCACACGCTGCTGACAGACATGCTCGATGTGATTCATGTATGCCTGTCCCCATAGGTTAGTGCCGCTTTGGGTTCACGACTAGCCATGTCGGCCCGGGTTCTCTGTCATATGGATGCTAGCGACACTATCATATACGTGAGCCAAAAGGCGCAAACAGTCCCGGGCTATGGTAGGCGACACCCATGGGAATACCGTGCGTGAGGCCGCAAAGTGATATGAGGTATTACCGGCTATATCGATCTGACTTGGAATCGGGGTCCTAACAGTTTGCCTAGGACTCGAAATGGGATGGATTCCGTATTTGTCGTTGAGGACCATTTCTCAAAAAATGGAACATTTCATTCCTTGCAACAAAATAGACGATGCTTCACATGTTCCTAATATCTTTTGTTGGGAAATATTGCGTCTACATGGAGTGCCAAAGACTATCGTCTCGCACTGCGACATCAAGTTCCTTAGCTACTTTTGGAAGACCCTATGCGCCAAGCTCGGAATCAAGCTACTCTTCTCCATGGCGTATCATCCACAAACCGAAGGCCAAACAGAAGTTACCAACCGCACACTCTCCGCTCTACTTCGAGTACTCATCAAGAAGAACATTAAGGACTGGGATGAGTGTCTACCTATCGCTGAGTTCGCCTACAACCGCGCAAGACACTCAACAACCGGCAATTCCCCCTTCGAGGTCGTATACGGATTCAACCCGTTGTCCCCATTGGACATTCTCCCTCTACCACTCCAAGAGCGCATTAATTTGGACGCAAGTGCACGTGTGACTCATCTCAAGAAGTTGCATGAAGATACAAGACATACTATCGAGCGCAAAGTACAATGACTTGTGACCAAGCTCAACATCAACAAGCACCCCATGCTCTTCAACATTGGTGATCTCGTGTGGCTACACCTTCGCAAGGACCACTTTCCCCAAGCACGCAAGTCCAAACTTCGACCATGAGCGGACGGACCCTTCAAGGTGCTTGCACGCTACAACGACAATGCTTACAAGATCGACATCCCACGTGACAAGTACTCTGTGAGTGACATCTTCAACATCAAAGATCTCTTGCCCTACCATGGTGATGAGTATTTCGATCCGAGGACGGATCTTCCCCAAGGGAGGGGAGATGATGTGGAGCATCCCATGATCATCCCCATGGACACACCTACACCTCCAACGACACCACTTGGACCAATGACAAGAGCCCGAGCCAAGGTTATCGAAGATAAGGTGAACTCACTCCTCTCCCAACTTCCGCTTTCTATGCATGAGACATGGCTACTACCTAAGTCCGAGTTGTTGTGCATGATTAGGTTCCAAGAGGACCCTCCTGAAGATGAGCATGAAGATGTACAAGTCCCCAAGTTCACGGATGAAGAGAACCAACGGAAGGAGTCAAGCACACCTCCCAGGTCCTGGACATCCGGCCACGACCCCGAACGTCCGGCCCCTGGAGGTCCTCCCACCACAGCCGCTCAGCTGCCAGAAGCTATAGGCCCCGAACATCCGGCCTCGCTAGCCCAGACATCCGGCCTTTCCCGAGCCCCTGGATATCCGGCCCCTAGCCCGGAAATCCGGACCCCTCTGAACCCGGGAGCAACAAAGCCCACCGCTCCAGCATGGACATCCGGCCTCCTCATCCCAGACATCCAGCGTCACGTGAAAGCCCGGACATCTGGCCAGACGCCCGAACGTCCGGCCTCCCGTGTCTGCGCACGGTGAAGGGCCGAGGCCCGTGTACCCCTTCTCCCCCCTAGACTATATATACTCCATCTCGTCCAAATTTCTAGGGTTAGCAAAGGATTAGCTCATATTTTGCGTGAGAGCTTTGCTCATCCACTTGGTTACCTTCTCCTCGGAGATTCGAGCCTCCACCGGAGAAGATCCCCCAAGCGGATTCAAGACCCCTCTTTAGGGAAGAACTCAAGACCTCCTCACGGAGAAGACCGGTTACCGTGTATCGTCCGTTGTTGACTTTGGATCGTGTATCTTCCCCTTTATACCCGAGGATCTAGCACATGTGTGACTTGTTCTTGTTAGTTTGAGTGTTCCTCTTGTGTTTCCCCTGGTGTTTTCCCTCGTTTCCCTCCTCGCGTTCTTCGTCTTCATCGCGGGATCTGCTCCTTTCATGAAAGATCGGTCGATTAGGGTTCTACCCTACATCATTCTCCCTGATGAGTTCATCATTCATACCGATCATGAAACACTCAAGTATCTTAAGGGCCAAACCAAGTTGGACAAGTGTCATGCTAATTGGAGTGAATTTATTGAGTCTTTTCCTTATGTCGTCATGTACATTAAAGGTAAAGAAAACATTGTGGCTAATGCCCTTTCCCACATATGCATGCTTGTTACTCAACTTGAGTTGAATGTCATTGGCTTTGAGCACATAAAAGACTTTTATGAGCATGATTCCACTTTTGCTACTACTTATGCCAAATGTTTGACGCATACGTCTTGGGAACGCTATTACATCAAAGATGGATATCTTATGAGAGCTAACAAGCTTTGCATCCCCGAGTCTTCTCTTCGTTTGTTGCTTTTGCAGGATTCTCATGGAGGAGGATTAATGGGACAAGACTTTCGCCACGCTCTCGAAGAACTACTTTTGGCCCAAGATGTTTCGCGACGTCAACCGCTTCACCAACCGATGCTCTACATGTCGCAAAGCTAAGTCTAAAGCTCAATCCCCTGGCCTTTAGATGCCTCTACCAATTCCATATCAACCATGGGCAGATATTAGCATGGATTTTGTACTTGGATTGCTTAGGACTCGCAATGGAAAGGATTCAGTATTTTTCATTGTGGACCGCTTGTGCAAGATGGCATATTTCATTCCTTGCAACAAGATAGACGATGCTTCACATATTGCAAACCTCTTTTGTAGGGAAATGTTGCGTCTACATGGAGTGCCAAAGACGATCGTCTCGGACCGCGATGTCAAGTTCCTAAGCTACATTTGGAAGAGCCTATGCACCAAGCTCGGAATCAAGCTACTTTTCTCCACGGCTTACCATCCTCAAACCGACGGTCAAATGGAGGTGACCAACCGCACACTCTCCACTCTACTTTGAGTACTCATCAAGAAGAGCATCAAGGAGTGGGAGGAGTGTCTACCTACCGTCGAGCTCTCCTACAACCGCACAAGACACTTAACAACCGGCAAGTCCCCCTTCGAGGTCGTCTACGGATTCAAACCTTTGTCCCCATTGGACATTATCCCTCTACCACTCCAAGAGCGCATCAATTTGGACGTAGTGCATGTGTGTGTCACCTCAAGAAGGTGCATGAAGATACAAGACATACTATCAGGCGCCAAGTACAATGACTTGCGACCAAGGACAACATCAACAAGCACCCCATGGTCTTCAACATTGGTGATCTCGTCTGGCTACACCTTCACAAGGACCGCTTCCCCAAGGAACACAAGTCCAAACTTTGACCACGAGCGGACGGACCCTTCAAGGTGCTTGCACGCTACAACGACAATGCTTACACGATCGACATCCCACATGACAAGTGCTCCATGAGCGACATCTTCAACATCAAAGATCTCTCGCCCTACCATTGTGATGAGGATTTCGATCCAAGGATGGATCTTCCGCAAGGGAGGGGAGATGATGCGGAGCATCCCATGATCATCCCCATGGACGCACCTACACGTCCAATGACACCACTTGGACCAATGACAAGAGCCCGAGCCAAGGCTATCGAAGATAAGGTGAACTCACTCCTCTCCGAACTTCCACTTTCTATGCATGAGACATGGCTATTACCTAAGTCCGAGATGTTGTGCATGATTAGATACCAAGAGGACCCTCCCAAAGATGCACGTGAAGACGGACAAGTCCCCAAGTCCACGGATGAAGAGAACCAACGAAAGGAACCAAGAACATCTCCCAGGCCCCGGACATCCGGCCGTGACCCCGGACATCCGGCCCCGCAACAGCGTCTCAACCACCAAGCGCCTACAGGCCCCGGACATCCGGCCCCGCAAGCCCGGACATCCGACCCTTCCCGAGGTCCCGGATATCCGGCCTCCTGCCCGGAAATCCAGACACCCCCGAACCCAAGAGCAACATGGCCAGCTTTACCAGCCCGGACATCCGGCCTCCACAGCCTGGACATCCGGCCCTCCGTGAACGCCCCGACATCCTGCCCGACGCCCGGACGTCCGACCTCTTTGTCTGCGCACAGTAAAGGGCCGAGGCCCGTGTACCCCTTTTACCCCCCTAGACTATATATACTCCACCTCGTCCAACTTTCTAGGGTTAGCATTGGTTTAGCTCATTTGAGAGATAGAGCATTGCTCATCCACATCGGATCTACTCCTCGAGAGAGACTGCAGCCTCTTCGGAAAAGATCCCTTTGGATTCAAGACCTCCTTGCGGAGAAGATCATCAAGACCCCCCTCTTGGGCGGCCCCATCACGACTTCCACATGGAGAAGACCGGCTACCCTTGTACCGTCCCTAGTTGATCATATACCATGTGAACTCTTATGTATTCGAGGATCTAGCACATGTGTGACTATCTTGTGTTGGTTTAGTGTTTCCCTTGTGTTCCCCGTGTGTTTTGTCCCTCGTTTCCCTCCTCGTGTTCTTCGTGTTCATCACGGGATCCGCTCCTTTCGTGAAAGATCGGCCGATTAGGCTTCTACCCTACATCAGAAGAGTAGCTTAATTCCGAGCTTGGCGCATATGGTCTTCCAAAAGTAGCTTAGGAACTTGACGTCGCGGTCTGAGACTATCATCTTTGGTACTCCATGGAGGCGCAATATTTCCCTACAAAAGTGACTGGCAACATGTGAAGCATCGTCTATCTTGTTGCAAGGAATGAAATGAGCCATCTTAGAGAATCGGTCCACAACAACAAACACGAAAGCCTTTCCATTTCTAGTTCTAGGCAAACCAAGCACAAAATCCATGCTAATATCTTCCCATGGTTTATATGGAATTGGAAGAGGCATATAGAGACCATGGGACTGAGCTTTAGACTTAGCTTTGTGACATGCAGAGCATCGGTTGGTGAAGCGATTGATGTCGCGGAACATCTTGGGCCAATAATAGTTCTTTGAGAGCGTAGCAAATGTCTTGTCACATACAAAGTGTCCCATTAGTCCTCCTCCATGATATTCTTGCAAAAGCAACAAATGAAGAGAAGACTCAGGGATGCATAGTTAGCTCTCATAAGATAACCATCTTTGATGTAATTGTGTTCCCAAGATGTATGCATCAAACATTTGCCATAAGGAATTGCAAAAGTAGGATCATGCGCATACAAGTATTTTATGTGCTCAAAGCCAATGACATCCAATTCAAGTTGAGTAATAAGCATGCATATGCTGGAAAGAGTGTCTGCCACAACATTTTCCTTACCCTTAATGTACTTGATGATATACGGAAAAGACTCAATGAATTCACTCCACTTAGCATGACGCTTGTTCAACTTAGTTTGACCCTTAAGATATTTGAGCGTTTCATGGTCAGTATGGATGACAAATTCATGAGGGCGAAGATAATGTTCCCATTCATGCAAAACTCGCACTAAAGCATATAGCTCTTTGTCATAGATGGGGTAACTGAGTTGCGCTCCGAAAAGTTTCTCACTAAAGTAAGCTATAGGGTGCTTCTCTTGCGTTAGCACACCTCCGATGCCATTACCACTAGCATCGCAATGAATCTCAAAGGGTTTGTCAAAGTTGGGTAAAGCAAGCACGAGAGCATGAGTAAGAAAATTCTTAAGCTCATTGAATGCGGCATCTTGGGATGGTCCCCAAACAAAAGGTGGATTCTTCTTGTTCAAAGCATGCAAATGTGAAGCAATGGTGTTAAAGTCCTTTACAAACCTACGGTAGAAACCGGCCAAACCAAGGAAACTATGCACTTGTTGTAAGTTGGTTGGTTGAGGCCAATTCTTAATAGCATTGATCTTAGATTCATCAACATGAACACCCTTAGAAGACACAATGAAACCCAAGAAAACAAGCTTGTCAACACCTAAAAGGCATTTGTCCATATTAGCATAGAGGTGATCTTTTCTAAGAGTTTGTAGCACGTTCCTAAGGTGGGTGACATGATCTTTGAGAGATTTTCTAAACACGAGAATATCATCAAAGTAAACCACAACAAATACACCAATATAAGGTCGAAAAAAAATGCATGAGTCGCATGAAAGTACCGGGTGCTTCGGATAAACCCATTGGCATAACAAGCCATTCATATAAGCCAAACTTGGTCTTAAATGTGGTTTTCCATTCATCACCTTCTTGGATGTGCATTTGATAGTAGCCACTCCTAAGATCAATCTTAGAGGAAATTGTGGCTCCGCTAAGCTCATCAAGCATATCATCTAGGCGTGGAATAGGGTAACGATAACGCACGGTAATAAAATTGATAGGATGGCAATCGGAACACATGCAAAATGTACCATCTTTCTTGGGAATAAGGTTACCGAGACGGCACAAGGGCTCAAACTTCCTCTTACGTGGCCGTTGTCGATGAGTTGGTGTACTTGCGATTGGATCTCCTTAGTTTCTTCGGGGTTGACGCGGTATGGAGCCTTGTTAGGAAGTGGAGCTCTAGGGATGAGGTCGATTCGGTGCTCAATGGCTCGTAGAGGAGGTAGACCCGGAGGTAGCTTGTCAGGGAAAACATCTTGGAATTCCTGCAATAGAGAAGATAACACTAAAGGTTGATTGTGAGAGGTGTTAGCTTTTGGTGCCTCGTCCTTGCACAAAAGGACATAGTGCATGACACTTGATGGGTTCTCGCACACTTCTCTTATCTCACTTTTGGTGGCAAATAGAACTAAGTTCTTCTTGTCACTCATCGTGGAGGCACTCGATTTGGGCTTGTGGCGCTCACTCTCTTTTTGGTGGTTCGCTCTCTCACTATTCTCTCCATGATGGGTGGTTTGCTTGTTAGCGATCACTTGGCTTGGAGACATAGGGTGAAGTATGTACTCCTTTCCTTTCATCTTGAAGATATAGTGATTCGTTCGGCCATTGTGGATGACACCTCTACCAAATTTCCATGGTCGCCCTAGAAGAAGGTGGCAAACGGTCATTGGAACGACATCACACTCCAAAGTGTCTTCGTAAGCTCTGATTTTGAAGGATACTTGCACTCTATGCTCGACTTGGATAGTGCTGGAGTCGCTAAGCCATTGAACTTTGTAGGGATGTGGGTGCTTCATCTTGACCAATTGGAGCTTGGAGCATAGTTCTTCACTTGCTAAGTTATGTCAACTCCCTCCATCGTTGATGACCTTGACGGACCTTCCATTGATGCCGGCCTTGGTATGAAAGATATGGCATCTTTGGTATTATTCTTGTTTATGTTGGAGAGTAATGACCTTGGAGACAACTAGAGCGGGGCTTGAATGTTCGTCACAAAAGACTTGTTCCTCTTCATCTTCATTCACTTGGCAGTGCATAGCTATTTGCTCAAGGGCTTCCACTTCTCCTTCACTCATGGTGTCATAGGTACCATCGTCGTTGAGGATCATGGTGCGCTTGTTTGTACACTCAAAGGACTTGTGGCCTCGGCCTCCACATGTGAAGCATTTGAAGGAACTTGTCTTGACTGTCTCATCGGTTGGGGTAGATTTTGATGAAGCTCTCGACTTGAAGTTGCTTGTAGTAGGA
Organism: Triticum dicoccoides; assembly: GCF_002162155.2. Classification (NCBI taxonomy): domain Eukaryota; kingdom Viridiplantae; phylum Streptophyta; class Magnoliopsida; order Poales; family Poaceae; genus Triticum; species Triticum dicoccoides. The sequence goes on from NC_041386.1 coordinate 324,090,525, forward strand.
GGATGACTTGAGGTTGTCGAAGTTTTCTTGTAACTCGACTTGTCATTGTTGCTTGTAGATGGCTTGGTTGAGGTAGAATGTGTTGGAGTTGTTGAAGCTTGGTTGTTGGAGAAACCATAGGACTTGGATGAGAACTTGGCATATTTGAAGTCATCTTGCACTTGACGTTCCGCTTTGGTAGCTTGATGCACTAGCTCGATGACGTTCGAGTATGGTTGGAATTTGGCGATCTTCTTGATAGGATGATTGAGTCCATTCAAGAAATGTGCCATAATTTCTCATCATCTTCCATGACATTAGCTCGTATCCTGGCAATCTGCATTTCCTTGTAGTATTCTTCAACGCTCTTGGTTCCTTGCTTGAGTAGTTGGAGTTTCTTGAAGAGGTCGCCATTGTAGTAGGTTGGCACGAAGCGTGCTCTCATGACATCCTTCATTTGCGCCCAAGTAGTGATGGGTGGTTCACCTCTTGCCTTTCGACGCTCAATGACTTGTTCCCACCAAATGAGGACATAGTCCTGGAACTCAAGGGATGCCATCGCGATCTTCTTCTCTTCCTGATAGTTGTGCAAGCGGAAGATTTTGTCGATGTTCAATGCCCATGATAGGTACTCTTCAGGATCATTGCTTCCGTTGAACTTGGGCATGGTGAACTTGAGCTTGCCGTATCTTTGCTCTTCATTGTGTTGGTGTCGGGGATGATGACGTCCTTGACGAGGAGGATCATTATCGGTGTCAAAACTGACGGATCTCGGGTAGGGGGTCCCGAACTGTGCGTCTAGGACGGATGGTAATAGGAGGCAAGGGACACGAAGTTTTACCCAGGTTCGGGCCCTCTTGATGAGGTAAAACCCTACGTCCTGCTTGATTAATATTGATGATATGGGTAGTACAAGAGTAGATCTACCACGAGATCGGAGAGGCTAAACCCTAGAAGCTAGCCTATGGTATGATTGTTCTTGTGTATGTTGTCCTACAGACTAAAACTCTCTGGTTTATATAGACACCGGAGAGGGTTAGGGTTACACAAAGTCGGTTACAATGGTAGGATATCTACATATCCGTATCGCCAAGCTTGCCTTCCATGCCAAGGAAAGTCCCTTCCGGACACGGGACGAAGTCTTTAATCTTGTATCTTCATAGTCCAGGAGTCCGGCTGAAGGTATAGTCCAGCTATCCGAACACCCCCTAATCCAGGACTCCCTCAGTAGCCCCTGAACCAGGCTTCAATGACGATGAGTCCAGCGCGCAGATTGTCTTCGACATTGCAAGGCAGGTTCCTCCTCCAAGTACTTCATAGAAGATTTTGAACACAAAGATAGTGTCTGGCTCTGCAAAATAAGTTTCCACATATTGCCATACAAGAGGATAATATTTACACAAATCTAATCTGCTGACGTATTCCGTAGTGTGACACACCACGGCCAAGCCTTTATCCGAGTCGTTTTATTATCCCACCTCAGCGCGTCATGTGAGGCAGTTTCCTTGGCACGTCTTGTTAAAGCAGAGATCGTGTCCCCTTATTCTGGGATTCTCATCAATACGGGCGTGGGTAACCCAACCACTTCTAGGAATCCTAGATTATAGGCAAGTCCAACCGGACACGGAGAGGACGCTTGATATTCACCCTCTTTATAAAGGGACAAGGCTTTTATTTTTCCCTCCCGTGCTCAATCGAATCCTTCCCCCACCTCAAGCTCAAACGCCCAAAGTTTAGGTCAGGTGCTCCGAACCTTCAGTCATGTCCGGATCTAGCCTTCAAGGCCGATGGGTGCCTTCCTCCGTCACGGAAGAAGACATCAAAAAGATGAGGGAGGCCAGATATCTGACCGCCGAGATTTTGCATCGGCTGCCTCCCCGAGGGCAGGCCGTCCCCACCCCCGAACCCAACGAGAACATCGTGTTCGTCTCCCACTTCCTCCGAGGTCTAGGCCTTGCTTTGGATCCTTTCGTCAGGGGTTTGATGTTTTATTACGAGCTAGACTTCCATTATCTAGCTCCGGACTCCTTTCTTCATATCACGACATTTATTGTTGTGTGTGAGGCCTTCCTCCGGGTTACCCCTCACTTTGGCCTATGGCTCAAGACCTTTGAAGTAAAGCCGAAGATGATCGAGGGGCAACATGTAGTGTGTGGAGGTGCCTCAATACGCAAGATGACGGGAGCTCCATGGCCCAAAGGTTCCATCCCAGAGGTGTCTGAATTGTGGCAATAGGAGTGGTTCTACATCACAGCTCCTAGGAGTGCCAAGTGGGCGACCGCCCCTGTTTTCCGCTCGGGCCCTCCACCACAACTGATGTCATGGATCAACAGAGGTCTGAGCTGGGGTCCAGCCAAGGACATGCCTATACTGCAAAGCCGCATTCGAGATCTCTTCAATGGAGATTACAGTTTGGTTGCGGTAATACAAGTTATGCTGGTTCGTCAAGTCCAACCTTGCAAACCCCGGCCTCTTCGCCTGTGGGAGTTCAATCCCGAGGGACCGCGTGTCATTCAAAATTTTCTCGGCCTGACGCACGAGGAGATGTACAAGTCATTCTTCGGACCTCAGGTGGAGTGTCCGAAAATTACCGAGGACGTGGGCCTGAGTGGTAACCGCGCCGCCGAACAGGTAAGGCATCTTCCGGCCGAACATACTATCTCTCCCATGTTATGAAGTTATTTTTGAGAGTTCGCTTTTTGTCCAGGACTGGCTAACAAAGGCGAAGTTGATTCGGTGTTCGGCCCCCCTCCCTGAGGGTTTGGAAAATTTGGTATTGGAAAAGATGCTCCAGACCGCACCTTGCCCGGAGCCCTTGAAGGAAGATACTCTGGAGGATAATACGGGCGGGCGCGGGCCCCCAACGCTGCCCATTCTAACTGAGGGAGCGAGCGTCTCCATGAAGGAAGACGACCAGAAGAGGAAAAGTACTGCGCCCGGGGATTCGGAAGCCGAAGCTTCCAAACGGGAAAAGAAGTCTCCCACAAAGGGTCCTACCTTGGGGGGCGTTGTTGCCGCACAAAGTCCGCGGGGGGATCAATTCTCCCGCGAGTCATAAGTGACCCGAAATACTTTAATAGTATGGATATGCCATCTTTTTCTTCTGAGAAAATAACCACCGCATATATCTTTGCAGTTCGAGCCTTAGCCCCTCTCAAATGAGCTCGTCTTCGGGGGATCTTCTTCCAAAGATGATGGAGAGAGAAACGCCTCCTCCAGACTCCTCCGCTCCGGAAGCGGGCGACCCTGAAGTGTCGTCGCGGAGGGCCTCTCCGAGTCCGGTGAGGCCAGAAGATAATCCCAGTGACCCGCGAAGCTCCCAGTGTCCGGCTCCCGAAGAGAGCAGACAAAAGAGTCCGGCACTGTCTAGTGTCCGATCGGATGTTCTGAGAGAGTTGGTGGGGCGAGCAGCCATCTCAGATGAACACCGTGTGCTGATGAATACGGTGATGGAGAGAATTTCGTCCGCCGAAAGCGGATTGCATGAAGCTTTTATGAGTCTACTGACAGGCTTTGAGGTACGCAAAAGAATGTATGATAGTCCTGCACATGCTAGGTGTGCCCTGTGTAGATAGTAGCCCCTGAGACTCTGGTTGTCGTCGGAAACGATGACGAACAGAGGATCATATTCCCAGGTAATAACCATACTGCCTCTATGTGCAGGTGATGGAAGCTTCGGTGGCTAGCCGGACTAGCGAGTTTGCCTATTTAGAACGGCAGTTGGATGCGGCAGACGCCGACATCGAGCTTGTTAACAAAAGGCTTGACGAGGCACAGGGTAAGTGTCATTATCTGGTAAACGCCACATAGGAAGAGCAGCATGATGCCAGTATCTTTAATATGTTGTGACTGCAGATGGAGCTGCCACTGTTGAAGCCTTGCGGGCAGAACTTTCCTGAGCCAAGGAACAAGCGAGGTTGGGTAATGTGGCTGCTTTGAAGGCGACCGAAGAGTTGCGAGCCGAGAAGGCCGTGCATGGCGAGCGCCGAGACAAGATGGCCAAGATGGCCATAGAATTAAAAGCCGCCGCTGACTGTTGCCGGGTTCTTGAAAAGGAAAACCAAGCGAAGGCATCGGACCTTGAGAAGGCTGCTGCGACGGGAAAAGACCTCCGCTCTGCTATGAGGGCAAAGAAGGAGGAGCTGCGGGAAGCCGGGGATATTGTAGCTAGGAAATCCTTTATGTTGTGGAGGAAGTTCGGAGATCCACGGTATGCCCCTCTGGATCGGCTATGGAGTTTGGAGGATGTGTATATGGATTTGGCGACGAGCGCTGCCGATGTGGCCAAGTACTTTCAGGGCCAGATGGACCGTGAAGTAGACCAGCTGTTTTGGAGACAATTCCATTCTACCGAGCGTCCTCTTTCATTGACTAACCAATTAGCTGAATGGGCCGAACTAAATAGGTTGTCCGGACTCTCCATGAGGTCTATTGTGGATCAGCTATGGCCGGAAAGGTCAAAACCGAACAGCTATTTCAGCTTGGTGCAGCAGTTCCTTGACGTGGTGCCGCGCATTAATGCGATGAAGAGGTCGGCGTGCATAGAGGGCGCACGGATTGCCTTTGCCCATGTTAAAGCATACTGGGCGGAGATGGATGCTACCACTGTTGCAGCGCGGGATTCGGCCATAGGTCGAAGGGCTGCTGAGCACTACTTTGAAGAAGTTCTTGAGGGTGCTCGTTTGATAGAGACCCAATGCTCAAAATATATTATGTTTGAGTGATATGTAATCTCATTGTAAGCGAAATGCTTTTATAAATTTTTATAAGGCTATTTTTATACTTTTGCCGAAAAGTAATATGATGCCTCCTGGGCGGCCATTTATGTATACATGTGTATAACCTGAAAGATTGCAGTCGTCGGCTTCAACCCCCACGCATATAATGCGGAGGTGCTCGCAAAAACACGCGTTCACACTTAACCCAACGTCTTGGTCCTATTAAGGAGGTGATAGCGGAGCGAGTGAGGCAACCGGACTATAATGCTTTAACACTTTCACTTAGCCATAGGAGTTTGACAGTGGGGCTACTAGATAGCCCCTGGTGGCTCCACACTCTCCCGATCCCCGGGTGCGTACATGCCTAGCCGGAAAACGGCCCTTTGTTAAGGCAGAGGAATTCTAACATTCCCACAGGTGATCGAGTGGTTGACCAGTATCACGCTATATCATCACAGTTAGTTTTCAGCTTTCTCTACTGAGGTGCTCGTCCGGATGAACCAGGGCACAATCGCAGTAGTTCTCCTAGTGCTACCTTAGCCGGTAAAGCGGAACGTAAGGCACCAAAACACAGGAGCCAGGCAAACCCAACATTTGACCAAAGACAATGATTCGGAGCTGATGCATATAGGGCCAAACTCGCGACGCCGAACACTCCCTAAGGTATTCGGTCTTTGTGGTATAAACCGGGCCTAAATAATGGCCTTTGTAAGAAGCCCCTTGTGTCCAGGTACGTGCATTGTTCTGGCATGGCCACATGCCAAGACGTCAGCATCCTTCTCAATGGTGGATATGTATCAACAAGAGACAGTAAAAATGGTTTACGCAGGGTCTTAATCTAAAAAGAATCCTTGGAGCGGGTCCCTTCTGCACGTCTGCGCCTATGTCTCCGTTGTGCCGTATCCTGGACGGGTGTGGCATGATGATCGTCTGTAAAAGAGAGGAAGTTAAGTGAAAAAGTTGTTGTGCAAAAAGATAGTTTTTTAAAGAAACCATGTATAATTCAAGATTAGAAGAAATTGCCACTTGTCTGCGCGCGTTGAGCCCCTTGTATTGACAAATAGGGGTGTGACCATTTATTCGGTATAAGTAGCGGCGCCGGACTCGATTAGTTGTGTCTGAGGTCTTGACGACCTATTGGATGCTTTCGCTGGTCCAGGCGCCTTTATTGTGCGGCTGCCAAGGCAGCCTCACTCTCTTCAGCGCGCAGAGATCGCTTGATATTTCCGTGCGCTGAAATGATGTCACGTGGACCAGGCATCTTGAGTGTGAGGGAGGCGTAGTGTGGTATTGCATTAAAGCGAGCGAAAGCTTCGCGTCCGAGCAATGCTTGATAGCCACTTTGAAACGGAGCGATGTGGAAGGTTAAATGCTCGCGACGGAAGTTATCGGGGGAGCCGAATATAACCTGTAGTAGGAGGGAGCCCGTACAACGAGCCCCTGGGCCTGGCGTTACTCCTTTAAAGGTAGTATTGCTATGGCGAATTTGTGTTGGGTCTAACCCCATCCTGCGGATTGTATCCTGATATATTAGGTTTAGGCTGCTGCCGCCATCCATCAAGACTCGTGTGAAGTGATATCCCCCAATTACTGGGTCTAATACCAGGGCAGCCCATCATGCGTGTCAGATACTTGCCGAGTAATCGCGATGGTCGAAAGTGATCGGTTGAGACGACCGGTGGCAGGACTTCGTGGTGACAGGCACTTGGGTATATTTTCCTGGGAGTGTCGTGTTGTTTTTTCCCTTGATCACTTGTAATACATTTACTGTTTTGACTTCTGGTGGAAATTTCTTTTGTTCCCCCGTGTCTTGCTTGGGAGGCTCGTCCTCGTATTCACTTGGTGTATCCACCCTTGTGTACGGCATTGAGCTTGCCGGACTGCTTGAAGACCCAACATTCTCTGTGGGTATGATTAGCAGGTTTCCCAGGGGTACTATGGATCTGACATACTTGGTCCAGAATTTTGTTGAGGCTGGACAGTTCATCCCTGGTGCCCTTAGGGGGCGGCTTTTGACCTGGCCAAGAGCTTTTAAATCCGGCATTTACTGCCGTGCCCTTCGTGCTGTCTTCTTTATTCCGGCATTTGTTATTGCTGTTGCACCATGATTTCCCATTTCCATCTCTAACTTCAGATGTACTGGGGTCGCTGGTGCTGCATCTGGCTAGCCAGCTGTCCTCACCCGCGCAAAAGCGGGTCATGAGGTTTGTTAATGCGGCCATCGTTCTCGGCTTATTTTGGCCGAGGTGTCTGGCGAGCCATTCGTCAAGGACGCTATGCTTGAAAGCTGCCAAGGCTTCGGCGTCCGGACAGTCGACAATCTGGTTCTTTTTAGTAAGAAACATGTTCCAAAGCTTTCGGGCTGACTCTCCGGGCTGTTGAGTTATATGACTGAAATCATCCGCATCTGGAGGTCGGACATAAGTCCCTTGAAAATTTGCCCGAAAGGCGTCTTCGAGCTCTTCCCAACTTCCAATGGAGCTTTCGGGGAGGCCTTTGATCCAGTGACGAGCTGGCCCTTTGAGCTTGAGGGGTAAGTACTTGATGGGGTGGAGATCATCTCCTCGAGCCATATGGATATGAAGGATGTAGTCCTCAATCCAGACCCCGGGGTCTGTTGTTCCGTCGTATGCCTCTATGTTTACGGGCTTGAATCCCTCTGGAAACTCATGGTCCAGCACCTCATCGGTGAAACATAGGGGGTGTGCGGCACCCCTGTAGCTGGGTGTGCCACGTTGTTTGGATGTTTGTTGTGTTGCATTGTATGCTGGGGCGCGCTTGCGTGGTCCATAGATGGATCTTGTTGCACCATCCTTTGGGTGCGATCCCTCGCATGGGTCGCGTGTTGTATTGTGAGCGGCATTGTATGCCGCTCTGTGTTGGTAGAGGGGTCGTCTATCCGACCAGGTGGCTGCTTTGATATTTGGTTGTGGGGGGGGTCTGAGGCCTCCTCATCGAATTCGGGTAGCAGCTTCCACTTTGGGTAGCTCTTGGAGGGGCGATTGTCGCCGTACCTTGCTGCTGTGTTGAGTATTTTACTCCATCTAATTTGGAGTGTGTCTTGCGTGCCCTTGAGCCTTTGCCTCTGCTTTTTAAGACTCCTCGCGGTGGCAACAAGCCTTTTACGGGCATTCTGCTGCTCCGGGTGCCTGTCCAGCGTTATGTCGTCCGGACCATTATCCTTGATAGAATTTGTTTGTTCGGTTTGATTATCCGGATTGCCGTTGTCCGGCAGCGGTTCGCCCTGCTCCAGTGCTGGGTCTGTGTGATCGCTATTTCTGTCGAGGCGGGATTTGGGGCGGCGCTTGCGTCGCGGCTTTGACTGCTTTTCAAGGGAACAAGCCTTCGGTGCGTCCTTCCGCTCCTCGTCGTCATTTTTTGGTGCGTCCACCATGTATACGTCATACGACGAGGTGGCGTTCTAGGGCCCAATAGGCGCTGATTCTTCATCGTCTCCTTCATCGGCGTCCATACCGTCGATGTCTTCGGACTCGAAATCGAGCATGTCGGTTAAATCATCGACAGTGGCTACAAAGTGGGTGGTGGGTGGGCTTTGAATTTCTTCATCGTCTGTATCCCAACCTTGCTGACCGTAGTCCGGCCAAGGCTCTCCTGATAAAGAGAGAGACTTTAGTGATTTCATAATATCGCCGAAGGGCGAGTGTTGAAAAATGTTCTCGACAGTAAACTCCATGATCGGCGCCCAATCGGATTCGATTGGCAGGGGCGCGAATGGTTCGGAGTCCCGAGAGGAGTCCGGCTCCTTGGAGTCATGAGTCTCGCGGAGTGCGGGGCTGGTGTTCAGCTCGATCGCCATTGGGATCGCAGCCCCCGAGGCGGTGTCCAACCACCCGTCCTCGATCGGCGCAGTTGGCTCCGAATTAAGGGTCGAAGCCGATGTGGGTGTGGCCTCCAGGGCACTGTTCGACGGCAGAGCTAGATCATGCTCGTCGTGACAGTGCGGCGCGCTCGGCAGTGGCTCGAATCCGTCGAAGATCAAGTCCCCGCGGATGTCAGCCGTGTAGTTTAAACTTTAAAATCTGACCTGACGGCCAGGGGCGTAGCTTTCGATCTGCTCCAGATGGCCAAGTGAATTGGCCCGCCGTGCGAAGCCGCTGAAGATGAAGATCTGTCCTGGGAGGAAGGTCTCACCCTGGACTGCATCGCTATTGATGATCGTAGGAGCCATCGAGCCTGACGGCGACGACATAGAGGAACTCTCAATGAAAGCACCAATGTCGGTGTCAAAACCGGCGGATCTCGGGTAGGGGGTCCCGAACTGTGAGTCTAGGCCGGATGGTAACAGGAGGCAAGGGACACGAAGTTTTACCCAGGTTCGGGCCCTCTTGATGGAGGTAAAACCCTACATCCTGCTTGATTAATATTGATGATATGGGTAGTACAAGAGTAGATCTACCACGAGATCGGAGAGGCTAAACCCTAGAAGCTAACCTATGGTATGATTTTTGTTGTGTATGTTGTCCTACGGACTAAAACTCTCCGGTTTATATAGACACCGGAGAGGGTTAGGGTTACCCAAAGTCGGTTACAATGGTAGGAGATCTACATATCTGTATCGCCAAGCTTGCCTTCCACGCCAAGGAAAGTCCCTTCCGGACACGGGACGAAGTCTTTAATCTTGTATATTCATAGTCCAGGAGTCCGGCTGAAGGTATAGTCTGGCTATCCGAACACCCCCTAATCCAGGACTCCCTCAATCATCTCTCTCAACTTGTTGCTGTCTTGGAGGATCTCCAGTGTCTTCTTGCTCTTGTTGAACTTGATGTTCTTGGCGAGCTTGTGGAGGAACTTGTCGAGCTTGGCGATGCACGCGAGCTTGATATATTCATTCGTGAACTTCATCATGGAGCGCTTCTTGATGCTCATGAGCTTGTCGCCCTTGGTTGGCTACGGCTCGACTTGAATCTCAGAGGGCTCGTTGTGCCTCTAGTTCTTGAGCTTCTCGCAATTGTTCGCTTGACGTTGTTCATCGACATCTTGTGCATCTTGGTGTAGGCGCACTCTCTCATCCTCTTCGGGTTGGTGTTGGTGTTGCCATTCTCGTACTTGTGCAAAGGTATCTTGGTTTTTACGATGTCGTTGTTCTTGAGATTTGTTGTCGTGTAGAGGATTGCGGTTTGCTTGATGATCTTGGCGCGTGACACGTCGAAGAGTATTTGATGTCGGTGTATGAGGGAGTCCTAGATTAGGGGGTGTCCGAATGGCCGGACTATACCTTCAGCCGGACTCCTGGACTATGAAGATACAAGATTGAAGACTTCGTCCCGTGTCCGGAAGGGACTTTCCTTGGCGTGGAAGGCAAGCTTGGCGATACGGATATGTAGATCTCCTACCATTGTAACCGACTCTATGTAACCCTAACCCAATCCGAAGTCTATATAAACCGGAGGGTTTTAGTCCGTAGTACAACACATTGATACACAACAATCATACCATAGGCTAGATTCTAGGGCTTAGCCTCTCCGATCTCGTGGTAGATCTACTCTTGTACTACCCATATCATCAATATTAATCAAGAATGACGTAGGGTTTTACCTCCATCGAGAGGGCCCGAACCTGGGTAAAACTTCGTGTCCCTTGCCTCCTGTTACCATCTGGCCTAGACGCACAGTTCGGGACCCCCTACCTGAGATCCGCCGGTTTTGACACCGACATTGGTGCTCTCATTGAGAGTTCCTCTATGTCATCGCCGTCAGGCTTGATGGCTCCTACGATCATCAGTAGCGATGCAGTCCAGGGTGAGACCTTCCTCCCCGGACAAATCTTCGTCTTCGGCCGCTTCGCACTGCGGGGCAATTCACTTGGCCATCTGGAGCAGATCGAAAGCTACGCCCCTGGCCGTCAGGTCAGATTTGGAAGTTTAAACTACACGGCTGACACCCGTGGGGACTTGATCTTCGACGGATTTGAGCCACTGCCGAGCGCGCCGCACTGTCATGACGAGCATGATCTAGCTCTGCCGCTGAACAGTGCCCTGGAGGCCGCACCCGCATCGGCTTCGACCCTTAATTCGGAGCCAACTGCGCCGATCGAGGACGGGTGGTTGGACACCGCCTCGAGGGCTGCGATCCTGACGGCGATCGAGCCGAACACCAGCCCCGCACTCCGTGAAACCCATGACTCCAAGGAGCCGCACTCCTCTCCGAACTCCGAATCCCTCGCGCCCCTGCCGATCGAATCCGATCGGGCACCGATCATGGAGTTTACTGCCGCGGACATCTTTTAGCACTCGCCTTTCGGTGATATTCTGAAGACACTAAAGTCTCTCTCTTAATCCGGAGAGCCCTGGCCGGACTATGGTCAGCAAGGTTGGGATACGGACGTTGAAGAAATTCGAAGCCCACCCACCACCCACTTTGTAGCCACTGTCGATGATTTAACCGACATGCTCGACTTCGACTCCGAAGACATCGACGGTATGGACGCCGATGCAGGAGACAATGAAGAACCAGCGTCTATCTGGCCCTGGGCAGCCACCTCGCCATATGACATATACATGGTGGACACCCCAAAAGAAGGAGATGGCGATGGAACAGTGGAGGATGACCCCCCCTAGAAACAGCCTAAGCGCCAGTGTCAGCGGCGCCACTCAAAATCCCGCAAAAACAAATACAGCGATTCCAACACGGGAGATAATAATACTCTGGAGAGTGCCGAAGAAAACCCCCTCCAGCAAGATTCAGCACAGGAGGATGGAGAAACCAACACTCATGAGAAAGCGGCAGATAGAGAGGTCGAGGATGAAAATCATATGCCTCCCTCCGAAGACGATGCAAGCCTCGACGTCGAAGAATTCGTCGTGCCAGAGGATCCCGTCGAGCAAGAGCGTTTTCAACGCAGGCTTATGGCCATGGCAAGAAGCCTCAAGAAAAAACAGCAACAGCTTAGAGCTGATCAAGATTTGCTAGTCGACAGATGGACTGAAGTCCTTGCGGCCGAAGAGCATAAACTCAAACACCCCTCTAAGAGCTACCCAAAGTGCAGGTTGCGACCCCGATTAGAGGAGGAAGCACTTGATATGGCCGACCGGCTACCTCGTGGCCGCAACAGAGAGGCCTCTCGGCCCTCCACTCAAGCCGCACCCTGTACCAAGGCATGGGAAAATGCGCTTGACCTGCGAGATATGTTGGAGGAAAAGGCAAGGCAAACAAGATCGATCTACAGATCGCGTGGGCGCCCCACGACTCGAGACAGTAACCGTCACGCCAGTCACAAATCCGGCAGGGCCGAACACAGTAGACAAAGCTCATTGGAGCTACATCGTGATATAGCCCAGTACAGAGGTGCCGCACACCCACTATGCTTCACAAACGAAGTAATGGATCATCAAATCCCCGAGGGTTTCAAACCCATAAATATCAAATCATATGATGGCACAACAGATCCTGCGGTATGGATCGAGGATTATCTCCTTCATATCCATATGGCCCGCGGCGATGATCTCCACGCCATCAAATACCTCCCACTCAAGCTTAAAGGACCAGCTCGGGATTGGCTCAACAGCTTGCCAGCAGGATCAATCGGTTGTTGGGAGGACCTGGAAGCCGCATTCTGCGACAATTTCCAGGGCACTTACGTGCGACCCCTAGACGCAGATGACCTAAGCAACGTAATTCAGCAGCCAGATGAATCAGCCAGGCAATTCTGGACACGGTTCCTAACAAAGAAAAATCAAATAGTCGATTGTCCGGACGCTGAGGCCCTAGTAGCCTTCAAGCACAATATCCGTGACGAGTGGCTTGCCCGGCACCTTGGACAGGAAAAGCCGAAATCTATGGCAGCACTCACGACACTCATGACCCGCTTTTGCGCGGGAGAAGACAGCTGGCTTGCTCGTAGCAACAATATAACCAAGAACCCTGGTAATTCGGATACCAGGGGCAGTAGTGGCAAGTCGTGTCGCAACAAGCAGAAGCGCTGCACTAACGGCGACAATGCTGAGGATACGGTAGTTAATGCCGGATTCAGAGGCTCTAAATCCGGTCAGCGGAAAAAACCATTCAAAGGAATCCTAGGGGCCCGTCCAGTTTGGACCGAATACTCGACCGCTTGTGCCAGATACATGGCACCCCTGAAAAGTCGGCCAATCACACCAACAGGGATTGTTGGGTGTTCAAGCAGGCAGGCAAGTTAAATGCCGAAAATGAAGACAAGGGGCTGCATAGCGATGACGACGAGGAGCCCCGGCCGCCGAACAACAGTGGACAGAAGGGTTTTCCCCCACAAGTGCGGACGGTGAACATGATATACGCAACCCACACCCCCAAAAGGGAGCGGAAGCGCGCGTTAAGGGACGTATACGCGGTAGAGCCAGTCACCCCAAAGTTCAACCCATGGTCCTCCTGCCCGATCACCTTTGATTGAAGGGACCACCCCACTAGCATCCGTCATGGCGGATTCGTCGCATTGGTTCTAGACCCAATTATTGACGGATTTCATCTCACTAGAGTCCTTATGGACGGCGACAGCAGCCTGAACCTGCTTTACCAGGATACAGTGCGAAAAATGGGCATAGATCCCTCGAGGATTAAGCCCACCAAAACGTCCTTTAAAGGCGTAATACCAGGTGTAGAGGCCAACTGTACAGGCTCAGTCACACTTGAAGTGGTCTTCGGATCTCCGGATAATTTCCGAAGTGAGGAGTTAATCTTCGACATAGTCCCATTCCGCAGTGGCTATCACGCACTGCTCGGGCGAACCGCACTCGCCAAGTTCAACGTGGTACCACACTACGCATACCTTAAGCTCAAGATGCCAGGCCATCGAGGAGTAATTACGGTCAATGGAAACACCGAACACTCCCTCCGAACGGAGGAGCACATGGCGGCCCTTGCAGTGGAAGTACAAAGCAGCCTCTCCAGGCAGTTCTCCAGTCCGGCCATTAAATGACTGGACACCATCAAGCGCGCCTGGAGTAACCTACAACAAGACCGCCTAGCACGATACGAGCAGGCGTAGCAATGCGGCCCCAACCCCAGCCCTCGCAAAAAGGCGACGCTAGTGCTTCGCGTACATAACTACGCTCTAGAAATACCATGGGTACAGGGGGAGGGGCACCATCATGGCACGCCCGAAACACGGCTTAAACCGCACTAGGGGCTGCCAATTTTTTAATTTTCTCTTACTTTCAGGACTCCATTCTTCAGAAGGCTTGTTCGGCAGTTCAATTGCCGCATAAACGATGCAAGAACTAGGGAAGCAGACAAGCCACGCCGCATTACGGAACTCCCAGGTGGTCTCTATCACGAGCAGTATACCTGTTTCACATACCATTCCGCAGCTTGCCCCTGGAACGGACATATTAAATAGTCCAACCTTTTGCTTATCGCATTATTTGTATCGTTCTGCTTTGATCGCAGCCCTCTTTAATAAACAATTCATAGCTTCTGTCTATTTTTGCATTACTCTTTTTCTATAAATATATGTTCCTTAATGACATGTTGCACCCGTACATGTTGGTACGGCCAAAATACGCCAAGGGCTTTAGTACCACTCAATATGGTGTGAGAAGTCCGAACACTTTAACAAGTGCGGCACCCCGAACTTATAGCATTTTATGCATCGGCTCTGAATCATGTCTTGGGTCAATAGTTGGGTTTGCCCGGCTCCTATGTTTTGGTGCCTTACGTTCCGCTATATCGGCTAAGGTAGCACTAGGAGAACCACTGCGATTGTGCCCCAGTTGAGCTGGGTCGAGCACCTCAGTGGAGAAAGCTAAAACTGACTGTCATGATGAAGCGAGAGCTGGCCGCTGTTCGAGAGGTTTTTTCGAGTCCTTAAAGACTTATGCCGCTTAGAGCGAGGAGTCGGCTCTGTCCGGCCAAGGCGTGGATAGAGCCCCGAACTCGGTCTTCCGAATACCAGGGGCTTCGCCGAAATTTAAAATTATAGAATTCTATGGCTAAGTGAGAGTGTTCACGCATTATAGTCCAATTGCCTTGTTCGTTGGGCTGAGTGCCTCCCTCGAAGGACCCAAACATGGGAAAAAGAGCGCTCAGGTTTATCCCCGAACACCCCAGCACTAGCGGCACGGGGGCAGAAGCCGACGACTCGCCATCTCTCAGAATTGATAAACAGCCGCACAGAAGGTAATATTTTAAATTCCAACAGCATTGCTTAGCGCATATGAACAAGTTTTCAGCGCACAGGACAAAACGAGCGAGTTTTACTCAAAAAATACATCCTTGGAACATTCATCCGCCACATGGCAGGCACCCTTTAGAACATCCTTATAGTAATTCTCGGGCTTGCGATGCTCTTTCCCCGGCGATGGCCCGTCCTTCACAAGCTTCTCAGTATCCAGCTTGCCCCAGTGCACCTTAGCACGGGCAAGGGCCCTACGGGCACCTTCAATGCAGACGGAGCGCTTGATGACTTCGAGCCTCGGACAGGCCCCCACCAGCCGCCGCACCAGCCCGAAATAGCTCCCAGGCAGAGCCTCTCCAGGCCACAGCCGAACTATGATGCCCTTCATGGCCTGTTCGGCCGCCTTGTGGAGCTCGACCAATTGCTTATGCTGGTCGCTCAGGGGCACGGGGTGTCCGGCCTCAGCATACTGAGACCAGAACACCTTCTCTGTCGAGCTGCCCTCCTCGGCTCGATAGAATGCGGCAGCATCGGACACACTCCGGGGAAGATCTGCGAACGCTCCTGGAGAGCTCCAGATTCGGGTAAGTAACAAGTAACTCACATTTATGTGTTTGCTTTGCATAAAGAATGCCTTACCCGCCACTATCTTCTTCACCTCATCCAACTCCTGGAGGGTCTTCTGGGATTCGGCCTTGGCAGACTTGGCATTTTCAATAGCCGCCGCGAGCTCGGACGCTCGTGTCTTTGAGTCAAGCTCCAAACTCTCATGTTTTTTTCATGAGAACCTGGAGCTCTTGCTGCACCTTGCCGACCTGGGCCTCGTACTTCTCCCGCTCGGTGCGCTCCGTGGCCGCCCTCTTCTCGGCCTCGACCAGCGCTTGCTTAAGGGTCGCCACCTCAGACGTGGCCCCTACAATGGCCACGATAATCCTGTCATTTTTTGCAATTACATCTTTTTATATATATATATTTAAACAAGGTATTTCTTACCTTCATTGTCCTCGAGCTGCTTCTTGGCACGCCCGAGCTCTTGCTCGGACCGCTCGAGGTTCTGCTTTAGCGTGTCCAATTCCGCAGTCAGTGCGGCGGACGCAAGTAGAGAAGCATGCATACGCATATTGACTCCTTTTTGTCAGACTCCTGCGAATTTTATTTGATCCTCTATTCGTATTTTCTTCCGAACGCCAAACAGGGCATCAAGGGCTACTGTCTATGAGGTAATATTATTTACACATTGTTTACTTACCTCAAAGCCTGTTAAAAGGCTAGTACAAGCTTCAGTCAGTCCGCTCTTGGCGGACTGAACCTTCTGGACCACCACACTCATAATGGTGCGGTGCTCCTCATCGATGGAGGTGCCTTGGAGCGCCTCCAACAGATTGTCCGGCGCCTCCGGTTGGACGGGGGTCACCCACACAGTGGGCTTGCTCCTCTTGGAAGGAGGTCCCCCGCCGGACTCTAGAACCTTTGAAGGTTCCGGAGCGGTGTCCAGCCCAGGGCCAGACTTGGAGCCCTGGGGGGTTTTATCCTCTTTACTCCTGGAGTCCCGGAGGTCGCCTTGCGGCGCCTCCAGGACCACCTCCTCCCAGCTTGGAACCTGTTGAGACAACACTTCGGCGTCGTCCGTAGGGCGGGGGGAGGAAGCCCTCGGATGAGAATTCACATCCGACGAGTCCAGTGAACCGCTCGACGATGCGTCAAGCCGGTCTTTGGGTGGGCTGCATAATCATATTCGACATAAGGGAAAGCTGTACAGTAGAGGAATACTATGAATTACTCTGGTATCCAGATACTTACGATTTCGCCAGGGGCTTGGCCCTGTGCGGCCACTCCTCTTCGCCGTCGTCGACGTCGGTGGAGTAGTCCGGAGGAAGGGTTTTTCCCTTCTTGGACCCTTCGGCCTCCCAAGTTGGGGCGGCCTTCCTTTTCTTCACTTCCCCCGCTGGGGGGGGGAGAGGTATCTTCTTCCTCCTCCTCGTCTTTGTGGGAGGAGTGCGTCTTGGAGCCGTTGGATGATGGATCCGACACCTCCTGGCGCCGGGCACTCTTTCGAGTCCCCGCGGCCTTCTTCTTGGCCTTCTTCTCCAGCACCACATAGGGTGCCGGAACCAGCAGCTTCGCCAAACTGGCGTCCGCTGGGCCTTCGGGCAAAGGAGCCGGACAGTTGATTTTTTCGGACGTCTCCTGCCAATCCCGTCAAAGGTAAGGGAGCTTAGATCCCGCATGGAGTCAAACTATGAAAAACTAATACCATGTAGAAGGTAAAAATAGCTTACTGCACGAGCGTGACGCTGCGTGCTGAATCCGCGATCCTCGGTAGCGGATGCGGGGGCCTCGGCGCCTTTGAAAAGCACCTTCCAGGCATCTTCGTACGTCGTGTCGAAGAGCCTGCTCAGAGTTCGGTGCCGCGCCGGGTCGAACTCCCACAGGTTGAAAGCCTGTTGTTGACACGGGAGGATCCGGCGGATGAGCATAACCTGGACCACGTTGACAAGCTTGAGCTGCTTGTCCACCAGGGTTTGGACGCATGTTTGGAGTCCGGTCAGCTCTCCTTTTTTACCTCGCAACAGGCCCGTCTCTTTCCAGGACGTGAGCCGCGTTGGGGGTCCGGATCGGAACTCGGGGGCTGCGACCCACTTAGGGTCGCGCGGCTCGGTGATGTAGAACCACCCTGATTGCCACCGCTTCAGGGTCTCCACAAAGGAGCCCTCGAGCCATAAGATGTTGGGCATCTTGCCCACCATGGCGCCTTCGCACTCCGCCTGGTTTCCGCGCACCACCTTCGGCTTGACATTAAAAGTCTTGAGCCATAGGCTGAAATGGGGGCGGATGCGGAGGAAGGCCTCGCACACGACGATAAACGCCGAGATGTTGAGGACAAAGTTCGGGCCCAGATCATGGAAATCTAGGCCATAGTAGAACATGAGCCCCCGGACAAATGGGTGGAGAGGAAAACCCAGTCCGTGGAGGAAATGGGGGAGGAACACCACCCTCTCATGGGGCCTAGGGGTAGGGATGAGCTGCCCCTCTTTGGGAAGCCGGTGCGCAATGTCGTTGGACAAGTATCCGGCCTTCCTTAGTCTTTTGATGTGTCCCTCCGTAACGGAGGAGACCATCCACTTGCCTCCCACTTCGGACATGACTGGAGAAGGTTGAGGTGGGGAGTGCGGACTTGGGCGCTGGAGCTCGAGAGCGCGAAAATGGATAGGCAAAGGAGGAAGAAGGCATAGGTGAAAAGATGGATCCTTATCCCCTTATATGGGTGGACGCGACTATGCGTCCCCACCAGCCTGGTAAAACTCGCTTATCTCCCAAGCACCGTAATCAATGGTGCGGTTGGGTTACCCACGCCCGTATTGATGAGAATCCCGGAATAAGGGGACACGATCTCTGCTTTAACAAGATGTGCCAAGGAAACCGCCTCGCATAACACGCTGAGATGGGACAGTAAAACGGTTCGAATAAAGGCTTGGCCGTGGTGTGATGTCACACTACAGAATACGTCACCAAATTAGATTTGTGTAAATATTATTCTCTCTATGGCGATATGTGGAAACTTATTTTGTAGAGCCGGACACTATCTTTGTGTTCAAAATGTTCTATGAAGTACTTGGAGGAGGAACCCGCCTTGCAATGCCGAAGATAATCTGCGCGCCGCACTCGTCGTCATTGAAGTCTGGTTTAGGGGCTACTAAGGGAGTCCTGGATTAGGGGGTGTCCGGATGGCCGGACTATACCTTCAGCCGGACTCCTGGACTATGAAGATACAAGATTGAAGACTTCGTCCCATGTCCGGAAGGGACTTTCCTTGGCGTGGAAGGCAAGCTTGCCGATACGGATATGTAGATCTCCTACCATTGTAACCGACTCTATGTAACCCTAACCCTATCCGGTGTCTATATAAATCGGAGGGTTTTAGTCCGTAGGACAACACATTGATACACAACAATCATACCATAGGCTAGCTTCTAGGGCTTAGCCTCTCCGATCTCGTGGTAGATCTACTCTTGTACTACCCATATCATCAATATTAATCAAGCAGGACTTAGAGTTTTACCTCCATCGAGAGGGCCCGAACCTGGGTAAAACTTCGTGTCCCTTGCCTCCTGTTACCATCCGGCCTAGACGCACAGTTCGGGACCCCCTACCCGAGATCCGCCGGTTTTGACACCGACAGTGTACTTGAGCCGGAGATGGTGTAGTCAGAGTGTCGACTTGAGCAGCTCCGTCTTGATTAGGACGAAGTGTAAGAAGAGCGGTTGAGCAACAAAGCACGAATCTCGTCCATTCTTGCGTCAATCTCTTGCTTGTGGTCGTCGAGCTTGTTGTTGAAATAGTCTCTTGTATGTTGCTTAGAGAGTCACAAGTCGGTGCACGAGGTTGTCGATGCGTTCGCTCATTTCTTGTCGCTCTTGATGCTAAGCACGTTGTGCACCAAAGAGGTGGCTCTTTGTGATGTAGGAGTTCATGTCGTCGTCTTGCTAGAAGAAGAGTGGGTTGGTAGAAGTACTTGGCCTATCCATCATTTCAGGCAAATATGTGAGTGGGAGAAAGATAAGAACTTATACCAAACGTACCTTGGCTGATGTTGAAGATGGATCAATGATCACTCAAATGTGGAACAAGGAAATAGCACAATTGGTACCAATTCTTGTCAGTTTCTTACACCTACACAAGTAAAAGCTTATTGTGGAGCTCGGTTAGGATGGTGGCACAAAATTTGATGCAATTGATAGTGAGCTTCAATAATGTTGGAAAAGATTCACAAATTTGCAATGTAACAAGTAAACCAATAGCAAAATATGGTACATGGAAACACACACGCAAAGAGATAAATGGGGTCGTGCAACCAAGGATGAGCCAAAATGTGGAATCCACAAAAATTCTATTGTTGCAAACACTAGAGAGATGCTAGAACGATTGCACAACAAGCGGATACGAAGACTTGTGCACGACCAAATAAGAAAAAATGCAATGGTTTCTCTTCCAAGTATGCTCTATGTATGGTCTTCCAATGATATGATCCAAGATGATCTAGTATGAAAATCTTAATGTTGTATGATGCTATGGTTCTTGCTTAAAATCTCTTTGCTTATCTTTCCCTTTTGCTTAAAAGCTTGTTTGGCTCTTTTTCTTTTGAGATCTTTTCTCATGCAATGCTTAACGAACCAAGATAGGAATTGTATATGCGATGACAACTTTGTGACACAAGAGATGATACCAAGATATGCACCAATGATATGGTATGTATGCTATGGGAAGTATGATCACTAATGTGCACAAGTTACATTGCCGGCAATACTCAAAGGCTAGTCTCGATGGGTAAGCTACGCCAAAAGCAAGGCTATGTGGTTATCAATGCATTGGCAAGAATGTAGAATGATATCATGATACCAAGATAAGGTTACCGATTGATGTTGGTTGTTTGTAAGCAAGAAACGGTTGACGGTGTCAAAAATGGTGAAGTGGTCGTTGTCGATGACAAATCTGTGGCGAATATGAGCGGCGGTGATGTTGGTGTCGAACCGTACTTATATCCCAAAACACAATAGGACATGGAACCTCAACACAAATTCTCAAAGCAAAACGTAACAAAATTGTGCCGGAGTGTGTAGCGGGTCAGCGTAAGGTGGTTGCAGAAAGTGATGGTGGTGTGAAGATGCGTATGCGGAAGTGGGGCGGTAGCTGAAAATGTTTTGGGGGAGAAAAATTCAGTTTCGTCATTGAATTACTGACGTTCGGGGAATTGCGGTCGTCCGGTCGTTAGACGTCTGGAAGCTGTCGGACTTCCAATGCCTGTGCGATTTCGGGCACGGGATGAACTGCTAGGGTTCATGGTGGATGTGGCGAAAATGGTCCAATCCGGGCAATTTTGTGGATGGAAATGGTGGAGAAGATGGGGGAAAGCTAGATCCACTCGTGGCAAAGCAAATCCGCATATCAAATCCAACAAAACTTCATCACACCAACAAATCACAAAAAAATTGGGGCTATTTTTGTGGGGAATTTTCGAATTTAGGACAAAATCAACAAAACAAGGCTAGAAAACACAACGGGGAGACTCCGAAATCGTGATCAACGTGGCTCTAGATACCAAGATGATGTAGTGTTGAAACCCTAGGGGCTGATCTTTCACGATTGGAGCGGATCCTATGAAGAAAACGATGGGAAAGTGATGTAGGGTGCAACCCTAGATGGCCGATCTTTCATGAAAGTAGCGGATCCCAAAGAGAAACACGAAGAACACGAGGGGATTCACGAGGGAAAACATGAGAGAATCACTCAAATCAACAAGATTCGATTACACATGCGCTAGATCCAATAACACAAAGAGATACACAATGATCCAAGGTCAACAAAGGACGATACAAAGTAACCGGTTCTTCTCCGAGAAGGAGGTCTTGATGGGGGACATTGAAGAGGGGGTCTTGAATCCAAGGGGGATCTTCTCCGAAGAGGGGCCGCGGTCTCTCTCAAGGAGTAGATCCGATATGGATGAGCGAAGCTCTATCTCACAAATGAGCTATCACAACGCTAACCCTAGAAAGAGGAAGGGGGTGAAGTATATATAGTCTAGGGGGCGAGAGGGTACATGGGCTTCGGCCCTTCACTGTTCACAGACAGGCGAGGCCGGATGTCCGGGCGTCGGGCCGGATGTTCGGGGTTTCATGAGCGGCCAGATGTCTGGGCTGGGGGGCGGATGTCCGGGCTGGCGGTGAAAACTTCTGTGGTCTCTAGATAGACGAGGCCGGATTTCCGGGCAGAGGGTCGGATTTCCGGGGCTTCGGTGGAGGCCGGATGTCTGGGGCACGGGGCCGGATGTCCGGGTCCTGTAGCTTTTCTGGCTGGGCTGCGGCTGCTATGGTGGCATCTCCAGGGGCCGGATGTCTGGGGTCTTGGCTGGATGTCCGGGGCCTGGAAGATGAAGTTGCCTGTTTCCGTTGGTTCTCTTCATCCATGGACTTGGCGACATGTCCATCTTCACGTGCATCTTCGGGAGGCTCCTCTTGACACCTGATCATGCATAGCATATCGGACTTAGGTAGTGACCATGTCTCGAGTGGATCATATGTGATATCACTAAGGAAATAAGTCACCTCGTTCTCGAGAGCTCTGGCTCATGCTCGTGTCATGGGTCCTCTTGGTTCTTGATGCAACGATGGTAGGTCCATGGGGATGATCATGGGATGCTCCGCATCATTTCCCCTCCCTTGGGAAAGATCCGACCTCGGATCGAAATCCTCATCACCATGGTACGGGGAGAGATCTTTGATGTTGAAGATGTTGCTCACGGAGTACTTGTCGCGTGGGATGTCGATCTTGTGTGCATTATTGTTGTAGCGTGCAAGCACCTTGAAGGGTCCATCCACTCGTGGTAGGAGCTTGGACTTGCGTTCATTGGGGAAGCGATCCTTGCGAAGGTGTAGCCACACAAGATGTCCAACATGAACATCATGGGTTGCTTGTTGGCGTTAAGCTTGGTCGCGAGTCGTTGTACTTGGCGGTCGATGGTGTTCCTTGTATCTTCATGCATCTTCTTGAGGAAGTTGGCTCGGGCACTCGCGTCCAAGTTTGTGCGTTCTTGAAGCGGTAGAGGTAGAATGTCCAATGGGGACAATGGGTTGAAGCCATAGACGACCTTGAAGGGGGACTTGCCGGTAGTCGAATGTCTTGCTCGGTTGTAGGCGTACTCGGTGATGGGTAGGCACTCTTCCCACTCCTTGATGTTCTTCTTTATCAACACACATAGTAGGGTGGATAGCGTACGGTTGGTGACCTCCGTTTGGCCGTCGGTTTGTGGATGGTATGCCGAAGAGAACAAGAGCTTGATTTCGAGCTTGGCGAATAAGGTCTTCCAAAAGTAACTCAAGAACTTGACGTCGCGGTCCGAGACAATCATCTTTGGCACTCCATGAAGGCGCAATATTTCCCTACAAAACAAATTTGCAATATGTGAAGCATCGTCTATCTTGTTGCAAGGAATGAAATGAGCCATTTTGGAGAAACGGTCCACAACAACAAAAACGGAATCCTTGCCATTTCGAGTTCTAGGCAAACCAAGCACAAAGTCCATGCTAATATCTTCCCATGGTTGATATGGAATTGGAAGTGGCATATAGAGGCCATGAGATTGGGCTTTAGACTTAGCTTTGTGACATGTAGAACAACGGTTGGTGAAGCGATTGACGTCGCGATGCATCTTGGGCCAAAAGTAGTTCTTGGAGAGCGTAGCAAATGTCTTGCCGCGCCCAAAGTGTCCCATGAGTCCGCCTGCATGAGATTCCCACAAAAGCAACAAACGAAAAGAGGACTCGGGGATGCAAAGTTTGTTGGTTCTCATAAGATATCCATCTTTGATGTAGTATCCATCCCAAGAAGTATGCATCAAACACTTGGCATAAGGTATGGCGAATGTAGGATCCTGTTCATACAAGTCTTTGATATGCTCAAAACCAATGACATTCAAGTCAAGGTTAGTGACAAGCATGCATATACGGGAAAGCGCATCCGCCACAACATTTTCTTTACCCTTAATGTACTTGATGACATAGGGAAATGACTCAATAAATTCACTCCATTTAGCATGACGCTTGTTCAACTTAGTTTGACCCTTAAGGTATTTAAGTGTTTCATGGTCGGTATGGATGATGAACTCATGTGGGCGAAGGTAATGTTCCCATTCGTGCAAAACTCGCACTAAAGCATATAGCTCTTTGTCATAGATGGGGTAATTGAGTTGCGCTCCGGAGAGTTTCTCACTAAAGTATGCAATGGGGCGCTTCTCTTGTGTTAACATGCCTCCTATGCCATTACCACTAGCATCGCAATGAATTTCGAAAGGTTTGTCAAAGTTGGGTAATGCAAGCACGGGAGCATGAGTAAGAAAATTCTTAAGCTCATTGAAAGCAATATCTTGAGATGTTCCCCAAATAGACGGTGCATTTTTCTTACTCAAAGCATGCAAAGGTGAAGCAATGGTGCTAAAATCCTTGAGAAATCTACGGTAGAAACTGGCTAAACCAAGAAAACTACGCACTTGTTGCAAATTGGTTGGTTGGGGCCAAGTTTTAATAGCATTGATCTTAGATTCATCAACATGAACACCCTTAGAAGAAACTACGAAACCCAAGAAAACAAGCTTGTCAACGCCAAATAGGCATTTTTCCATATTAGCATAAAGTTGCTCTTTTCGAAGAGTTTGTAGCACGGTTCGAAGGTGGGTGACATGCTCTTTGAGAGATTTGCTAAACACAAGGATATCATCAAAGTAGACAACAAAAAATTAACCAATGTAAGGGCGAAACACGTAATGCATAAGACGCATGAAAGTACCGGGTGCTTCCGATAAACCCATAGGCATGACTAACCAATCATAGAGACCAAACTTTGTTTTGAAAGCGGTTTTCCATTCATCACCCTCTTGTATGCGGATTTGATAGTAACCACTTTTAAGATCAATTTTGGAAAAGATAGTGGCACCGCTAAGTTCATCAAGCATATCATCAAGGTGTGGAATGGGGTACCTATATCTAACGGTGATAGCATTGATAGGTCTACAATCGGAGCACATGCGAAAGCTACCATCACGTTTTGGCACAAGAATGACCAGTACGGCACAAGGACTCAAACTTTCACGCACATGTCCATGGTCTATGAGATGCTTTACTTGCCTTTGTATTTCTTTGGTTTCTTCGGGGTTGACACGGTATGGAGCTTTGTTGGGAAGCGGCGCTTCGGGGATGAGATCAATTCGGTGCTCAAATGCCTCGTAGTGGAGGTAGACCCGGAGGTAGCTCATCGGGGAAAACATCTTGGAATTCCTGCAATAGAGAACATAACACCAAAGGTAGATCGTGAGAGTTGTTAGTTTTTGTGACCTTGTCCTTGCACAATAGGACATAGTGTAGGACACTTGATGGGTTGTCACACACTTCTCTCATCTCATGATTGGTGGCAAAGAGAACTATGTTTTTCTTGTCGCTCATCGTGGAGGCACTCAATTTGGGCTTGCTTGTCGGCGAGCACTTGGCTTGGAGACATAGGGCGTAGCACGGACTCTTTCCCTTTCATCTTGAAGCTATAGTGATTTGTACGCCCATTGTGAATGACACCTCGGTCAAATTTCCATGGCCGTTCAAGGAGGAGGTGGCAAACGGTCATCGGTAGGACATCACATTCCAATGTGTCTTCATAGGCGCTGATCTTGAAAGAGACTTGTACTCTATGCTGGACTTGTATGGTGCCGGTGTCGCTTAGCCATTGAACCTTGTAGGGTGAGGGTGCTTCATCTTGACCAATTGGAGCTTGGAGCATAGTTCTTCACTTGCTAAGTTGCGGCAACTACCTCCATCGATGATGACCTTGATAGAACATCCATTAATGTCGGCCTTTGTGTGGAAGATATGGCATCTTTGGTCTTCGTCTTGTTGATGTTGAAGACTCAAGACCTTGGAGACAACAAGAGCGGGACTTGAATCTTCATCGCAAAAGACTTGGTCATCTTCATCTTCATTGTTCACTTGTCGGTGCATGGCCACTTGCTCAAGAGCTTCCATTTCTCCTTCACTCATGGAGTCATAGGTTCCGTCGTTGTTGAGGATCATGGTGCGCTTGTTTGTGCACTCGAAGGACTTGTGGCCTCGGCCTCCGCATGTGAAGCATTTGATAGAACTTGTCTTGATGGTCTCATTGGGAGGAGTAGATGATGATGGAGCTTTCTTGAAGTTTCTTGTAGTAGGAGGATGACTTGAGCTTGTCGAAGCTTTCTTGTAACTTTACTTGTCGCCGTTGCTTGTAGAAGGCTTGGTTGAGGTAGAAGGTGTTGGAGTCGTCGAAGCTTGATTGTTGGAGAGGCCATAGGACTTGGATGAGAACTTGGCATACTTTAAGTCATCTTGTACTTGCCGTTCCGCTTTGGTAGCTTGATGCACTAGCTCGATGAGGTTCGAGTATGGTTGGAAGTCGGCGATCTTGTTGATAGGATGATTGAGTCCATTCAAGAACCTTGCCATAGTTTGCTCATCATCTTCTTTAACGTTGGCTCGTATCATGGCAATCTCCATTTCCTTGTAGTACTCTTCAACACTCTTGGTTCCGTGCTTGAGTTGTTGAAGTTTCTTGAAGAGGTCGCAGTTGTAGTAGTTTGGCACGAAACGTGCTCTCATGACATCCTTCATTTGTGTCCAAGTGGTGATGGGTGGTTCACCTCTTGCCTCGCGGCGCTCTATGATTTGTTCCCACCAAATGAGGACATAGTCTTGAAACTCAAGGGATGCCATTGCGATCTTCTTCTCTTCTTCGTAGTTGTGCAAGCGGAAGATTTTGTCAACCTTCACTGCCCATGAGATGTACTCTTCGGGGTCATTGCTTCCATTGAACTTGGGCATGGTGAACTTTAGCTTGCCATAATGTTGCTCTTCATTGTGCTGGGGTCGGGGATGATGACTCCCATGTCGTTGAGGATTGACATTGTTATCATGCTCTTGGCGAAGTTGGATGTCTTGCTCATGTTGCTCTTGGCGAGGATTGGGTCCATTGTCTTCTTGCTCTTGATGGACTTGATGTTCTTGTCTCGCTTGAGGGGGAGCTTGTCTATCTTGACGAGGAGCTTGTCTATCTTGACAAGGAGCTTGTCGATGCACACGTCTTTGGTAAATTCTTTCTTGAGCTTCATCGCGAAGTGCTTCTTGATGTAGTCGAGCTTGTCGGCCTTGATCGGCTACGACACGACTTGATTCATGAAGGGCACATTGCGCTTCAAGTGCTAGAGCCTCACGTAGTTGTTGTTCTTGGCGTTCCACCTCGGTGTCTTGTGCATCTTGATGTTGTCGCGCTTGTTCCTCTTGTTCTTGTTGACGTTGGTGTTGCCGTTCTCGAGCTAGCGCAAAGGCTTCTTCGGCTTGACGTCGTCGATGTTCGTGCGAGTCGGTGTCTCGAAGTGGATTGAGGTTTGCTTGACGCTCGTTGCGCGCGGCTCGACGACGAGTGTTTGATGTCAGTGTACTTGAGCCGGAGAGGGTGAAGTCGGAATGGTGACTTGAACGGCTCCTTCTTGAAGTGGAAGAAGAGCGGTTGAGCAACAAAGCGCGAATCTCGTCCATCCTTGTGTCATTCTCTTGCTTGTGATCGTCGAGCTTGTGGTCGAAGTAGTCCCTTGTACCTTGCTCGGAAAGTCGCAAGTCGGCGGCAAGGTTGTCGATGCGTTCACTCATAGCTTGTTGCTCTTGATGCAAAGCACGTTGTGCACCAAAGAGGTGACTCTTGGTGACGAAGGAGTTCATGTCGTCGTCTTGTTCCATGAAGAGTGGGTTGGTAGAAGTACTTGGCCTATCCATCATTCCAAGACAAGTGTGAGTGGAAGAAAGGGAAGAACCAATATCAAATGTACCTTGACCGATGTTGACAATGGATCAAAGATGACTCCAATGTGTAACAAGGAAATAGCACAATTGGTACCAATTCTTGTCGGTTCTCACACCTACACAAGTAAAAGCTTATGGTGGAGCTCGGTTAGGATGGTGGCACAAAATTTGATGCAATTGTAAGTGAGACTCAATAATGTTGTAAAAGATTCACGAATTTACAAATGCAACAAGTAGACCAATAGCAATATATGGTACACGGAAACACACACGCAAATAGATAAGATGGGGTTATGCAACCAAGGATGAGCCAAAATGTGGAATTCACCAAGATGCTCTTGTTGCACAACACTAGAGAGACGCTAGCACGATTGCACAATAGGCGGATACGAACTTGTGCACAACCTACTAAGCAAAAATGCAACGACTTCTATCCCAAGTATGCTATATGTATGATGTTCCTATGCATTGATCCAAGATGATCGAGTATGACAATCTTAATGTTGTATGATGCTATGGTTCTTGATCTTTGCTTGTCTTTCCTCTTTTTGCTTAAAAGCTTGTTTGGCTCTTTGATGTTTGAGCTCTTTTCTCATGCAATGTTTCACGAAGCAAGATAGCAATTGTGTATGTGACAACAACTTTGTGACACAAGTGATGATACCAAAATATGCAACACGATGATGGTATGTATGCTAGGGGAAGTATGAACACTAATGTGCACAAGTCACGTTGCCGGCAATACTCAAGGGCTAGTCTCGATGGGTAAGTGACGCAAAAGTAAGGCCATGTGGTTATCAATGCGATTGCGAAAGAGGATGATGATATCACGATACCAAGTTGATATCCAAGGTGAAGGTGATACCCAAAGTAATGTTGATGTAGCTGTTCGTAGTAGTCCTTGGTGAAGATGAGTGGTGGTGATGTTGATGCCGAACCGTACCTAGATAGCCGAAACACAAAAGGACACGGAAACCACAACTCAAATTCTCAAAGAAAAATTTGGCAAAATTGTCGGAGTTAGTAGCGGGAAAGGCTAGGGTGGTGCTACGCAGAAGTGGTGGAGGTATGCGGAAGTGGATGTGGGCACCGGGACGAAATTTGGCGAGAGTTAGGTGGGAAACGTATGGTGGATGGGTTGTTTTGCTGCCAGGGGCCGGATGTCCGGGGGTGATGGCCGGATGTTCGGGCTGGTCAGGCCGGATGTCCGGGCGCTGGATCCATGGACGAATTCGAAGAACACCGCGTGGATTGGTCAAATCCGGGGCAAAATTCAGAAGATTTTGTGGATGGCATTTGGGGAAAAGGTGGGGGAATGCTAGATCTACCTGCAACACACGAAATCCGCGGATCAAATCCAACAAAACTTCATCAGACCTACGAATCACAAAAAAAATTTGGGGCTATTTTCGGATTAGGACGAAAAACAACAAAATCAAGCTAGAAAACAAAAAGAGGTGGCTCCGAAATCGTGATCAACTTGGCTCATGATACCAAGATGATGTAGGGTGCAACCCTAGATGGCCGATCTTTCACGAAAGTAGCGGATCCCAAAGAGAAACACGAAGAACACGAGGGGATTCACGAGGGAAAACATGAGAGAATCACTCAAATCAACAAGATTCGATTACACATGCGCTAGATCCAATAACACAAAGAGATACACGATGATCCAAGGTCAACAAAGGACGATACAAAGTAACCGGTTCTTCTCCTAGAAGGAGGTCTTGATGGGGGACATTGAAGAGGGGGTCTTGAATCCATGGGGGATCTTCTCCTAAGAGGGGCCGCGGTCTCTCTCAAGGAGTAGATCCGATATGGATGAGCAAAGCTCTATCTCACAAATGAGCTATCACAACGCTAACCATAGAAAGAGGAAGGGGATGAAGTATATATAGTCTAGGGGGGCGAGAGGGTACATGGGCTTCGGCCCTTCACTGTTCACAGACAGGCAAGGCCGGATGTCCGGGCGTCGGGCTGGATGTCCGGGGCTTCATG
>NC_041386.1:324120266-324366299 GCF_002162155.2 Triticum dicoccoides
ATGAGTGGCCGGATGTCCGGGCTGGGGGGGGGGGCGGATGTCCGGGCTAGCGGTGAAAACTTCTGTGGTCTCTGGATAGACGAGGCTAGATTTCTGGGCAGAGGGTCGGATTTCCGGGGCTTCAGGGTAGGCCGGATGTCCGGGGCGCGGGGCCGGATGTCCGGGCACTGTAGCTTTTCTGGCTGGGCTGCGACTGCTGTGGTGGCATCTCCAGGGGCCGGATGTCCAGGGTCTTGGCCGGATGTCCGGGGCCTGGAAGGTGAAGTTGCCCATTTCCGTTGGTTCTCTTCATCCGTGGACTTGGCGACTTGTCCGTCTTCACATGCATCTTCGGGAGGCTCCTCTTGACACCTGATCATGCATAGCATATTGGACTTAGGTAGTGACCATGTCTCGAGTGGATCATATGTGATATCACTAAGGAAAGAAGTCACCTCGTTCTCGAGAGCTCTGGCTCGTGCTCGTGTCATGGGTCCTCTTGGCTCTTGATGCAACGATGGTAGGTCCATGGGGATGATCATGGGATGCTCCGCATCAGAAAGAGAGGAATCACTCAAATCAACAAGAAACAATCACACGTGTGCTAGATCCTCGAAACACAAAGAGAGATACAAGATCCACGATTAACAAAGGATGATGCAATGGTAACCGATTCTTATCCGTGAGGAGGTTTTGAGGGGTCTTGGCATGAAGGGTTCTTGAATCCAAGGTGGATCTTCTCTGAAGAGGTGTCGGTCCCTCGCGATGGAGTAGATCTGGATGGATGAGCGAAGCTCTATCTTACATATGAGCTAACACAACGCTACCCTAGATAGGAGGAGGGAGAGGTCTATTTATAGTCGTAGTACAAAGGGGTAAAGTGAAGGGGCACAGCCAGGGGCCGGATGTCCATAAGGCGTCGGTCGTCCGGAGGCTCATGGAGGTCCGGACGTCCGTAGATCTTCGGACTTCCATAGATTGCGTTCTGTCGCCATGGCATCGGACGTCCGTAGGAGTCCGGTCATCCTGTCGCTAGTCGTCCGGTCTTCCACGAACTTTCGCATTTTCCGTTCGGTTGGGGTGGCATTGGTCGTCCGGGGAGGTTCGCTCGTCTAGAGCCTGGGAGGTGTCGGACGTCCGGTCCTGGTCGGATGTCCGACCGCTGTAGCTTTCTTTGGCCTGATTTCCTTGGGCTTGACGCTTGGTGTCCTCGCCGTCTTGTCCTATGTATGTAGCTGCTCCATGGCTCTCATCCAAGTACCTGATCACACATAGTGTTTCTGCTTGAGGTAGCAGCCATGTCTCATGCATAGAAAGTGTTAGTTCCGAAAGGAGCGAGTTCACCTTATCTTCGATAGCCTTTACTCGTGCTCGTGGCATTGGTCCAAGTGGTGTCATGGGTGACGTAGGTAGGTCCATGGGGCCTTGGGATGCTCCGCATCACAGGGCCACTGGGTCTATAACCTCAAATGTGTCCTTGACCATCTCAGTAGTGGCCGTGAACATATCTGGAGTCGACTCGATGGTGGCCTCCATCTTCTTGGTGTTCTCTATCTCGTGGGAATCAGCCCCCCGTGTCTGCTCCAACATCGGGAGATCTTTGCCTGGTTCTCATTGATCCATTATGAAACTAATGAATAAAAGTCAACTGAAAGGAAAACACAGTCGCAATGATAATGATACAAAAAAGAGAGTGTGGACGGTTACTGCTTTGCAAAAGTTTTTTTTGGAAAGAAAATATACCAACATCACAAATCCTCTTACCTTCCCTTCGTTGGGAGAGAACAATGGCAGAAGCGAGTGTTGGCTTTCTTGAAGACGGTGAGTGAGAAGGGGATTCAATGAAGAGTGAAATGATGGTTGCTTCATCCATCCAACTTAGACAGTGGGAGGTGGGATTTTGTGATATGACGGCTCATTACTGCCGCACTACGACTGGGGCGACTCTCCCCCTGCATACCGCCTTCTAATTTGGTGGATGGCATTTGGGCCTGCGCGCTGCATGGCCCGCATGTCGGTGAACCAAAGTAAAATAGCTTTCACTCGTGGGAGACGTTTAGATGACCTAGGAGGAGCCAGAAGCGGTAGTGTATCCACTGTACTAGTAGTAATTGTTTTTCTGGGTAGCTGTAGAGTGTCTCCAATGTACTAGTAGTAATTGTTTCTCTGGGCCCAAGACAAAATAGCCCATCCACCCTAAATAATAAAATCAATTCAAAAGCCCATATATTTACTTAATGAGAGGCGCTACGCATTATACCCCCCCCCCAAAACATGGGTGCTCTTCTTCCTCCTCACTCCCACCCACCTCACGTCAGCTCGCTCCGCTCGTACCCCCAAATTCCTAACCTCACTCCTACAGAAAACCCAGCTCCCCTTCTTCCTCACTACTACAAAAAAACAGCTCCCCTTCTTCTTCACTCGCACTACAAGTAGGCTCGTCATTCGTTACTCTGCTCAAATCTGTGAGCTCGACACGATGCCCTCAAGGAAAATGGAGTTGACTGACCCCAGCACCAAGAAGATGAGGCTCCTGCCAGTGGCGACGCCTGTTGTAGATCCCGCACCCGGCAGCCCAGGGAGAAGCGGCGAGCCCCCCCACCCCACCGGGTCTAAGGAACCCGTAGAATCTCAGGTGGACCGCATCAGCGATCTCCCTGACGCCATCCTTAGGGAGATCATCTCACTTCTCCCCACCAAGGATTGCTTCCACACCCAAGTCCTCTCAACTTGGTGGCGCTCTCTATGGAACGCCGCGCCCCTTAATCTTGATTGTTGTCAGATATCTTTCTTTAATGATTTTGAACTCCCCGGAGCCACATCTCCTCCCACTAGGGCACCATTTAAGGCCTCTGCATCCCGGCATGCTACCTATGCATGCCCTACGTGGTAGACGCCTAGTTGAAATCCCCTGAATTCACAAAACTACAGCTACTTGAGATCTACTATTCCCCCAGAAATCACATACCACATATTGAACGCCATGTACTTGTGCCCTCAACACCGATGCCATCTCACGGTTTTCCTCCTCTCTCCACACTACCACCTTTGCATTATGCAATCTACCTAACAGTCTGGTACAAAAGCTTCGAATCCCACTTCTCAAAATACTTTCACTTGTGCAGGTTTGTATGTCGAAGGCCTCATTGGACAACATCATCCACTCCAGTTGCCCTGCCCTGGAGTGCTTGGTGCTTGTTTTGATAGTTAGAATCGGTTGTCTCCAAATAACGTCGCATAACCATGTAAGAATTGGAATTTCTTTTGACGGAAGGGAGCTCATCATCAAAGATGCCCCTTCACTTCAAAGGTTGGTCCTTGATTCTCGTTATTCACCGTCTGAAATAAATGTCGTCTATACGCCTAAACTAGAGACCTTGGGTGTAATACATGATCTCTGTGCTTATGTCAAGAAGGTGTTTGGCTCCACAGTTCTTCAGGTATTGTATATTATCATCTATACTTGTAAAGCTGCATTTTAAATTTATGTGCATAAGTTCCATCTCTGGAGAACCTGTATAGAAAGGTGATAATTTCACGCACATTGGAAGCCCGCATATAGTGTACCAGAATTAACCATTCAATTGTTGCTCTTTCAACACTCTGTTTCTAGACCTTAGTTGTTGTCAATCTTCATGTCTATTTAGGCAACAGGACGGGGTAAGAAAGTTATAACAAATCGGTGGTTTCCTAAGCACTGGGATTTTCTCAGTTCTCATGACTTTCGATTGAAGACAATAACGCTCGAACAATATGTAGCCAACCATGCAAACACTAGAATTGTCCAATCGGTGGTTTCCTAAGCACCGGGATTTTCTTAGTTCTCATGACATTCGATTGAAGACAATAGCACTCAAACAATATGTAGCCAACCATGCAAACACTAGATTTGTCACATTCTTCCTACTGAATGCAAGGTTACTATTGTCCATTAGGCTTAAGTTTATCAGCAGCATGGTTTTGAAAGATGGGTAGGTCGAAGAGCAAAAAAGGAGTTTCAGGTGGACAAAAGGGCTTCTGAACATGTCGGGCTTCTATTTACAGCATCTTGTGGTCATAATCAAGTAAATTTTACGACCCAGGATGTTCATTCTATGGACCTGACCAATCCATTTGATTGTGACTGCCAAAAATAGTGCGGGAGTTAGATGTTGTTGCCCTTTTCAATCTGGGTTTTATCTAAACCTAATTAAAAATTAACCCTCGTGCTTCTGTATAGTTTGTAAGTTGTAGTTAGGTGTTGTTGCCCTTTTCAACTCGGTTGTGACTGTCATATTTACTTTGACAAGGGAAATGGCTTGCCATTTGTTTAATTAAGAGAGAAATATTGTATCAAATACCAACCAAAGGAAATAACATCACTCTCATCGGCTACTTGAGCTCACTGTGCATTACAGAACCCAAGTGATTAGCCCCCGCCAGCACCCACAAACTTATTTTGAACTAGCACACCAAATGGGCTGTAAATTTTCATAAGAAAGGCTGCATGGCCGTGACAGATTTGGATTCTGGCATTTGGGACCCATGAGGAAAAAGCCTATCCAAGGTGGTCTCAACTTAGTCAACAAACGATTCTGACTACTAGCCGTTGGATTGACATCCAACATCTGTCATGTTTCTTCTATCTCTTGTCTTCTACCTCCAGCCACCCAAACCAAACCACCCCATCGGTCCCGCCTACTCCCACCTCCCACGATTGGTTGTGCCTCCGCCGCCCTACTGTACCCTCAAACATTGGCCAGTCCATCCCTATATTCCCCCACATGTCCTGTTATCTTCGGCAACGTCAGCCCCAACCACGCCCGCACTCGAACCAGTTTCTCATACTCCCCTCCACCTGCGACTACACTACTGCATCTTCTATGGCTCCTGTTCATTCCGTCCGAGGCCTCACCGCCATCCTCTAACTTCGTTCACTTGCCATGCGCGGTGCGCCAACGTCTGGCGTTGTCAACATAGTCAACAACCAAGAGGAATAAGGACATGACTGTATATGGAGAGGATGACAGTAGGGACTCAGCAGGGTCATGGCAGTATGCAAGCAAGTGCATCGTTATTACAAGCCAAAAAATGCTTCCTTCTAATGGTTTGACATCTCGGTCCCACGCCATTGTCAATGTAGTCAATAAACGAGAGAATTACACAATGAGCAGCTAACACCAGGGACCCAGCAAGTTGCGTTGTTGTTATTTACTAGTTTTAGAGACGGAGCAGGGTATCAACGAGTTGTGTGGGGGTTGTGGCCCGTCTAGCCCATGCTTTTATTTTATGTTTACCACATGATGATCCCAATTGTTTTTTTTCTTTCTGAAAATGGCTAGCCCAGTTCTACTTTTTGAAAAGAATACCCAATGGAGGCCTACTTGCTTTTCTCAGCCCTGTTGGGCTGCAAATATTTCAAGACGAGAGCGATGTATTCACTTGCCTAGAAAATGGGATATAAGATGTAAAAAATGGGACATAAATTTTAAAAACATAGCAAACCAGCAATTACATTCAAATGTCCTTTTTTAGGATTTTGAGATTTGAGATTTAATTTTTTGCTGGGAAAATTATATTGGATTTTAAATTGATATAATTTTTTAAAAATTAGTTTGAACGTGATTCAAAATTTCAGGATTAAAAACA
The DNA here is from genome assembly GCF_002162155.2 of Triticum dicoccoides. Lineage (NCBI taxonomy): Eukaryota > Viridiplantae > Streptophyta > Magnoliopsida > Poales > Poaceae > Triticum > Triticum dicoccoides. The sequence continues at coordinate 324,125,874 of NC_041386.1, forward strand.
GTTCGGACCACACCGAAATATGAAAATTTTGTTGAATGTTTTAACCGTGGCGAGATTATGGGCTGTAATGCTAACAAAAAGAATATGGGATTCAAAAAAATTCTTTAGAATTAGTCAATGGGTTGTAAATTTATTAGAAATAATGGTAGATGGAAGATGGGTTGTATGTTGTTTTCCACATATTTGAGGCTGACTTGTGGGCCTACTAGGTTGACGCGTACGCTTTCCTAAAAAAAGAGTTGACGCGCACGCAAGGTCGTGTCAACATAGTCAACAAACGAGAGAAGTGACTATTGGATGTCCATCCAATGACCGGCGTGCTTCTTCAATCTCTTATCTTCCTGCTCCAGCCGCCCATACCAGTGCGCGGCGAGACTACCTGCTCCCGCCTCCCAAGGTCGGTTGTTCTTCCGCGCAGGCCTCACCGCCCCACCCTACTCCATCGCTGGCATGGCCATCTCTATACTAACCTACACCTGCTATTATTCTCCGACGATGGTAGATGAACCAGTAAACCCTCGTACTCCCCTCCGCGTGGGAAACAACTACCGAGTCATCCTTGACTTCGTGTCGTTTCCTTCCTAGGCTTCGCCGTCGTCCACCGCCTTGGTGCTCTTGGCGCGGCGTGGTCAACGAACGACATCCATCGGAAGAGGACTGTACGTGGAGAGGATGACAGCTGGGTCCATGGCCGCACGCAAGGAAGTGCCTCCTTATTATGAGAAAAATAATTATTCCTCCACCTAACAGCAGGGACCCATCGGAAGGGCCTCTGTAGTTCGCAAAGAAAACATTCCTAACGCAACTTGGACCCACCATCTATAACTTTGCACGCAAGGAAGTGCCTCCCTATTACGCACAAAAAGAATGTACCCCCTGCTAGCTGGGACCCATCATATTTGGAGGCTGGCTTGTGGGCCTACTAAGTTGACCTGGATGCAAGGATTTGTTAACTTAGTCAATATAAACTATTCTAGCTGCATTGATCGTACGATGTTAATCCAATGGTCGTGCTGCTTCTTCAACTTCTTGTCTTCTTGCTCCAGCCACCTAAACTAGCGTCAACCATGCCACCTGCTCCTGCCTCCCGTGGCCATCTGTGCTGCCGTGCAGGCCTTACCGCCTCACCCTACTCCCATCGCTGGCCTGAACATCCTTCTACTCACCCCTCCGCGTGGGAAACAATTGTCGAGTCTTCCCTGGCTCCATGTCATTCCCTTCCTAGGACTTGTCGCCGTCCATCGCATTGGTGCTCTCGGTGCGGCATGGTCAACATGGTCAATGAACGACATCCATCGGAAGAGGAGTGTACGCGGAGAGGCTGACAGCTGGGTCCACGGCCGCACGCAAGGAAGTGCCTCCTTATTACGTGCAAAATATGATTGCTCCACCTGACAGCGGGGACCCGCCAGAAGGGCCTCTGTATTTTGTGAAAAAAAAATTCCCCCTGACAGCTGGGACCCACAAGTTATATCTTCGCATGGAAGGAAGTGCCTCCTTACCACCTGACAGTTGGGACCCACCAGGTTGAAGCGTAGGTAGTGTTACCTGTCTGGTTGCGAACGTGTATGTACATAGAGGTCGATCAGTCTCTCTGTACTGATGAACTATGGCCGACTAAGGAGCGGCACGTGTCGAAGTAGATCCGCCGATGTAGCATGTCACGTAGTCCCGTCTATATCGTCTACATGTACATACAACCACACTACAAGAAAGTAAATACGGCTATGTACGTACATGCGGGCGGGGTCTCTAATGCGTACAGCGATGTCGTCCTGTTCATCGGCAGCCAAACAGATGGGTCGAAATGGAGGAAACAACATCGTGTTCATCAGAAGGCAACTGACTGGGTCAGAATATGTCTTGTTCATCGGGAGCCAACCGGCTTGGAAAAATCAGGCGAACAGCCGAAACGAGGTATGGTGTACCGCAGAACAGAAGAAACAGCCTTCTGTTCAACCTGTACGGTCGAAATGGTGTCATGTTCATCGGGAAAGGGTCTAGCAGGGTGTGGTGTTCCACAAAACAGAGGAAACAGACTTCTGTTCGAGCGCCTACGGTTGAAATGGGTGATAGAGGCAAAGGTGTCCCGTCTTTCTGTGAGATGGTGGCTATCGTTTTGGAGGAAGTCGACTTTGACGATCTGACTACGAACGTGCGAGGACGTCGCACCTTAGCAATCGCTAAAGCAACTCCGAGAGGTTATTGACCAAGCCGGAGCACGATCAACCTGACCATGAAGGTCTGTTTCCTGCAGGCAAACGAAGAACAAGCAAGAAACAGAGATTGCAATCTAGATATTGCGAATATAAGAGGAAAGCTTTACTGATCAAGGTGGGGTTCTATGACGCCTTTGTCTGGTCATTGAACACAAATGAAGTACGCGAAGTTGCAGCTATGGCGAACTTTAATCTAAACAAAACCCAAAGTCTAAACGATGCCCTAAGGGCTGTATATATGGAGGAGAGAGGGGGGAATTTCGTGGCCCTTGGAGGAGGGGTCCGAAACCAACCCTAACTCTTGTTTCCTCACACATACAGACTCTAAAAACATCCTATAATCAAGTATTTCGAAATTACATGGGCCTGGCCGAAAAATAAGGTGATGCAGCACCTAGAATAGCCTCTGGACGAAATGTATGAAGGGGCATATTGTATATTTCGCCCAAGGCTTCATGCACTCATTATCGTGGCTTCAAAGTCCTAGAATCATCACTTGTAACTTCGTTCTTGTCCCCCTTGTGCATGCCATCATCTCCATGCTTGATCTTGCTCCAAGGTTCATCTTTCATGTCCAAGCTAGGCCCTTCATTTGTAAGCAAAACAAATGTATCCAATTTAGGCAGCATCATATTCTCATGAACATTAGAATCGTTACCAAGAAACGAAAGTACCTGATAAGTCAATTGGCATGCACCAGCTCTAGTAATTGGTCCATTATGTATAGCAGCAGGGGCTGTGGGTGTAACAATGGTATTAATGTCCTCATCATCCTCCCCTTCTTGCAATGAAGTCATCCTCGACGAAAGCTCATCTTCCTCACCAAAATAAGACTTCAAATCTGCAATGTTAAAAGTGGGACTAACCCCAAAATCTACAGGCAGCTCAAGTTTATATGCATTATCATTTATTTTCTCTAACACCTTAAGAGGACCATCAGCATGTGGCATTATCTTTGATTTGCGCAAATTAGGAAATCTATCGTTACGCAAATGTAACCAAACAAGATCTCCAGGTGCAAACACAACATGTTTTCTACCCTTATCTCCAGCAAGTTTATATTTAGCATTCATACGCTCAATGTTTTCCTTAGTTAGCTCATGCATTTTTAAAATCAATTTAGCACGTTCTTTAGCATCAAAATTAACCTTCTCCAAAGATGGAAGAGGCAACAAATTAATAGGTGCACGAGGTAGGAAACCATACACAATTTAAAAAGGGCACATCTTAGTAGTAGAATGCAATGAACGATTATAAGCAAATTCAATATGAGGCAAGCATTCTTCCCACCTTTTCTTGTTATTCTTCAAAACAACCCTAAGCATAGTAGACTTCGTTCTATTGACTACTTCAGTTTGTCCATCAGTTTGGGGGTGACAAGTAGTACTAAAAAGAAGCTTAGTCCCCAACTTAGCCCATAAACATCTCCAAAAGTGGCTAAGAAATTTAGTATGACGATCTGAAACAATAGTATTTGGCACACCATGCAAGCGAATAATTTCACGAAAGAACAAATTAGCAACATTAACAACATCCTCGCTTTTATGACATGGTATAAAGTGTGCCATTTTCGAGAACCTATCCACAACAACAAATATGCTATCCATACCCTTCTTTGTTCGAGGTAAACCTAAAACAAAGTCCATAGATATATCCTCCCAAGAAACACTAGGTACAAGCAAAGGCATATATAAACCATGAGGATTGAGTCATGACTTAGCTTTTTGACATGTAGTGTAGCGAGCAACAAAATGCTCAACATCCCGTCTCATCTTTGGCCAAAAGAAATGTGTAGCAAGTATATCCTCTGTCTTCTTGACGCCAAAGTGTCCCATTAATCCTCCTACATGCGCCTCCTGCAACAACAAAAGACGAACAGAGCTAGCTGGAATGCATAGCTTGTTAGCACGAAACACAAATCCATTGCTAAGAATGAACTTGTTCCAAGTTCTCCCTTCCTTACAATTCTGCAATACATCTTTAAATTGAGCATCATGCACATATTGATCTTTGATGGTCTCCAAACCAAATTTTTTAAAGTTGTGAAAGCATAGTATAACGACGAGACAATGCATTAGCAATAACATTTTCTATACCCTTCTTGTGTTTAATGACATAAGGAAAAGTCTCAATGAATTCAACCCATTTAGCATGTCTATGGTTCAGTTTTGCTTGACTTTTAATGTGTTTCAAAGATTCATGATCAGAATGTATAACAAATTCCTTGGGCCATAAATAATGTTCCCATGTTTCTAATGTCCGAACAAGAGCATATAATTTTTTATTATAAGTAGAATAGTTCAGACTAGGCCCACTCAATTTTTCAGAAAAGTATGCAACAGGTTTGCCATCTTGTAATAACACACCTCCTAATCCAATTCCACTAGTATCACATTCAAGCTCAAAAGTATTATTAAAATCAGGAAGTTGAAGTAAAGGAGCATGTGTCAACATATCTTTCAATACCGTGAAGGCTTCTTCCTGTGCGGTACCCGAAACAAAAGGCACATCCTTCTTTGTAAGCTCGTTGAGAGGTGCAGCAATGGTGCTAAAATCTCTCACAAAACGCCTATAGAAACCAGCGAGGCCAAGGAAACTCCTCACTTGTGTGACCGTTTTGGGCTGCGGCCAACTCTCAATAGCTTCAATCTTGGCTTTATCAACTTCAATTCCCTGTGGAGTAACAACATAGCCAAGAAAACATACTCGGTCGGTGCAAAAGGTGCACTTCCCAAGGTTACCAAACAAATGTGCATCATGTAGAGCAATAAAAATAGCACGTAAATGTTCCAAATGTTCCTCCAAAGATTTGTTATAAATCAATATGTCATCAAAGTAAACTACCACAAATCGTCCAATGAAAGCACGTAAAACTTCGTTCATTAATATCATGAATGTACTAGGTGCATTACTTAACCCAAAAGGCATGACTAACCACTCATATAATCCAAACTTAGTTTTAAATGCTATTTTCCATTCATCTCCCAATTTCATACGAAATTGATGGTATCCACTACACAAATCAACTTTGGAGAATATTGTAGAGCCACTCAATTCATCAAGCATATCATCTAGCCTAGGAATAGGATGACGGTAATGAATAGTAATATTATTAATGCCTCTACAATCAATGCACATACGTGACGTAGCATCCTTTTTAGGCACTAGTATAATAGGAACAACACAAGGACTAAGAGATTCGCGTATGTAACCTTTGTCGAGCAGCTCCTGTACTTGACACATAATCTCTTTCGTCTCCTCTGGATTGGTACAGTACGGTGCACGGTTGGGTAGCGATGCACCGGGAATTAAGTCAATTTGATGCTCAATCCCTCGAATAGGTGGTAATCCCAGTGGCATCTCTTGTGCGAAGGCGTCAGCGAACTCCTGCAAAATGTTAGTGACAGCAGGGGGAAAAGAGGAAGGCACGTCCTCGAATGAAAATAATGCCTCTTTGCACACAAAAGCATAGCAAATAGGTTTGCTGAAATCTAGCTCAACAATATCAGATTTGGTGGCAAGTAAACATCCACTTTTCAATTTAATTTCAGAAGCAACACTAGATGGTTTATTATTAGGTTTCATTTGTTGCTCAAATTATTTTGCCACAATTTGATTTTCACTCTTATTTTTCTCCTGTTTTGCTTTATTATCTCTATTAATATCATCTTTCAAAATGGATTCAGGAGCCATAGGAAGCAAAGTAATATGGCTATCCTTATGAACAAGAGTATACTGATTATTTCTACCACGGTGTACAGAATTTTATCAAATTGCCATGGTCTACCAAGTAATAAGGAACATGCTTGCATGGGTACCACATCATAATCAACATAATCAGCATATGTAGAGATACTAAATGCACACGAACGGTACATGTTACCTTAACCTTGCCATTGTTGTTAAATCATTGGATCTAGTAAGGATGTGGATGCGGTCTTGTGGTGAGAGATAGCTTCTCCACCATCTCCATGCTATCCAAGTTGTTGCAGCTCCCTCCATCTATGATGACGCGAACAGAACGTTCCTTCACAACTCCCATTGTATGGAACAAATTATGCCTCTGATTTTGCTCAGCTTGTGTAACCTGCACACTCAAAACACGTTGAGCAACTAAACATTCATACCTGTCAGCATCTTCAGCAGCCATGTATTGCATCTCATGATCAGAATCATCTCCACCGCGTTCTTCATGTGTAATAAGAGCCAAAGTCTCCTCATCATAGTCACTAGCGGACACATACCCACCATCCTCAGTAACAATCATCACACGCTGAGATTTGCATTCTCCTGCCAAATGTCCTCTTCCCTTACAATGACGACAAATAATATCACTTGTGTGCCCTGTTGATGCCATGGAAGAGGAAGAGCTCTGCACAGGCCCAACAGGTGTGCTCTTGACAGATAGTGTTGGTTGTGCCTGCTTTCTTGTATCACGGCTGGAGGTGGCACCTGATGGAGGTGCTGGTCCAGTTGAAGTAGAGGATGCACGTGGTGTCCATGATGAAGATCAACCTGCAGAAAAGTTAGTTCGCGCCAATGCCTGTCGATCCTGCACTTCACGTTCAGCTTTACAAGCAAGATGGAATAAACAAGTGATATTATTATACTCCTTATACTCTAGAATGGTCTGAATCTCTCTATTTAATCCACCCATAAAACGTGCAAGCATAGCTTCATTCTCCTGAACAATACCACATCTAATCATGCCATTTTGTAATTCCTGATAATATTCTTCTACAGAATTTTTTCCTTGTCTTAAACGCTGCAATTTTTTAAGTAATCCACGTTGATAATATGCTGGAACCCAACGTGTACCCATAGCAGTTTTGAAAGCAGCCCAAGTAGGTGGAATAGGATATAATGTACAATGTTCAGACCACCAAACACATGCAAAGATAGTGAAAGCACAAACAGCAACAGGAACACGTCTCTCCTTAGGATATTGTAAACATGTAAATCTTTGTTCAGTTTCTAACTCCCAAGTAAGATATATATCAGGAACATATCTACCCTCAAATGGTGGAATATTCAATTTCAGTTTAGGGAGATGGTCATGATCTCGTACCTGAGGGGGAGCCCTATGATTGCCATTATTTGCATGTGGACGACCTGGTGGTTGTGGTGCTGGTGGTTGCACGTAGTTCTGATTTTGGTCAACCTCATCCTCGTAATCTCCCACATAATCATCCTCCTCCGCATCAGTAGTAGGAGCCATTGAAGAATCAACAGTAGCACCAACAATTTGACCAGGCACAAGAGGGACACGGCTCGGTCGGCGAAGGGCTATTTCGCGACGTGGAGGTAGTTGTTGTTGTTGTTGTTGTTGTTGTTGTTGTTGTTGTTGTTGTTGTTGTTGTTGTTGTTGTTGTTGTTGTTGTTGTTGTTGTTGTTGTTGTTGTTGTTGTTGTTGTTCTTTTTGTTGTTGTTGTTGTTCTTGTTGTTGTTGTAGAGGTTCGTTAGGTGCAGCCAGTGGTGGTGGTGGAAGACGTGCGAGCAATTCATTAAACTTGTTATCGAGCTTTGTTTCGAACGTCTTCTACATGCCATCTATCTTCTCCATGGCCTCTTCAAATCTGTTGCACCTGTCCACTCATCATTTGCTAAAATTTATCATGCAACTCCTTATTCGTCATTTTCTCCTAGTCAGTCTCATCAGCTTGTGATCCTGCAATACTTAGCAGCAATAGAAACACACAAGAATATGATCCTACAGACTACTAACAAGAGTTGGTGGTGTGATGTAGGGTAGGAACCCTTGGGGCCGATCTTTCACGATAGGAGTGGATCCCGCGAAGAACACGAAGAATGTGAGGAGGGAAACGAGGAAATACACGAGGGAAACACAAGAGAAACACTAAACCAACAAGAACAAGTTACACATGCACTAGATCCTCAAATACATAGGGTTCTCACGGTACACAATCAACCAAGGACGATACAAGGGTAACGGTCTTATTCGTGAGGAGGTCTTGATGTTCTTCCCTAAAGAGGGGTCTTGAATCCAAAGGCATCTTCTCCGAAGAGGCCGCGGTCTCTCACGAGGAGTAGATACGATGTGGATGAGCGTAGCTCTATCTCTCAAAATGAGCTAAACCAACGCTAACCCTAACTAGGAGGAGGTGGAAGAGTATATATAGTCTAGGGACATGAAGGGGTAAGTGGGGGATACATGGGCCTCGGGCCCGATCTCTGTGCACAGACAGGCGCTGGTCGTCCGACAAGTACTGGACGTCCGGTGGCTCGTGAGGGTCCAGTCGTCCGGTACTTGTCGGACGTCCGGTGTTTCAGCTCGGTTGAGGTGGCACCGGATTTCCGGGGGCGGTCGGACTTCCGGACGCTGGAGTGTGTCGGACGTCCGGGACTTGTCGGACGTCTGCTCATTTGGCTCGGGTGCAGGATCGCCGGTCGTCCAGTCCGGGCCGCTCGTCCAGTGGGTCTTCAGGCATCGGACGTTTGGTCCCGACCGGTCGTCCGGTGGCTGGATTTTCTTCTCTTGGTCCTTGTACTTGGCGTCCTCACTAGCTCGTCCGTTGGATGTGGTGGCTCCGTGGCTTTCCTCTAAGTACCTGATCATGCATAGCACACATGTTGGAGGTAGTAGCCATGCCTCACATGTAGAATGTGAAAGTTCGAAGAGGAGCGAGTTCACCTTGTGTCCAACGGTGTATAGTCGAGGTCTCATCTTATGTATCCTTGGGGCTTGGAGAGTGATGCGGAGCATCCCAAGACCATCCCCATGGACCCAACTACATCTCCTACGACACCTCTTGGACCCATGACACAAGCACGTGCAAGAGCTCTTGAAACCGAGGTGACATCTCTCCTCTCACATTTCCACTTTGATACACATGAGACATGGCTACTACCTCATACGGATACTTTGTGCATGCTTAGGTACCATGGAGAAGCTAAGGAGCAAGGAGAAGAGGAAGAGGAAGATGGACGTGAAGACGGAGAAGACGAAGTGATGAAGAGGGAGCTACAGGCTCCGGACGACCGGCCTGGACTGGACGTCCGACGACCTCCAGGCTCCGGACGACCGACCCTCTCCGGACGACCGACGCCCCTGCACCCGAGCCAAATCTACGGATTTCCGGAGCCCCTCCGACGACCGACGACACCCGAACGTCCGACCCCGACCGGACGTCCTACCGAAGCACACCCGAGCCGAAATTACGGACGTCCGACAGGCACCGGACGTCCGGACCCTCGCGAGCCTCCGGACGACCGGTGACCCCCGGACATCCGACGCCTGTGTGCTGATTCGTATTGGGCTACAGCCCATGTACCCCTTCGCCCCCCTCTTTTGCACTAAGACTATAATTACTCCACCTATTCCTTCTAGCTAGGGTTAGCGTTGGTTTAGCTCATTTTGAGAGATAGAGCTATGCTCATCCACATCGGATCTACTCCTCATGAGAGACCGCATCCTCTTCGGAGAAGATCCTTCGGATTCAAGACCCCTCTTTAGGGAAGAACATCAAGACCTCCTCACGGAGAAGACCGTTACCCTTGTATCGTCCTTGGTTGATTGTGTACCATGTGAACCCTATGTATTCTAGGATCTAGCGCATGTGTAACTTGTTCTTGTTGGTTTAGTGTTTCTCTTGTGTTTCCCTCGTGTATTTCCTCGTTTCCCTCCACGCGTTCTTCGTGATCTTTGCGGGATCCGTTCCTATCGTGAAAGATCAACCCCAAGGGTTCCTACCCTACATCATCTTGGTATCATGAGCCACGTTGATCATGATTTCGGAGCCTCCCCGTTGTGTTGCTAGCCTTGTTTTGTTGTTTTTCGTCCTAATTCGAAAATTCCCCACCAAAAATAGCCCCAAACGTTTTTTGTGATTTGTTAGTGTGTTCAGATTTTGTGGGTTTGGATACGTGGATTTGCTTTGTTTTGAGTGGATCTAGCTTTCCCCCCTTTCCCCACTCTTTCCATCCACAAAATCATCCGAATTTGACAATTTCCACCATCTCCACCTCGAACCCTAGTTGTTCATCCTGTGCCCGAAAATCGCCCAGGCACCGAACGTCCGACCCAGCCCGGACGTCCGACGATGACTGGACGACCGGCCCATCCCGGACGTCCGACCGACCCTGACGAAACTAATTTTTTTCAGTTAGTCACCACCACCGACCCACATTTCCGCATACGCACTCCTACCACTATACACCATCACCACTTCCGCATACCACCACCATTTGCCTACCCATTTCACACTCCGACACGTTTGCTACTTCGAGTTTTGATAATTTGAGTTGCGGCACCGTATCCTTTTGTGTTTCGGCTATCTAGGTACGGTTCAACATCAACATCACCGCCGCTCATCTTCGCCACGGACGCGTCATCAACAACGACCACCTCAACTACACCTTGGTATTCGTGCCACCATTTTGACACCATACTGGAAGCAAGACCAGTAACCTCGTCTTGGTATTGGACATATCACTGTTGCCATTACATTGATACCCATCATAGCCTTTCTCATTTGTGTTGCTTACCCATCGAGACTAGCCATTGAGTATTGTCGGCAAAGTGACTAGTGCACATTAGTGACCATACTTCCCATAGCATACATACATCATTGTTGCATATATTGGTATCATCTCTTATGTCACAAAGTTGTCATCGCATACACAATTGCTATATTGGTTCGTCAAGCATTGCATGAGAAAAGAGCTCCAACATCAAAGAGCCAAACAAGCTTTTAAGCAAAGAGGAAAGATAAGCAAAGAGCTTTTAAGCAAGAACCATAGCATCATACAACATTAAGATTGTCATATTTGATCACCTTGGATCATATCATAGAAACACCTTGCATAAAGCATACTTGGGATAGAAGTCATTGCATTTTTTCTAAGTAGGTTGTGCACAAGTTCTTGTATCTGCCTATTGTGCAATCGTGCTAGCGTCTCTCTAGTGTTGTGAAACAAGAGCATTTTTGTGGATTCCACATTTTTGCTCATCCTTGGTTGCCCAACCCCACTTATCTTTTTGCGTGTGTGTTTCCGTGTACCTTATATGCTTGGTCTACTTGTTACATTGTATCTTGCGAATCTTTTCCAACATTATTGAAGCTCACTTACAATTGCATGAAATTTTGTGCCACCATCCTAACCAAGCTCCACCAAAAGCTTTTACTTGTGTAGGTGTGAGAAACTGACAAGAGCTAGTACCAATTGTGCTATTTCCTTGTCCTACATTGGAGTGATCATCGATCCACTTTCAACTTCGGTCAAGGTACATTTGGTATTCGTTCTTCTCTTTCTACCACTCACATTTGTATTGGAATGATGGATAGGCCAAGTACTTCTACCAACCCACTCTTCATGGAGCAAGACGACGACATGAACTCCTTCGTCACCAAGAGTCACCTCTTTGGTGCAAAACATGCTTTGCATCAAGAGCAACAAGCTATGAGTGAACGCATCGACAACCTTGCCGCCGACTTGCGACTTTCCAAGCAACGTACAAGGGACTACTTCGACCACAAGCCCGGCGATCACAAGCAAGAGAATGACGCAAGGATGGACGAAATTCGCGCTTTGTTGCTCAACCGCTCTTATTCCACTTCATCTTCATCAAGAAGGACTCGCTCAAGCCGACACTCCGACTTCACACTCTCCGGCTCAAGTACACCAACATCGAACACACGTCGCCGAGCCGCGCGCAACGATCGTCAAGCAAGCCTCAATCCCCTACGCGATACCGACTCTCAAGAGGCCTTTGCGATCGCATGAGAACGACAACGACAATGCCAATATGAGGAGGAAGAGTGAGCGCATCTACACCAAGCTGCACAAGACGCTGAGGCACAACGCCAAGAAGAAGAACTCCGTGAAACTCAAGCACTTGCGGTGCAACAAGCCCTCCAAGATTCAAGTAGATCCGCAGACAACCGAGGCCGACAAGCTCGAGAACAAGAAGAAGCATTTCATGAAGAAATTCAAGAATGAAGATTTCAAGCTCGCGTGCATCATCAAGTTCCTCAAGCTCCTCCTCGAGCTCGACAAGCTCCTCCACAAGCTCGCCAAGAACATCAAGTTCATCAAGAGCATGAAGATAATGGAAATCCTCCATGACAAGAGCAACATGAAGTGGACAACCGTCCTCACCAAGAGCGACACGAGCTTGACAATCATCTACAACACGGGCGTCATCATCCCCGACCCCAACACAATGAAGAGCAACGCTATGGCAAACTCAAGTTCACCTTGTCCAAGTTCAACAGAAGCAATGACCCCGAAGAGTACCTTTCATGGGCATTGAAAGTTGACAAGATCTTCCGTTTGCACAATTATGAAGAAGAGAAGAAGATCGCGATGGCAACCCTTGAGATCCAAGACTATGTCCTCATTTGGTGGGAACAAGTTATCGAGCGCCATGAGACAAGAGGTGACCCACCCATCACCACTTGGGCACAAATGAAGGATGTCATGAGAGCTCGTTTCATGCCTACCTACTACAGCCGCGACCCCTTCAAGAAACTCCAACTACTCGAGCAAGGAACCAAGAGCGTTGAAGAGTACTACAAGGAGATGGTGATTGCCATGATATGAGCCAATGTCACGGAAGATGAAGAGCAAAAAATGGCACATTTCTTGAATGGACTCAACCATCCTATTAAGAAGATCGCCGACTTCCAACCATACTCGAACCTCATCGAGCTAGTGCACCAAGCTACCAAAGTGGAATGCCAAGTGTAAGATGATTTCAAGTATGCCAAGTTCTCATCCAAGTCATACGGCTTCTCCAACAACCAAGCTTCAACGACTCCAACACCAACTACCAAGCCTTCTACTAGCACCACCGACAAGTCGAGTTCCAAGAAAGCTTTGTCCACTCCAAGTCATCCTCCTACTATGAGAAACCTCAAGCCGAGAGCTTCATCATCATCAACTCCAACTGATGAGACCGTCAAGACGAGTTCCTTCAAGGGTTTCACTTGCGGAGGCCGATGCACAAGTCCTACAAGTGCACCAACAAGCGGACCATGATCCTCAACGATGGCGGCACTTACGACTCAATGAGTGAAGAAGAAATGGACGCCATCGAGCAAGTCGCCATGCACCACCAAGTGAATGATGAAGAGGAACAAGTCTTTTGCGATGAAGATTCAAGTCCCGCACTTCTTGTCTCCAAAGTATTGAATCTCCCACATCACCAAGCAGAAGACCAAAGATGCCACGTATTCCACACCAAGGCCGGCATCAATGGACGATCCGTCAAGGTCATCATCGATGGAGGAAGTTGTCATAATCTCGCAAGTGAAGAACTTTGCGCCAAGCTCCAATTGCCCAAGACGAAGCATCCACATCCATACAAAGTGCAATGGCTTAGCGACTCCGGAACCATCCAAGTCGAGCACCGAGTACAAGTCTCCTTCAAAATTGGAGCATACGAAGACACCTTGGAGTGCGACGTCGTTCCAATGACCGTTTGCCATCTTCTCCTTGGACGCCCATGGCAATTCGATAGAGGAGTCATCCACAATGGCCGAACGAACCACTACATCTTCAAGATGAAGGTCAAGGAGTACGTCCTCCGTCCAATGTCGCCAAGTCAAGTGATCGCCGACAAGCAAGCCACCCATCGTGGAGATCATAGTGAGAGAGCGAGCCACAAAAACGAGAGTGAGCGCCACAAGCCCAAATCCAACACCTCCACGATGAGCGAAAAGAAGAACTTAGTCCTATTTGCCACCAAAAGTTAGATAAGAGGAGTGTGAGAGAACCCATCTAGTGTCCTACACTACGTCATTGTGTGCAAGGACAATGCACCACAAACTAACACTTCTCACACTCTTCCACTAGTGTTGTCTTCTCTTTTGCAGGAATTTCATGATGTCTTCCCCGACGAGCTACCTCCGGGACTACCTCCACTACGAGGCATTGAGCAGCGCATCCACCTCATCCCCGGAGCACCGCTTTCAAACAAAGCTCCCTACCGCGTCAACCCCGAAGAAACCAAAGAAATACAAAGGCAAGTAAAGCACCTCATAGACCATGGACATGTGCATGAAAGTTTGAGCCCTTGTGCCGTCCCGGTCATTCTTGTGCCAAAATGTGACGGTAGCTTTAGCATGTGCTCTGATTGTATACCTATCAATGCTATCACCGTTCTCTATAGGTATCACATTCCACGCCTAGATGATATGCTTGATGAGCTTAGTGGTGCCACTATCTTTTCGAAAATTGATCTCAAGAGTGGTTACTTTTAAATCCGCATACAAGAGGGTGATGAATGGAAAACCGCTTTCAAAACCAAGTTTGGTTTGTATGAGTGGTTAGTCATGCCTATGGGTCTTTCGGAAGCACTGGGCACTTTTATGCGTCTTATGAATCATGTCTTTCGCCCTTACATTGGTATATTTGTTGTGGTCTGCTTTGATGATATCCTTGTTTATAGCAAATCTCTTAGAGATCATGTCACCCATGTTCGAACTGTTTTGCAAACTCTTCGAAAAGAGCAACTCTATACTAATATGGAGAAATGCCTTTTTGGCATTGACAAGCTCGTTTTCTTGGATTTTGTTGTTTCCGCTACGGGTGTTGATGTTGATGAGTCCAAGATCAATGCTATTAAGACTTGGCCACAACCAACCAATTTACATCAAGTGCGTAGCTTTCTTGGCCTTGCGGGTTTCTATCGTCGCTTTGTGAAGGATTTTAGCACCATTGCTTCTCCTTTGCATGCTTTGAGCAAGAAGAATGCGCCCTTTGTTTGGGGAGCATCCCAAGTTACCCCATTCAATGAGCTTAAGAATTTGCTTACTCATGTTCCCGTGCTTGCTTTACCCAACTTCGACAAGTCTTTTGAGATTCATTGCGATGCTAGTGGTAATGGCATAGGAGGTGTGTTAACGCAAGAGAAGCGCCCCATAGCTTACTTTAGTGAGAAACTTTCCGGAGCGCAACTCAATTACCCCATCTATGACAAAGAGCTATATCCTTTAGTCTGCGTTTTGCATGAATGGGAACACTATCTTTACCCACATGAGTTCATCATTCATACCGATCATGAGACTCTCAAGTACCTTAAGGGTCAAACAAAATTGAACAAGCGTCATGCTAAATGGAGTGAATTTATTGAGTATTTTCCTTATGTCATCAAGTACATCAAAGGTAAGGAAAACATTGTAGCGGATGCTCTTAACCGCATATGCATGCTTGTTACTCAACTTGAATTGGATGTCATTGGTTTTGAGCATATCAAAGACTTGTATAAGCATGACCTACTTTTTGTACTCCTTATGCCAAGTGTTTGATGCATACTTATTGGGAACGCTATTACATCAAAGATGGATATCTTATGAGAGCTAACAAACTTTGCATCCCCGAGTCTTCTCTTTGTTTGTTGCTTTTGCTGGAATCTCGTGGAGGAGGCTTAATGGGACATTTCAGACGTGACAAGACGTTCGCCACGCTCTCGAAGAACTACTTTTGGCCAAAGATGTTTCACGATGTCAATCGCTTCACCAACTGTTGCTCTACATGTCACAAAGCTAAGTCCAAAGCTCAATGTCATGGCCTTTATATGCCTCTAGCAATTCCATACCAACCATGGGAAGATATTAGCATGGACTTTGTACTTGGTTTGCCTAGGACTCGAAATAGGAAAGATTCGATATTTGTCGTTGTGGACCGTTTCTCAAAAATGGCACATTTTATTCCTTGCAACAAGATAGACGATGCTTCACATGTTGCTAATCTCTTTTGTAGGGAAATATTGCGTCTACATGGAGTGCCAAAGACGATCGTCTCGGACCGCGACGTCAAGTTCCTAAGCTTCTTTTGGAAGACCCAATGCGCCAAGCTCGGAATCAAGCTACTCTTCTCCATGGCTTACCACCCTCAAACCGATGGCCAAACGGAGGTGACCAACCACACACTCTCCGCTCTACTTCGAGTACTCATCAAGAATAATATCAGGGAGTGGGAGGAGTGCCTACTGATACGTCTCCAACGTATCTATAATTTTTGATTGCTCCATGCTATATTATCTACTATTTTGGACTATATTGGGCTTTATTTTCCACTTTTATATTATTTTTGGGACTAACCTATTAACCGGAGGCCCAGTCCAGAATTGCTGTTTTTGCCTATTTCAGTGTTTCAAAGAAACGGAATATCAAACGGAGTCCAAACAAAATGAAAGCTTCAGGAACGTGATTTTCTCACCGAACGTGATCCAGGAGATTTAGACCCTACGCGAAGGCATCAGAGAGGCGGTCACGAGGGTGGGGGGCGCCCCCCTAGGGCGCGCACCCCTGCCTCGTGGGCCTCTTGGATCTCCACCGACGTACTTCTTCCTCCTATATATACCTACGTACCCCCAAACGAACAGGGACAGAGCCAAAAAACCTAATTCCACCACCGCAACTTTCTGTATCCACGAGATCCCATCTTGAGGCCTGTTTCGGAGCTCCGCCGGAGAGGGCCGTCATCACGGAGGGCTTCTACATCATCATAGCCTCTCCGATGAAGTGTGAGTAGTTTACCTCAGACCTTCGGGTCCATAGTTAGTAGCTAGATGGCTTCTTCTCTCTTTTTGGATCTCAATACAAAGTTCTCCCCCTCTCTTATGGAGATCTATTCAATGTAATCTTCTTTTTGCGGTGTGTTTGTTGAGACCGATGAATTGTTGGTTTATGATCAAGTCTATCTATGAATAATATTTGAATCTTCTCTAAATTCTTTTATGTATGATTGGTTATCTTTGCAAGTCTCTTCGAATTATCCGTTTGGTTTGGCCAACTAGATTGGTAGTTCTTGCCATGGGAGAAGTGCTTAGCTTTGGGTTCGATCTTGCGGTGTCCTTTCCCAGTGACAGAAGGGGCAGCAAGGCACGTATTGCATCATTGCCATCGAGGATAACAAGATGGGGTTTATTTCATATTGCATGAATTTATCTCTCTACATCATGTCATCTTGCTTAAGGCGTTACTCTATTTTTAACTTAATACTCTAGATGCATGCTGGATAGCGGTCGATGAGTGGAGTAATAGTAGTAGATGCAGAATCATTTCGATCTACTTGTCACAGACGTGATGCCTATATACATGATCATGCCTAGATATTCTCATAACTATGCTCAATTCTGTTAATTGCTCAACAGTAATTTGTTCACCCACCGTAGAATACTTATGCTCTTGAGGGAAGCCACTAGTGAAACCTATGGCCCCCGGGTCTATTCTCATCATATCAATCTCCATCACTTTAATCTTGTTTTGCTTTTACTTTGCTTTTTGCCTTTCACTTTGCATCTTTATATCAAAAATACCAAAAATATTATATCTATCAGGTCTCACTCTGGTAAGTGACCGTGAAGGGATTGACAACCCCTAATCGCGTTGGTTGCGAGTAGCTATCGTTTTGTGCAGGTACGAGGGACTTGAGCGTGGCCTCCTACTGGATTGATACCTTGGTTCTCAAAAATAGAGGCAAATACTTACGCTACTCTGCTGCATCATCCCTTCCTCTTCGGGGAAATCCAACGCAAGCTCAAGAGGTAGCACCTACCTATCGCCGAGTGCTCCTACAATCGAGCAAGACACTCAACTACCGGCAAGTCCCCCTTCGAGGTCATCTACGGATTCAACCCATTGTCACCATTGGACATTCTTCCTCTACCACTCCAAGAGCGCATCAATTTGGACGCAAGTGCACGAGTGACACATCTCAAGAAGGTACATGAAGATACAAGAAACACCATCGAGCGCCAAGTTCAACGCCTTGCGACCAAACTCAACTTCAACAAGCAACCTATGGTTTTCAAAATTGGTGATCTCGTGTGGCTACACCTTCGGAAGGATCGCTTTCCACAAGAACGCAAGTCCAAGCTCCGAACATGAGCGGATGGACCTTTCAAGGTGCTCGCATGATACAATGACAACGCTTACAAGATCAACCTCCCACGCGACAAGTACAACGTGAGCGACATCTTCAACGTCAAAGATCTCTCTCCCTTCCATGGTGATGAAGAATTTCGAGGACGGATCTTCCCCAAGGGAGGGGAGATGATGCGGAGCATCCCAAGACCATCCCCATGGAGCCAACTACATCTCCTATGACACCTCTTGGACCCATGACACGAGCACGTGCAAGAGCTCTTGAAACCGAGGTGACATATCTCCTCTCACATTTCCACTTCGATACACATGAGACATGGCTACTACCTCATACGGATACTTTGTGCATGCTCAGGTACCATGGAGAAGCTAAGGAGCAAGGAGAAGAGGAAGAGGAAGATGGACATGAAGACAGAGAAGAAGACGTGATGAAGAGGAAGCTACAGGCTCCGGACGACCGGCCTGGACCGGATGTCCGACGACCTCCAGGCTCCGGACGTCCGGTCCTCTCTGCACGACCAACGCCCCCGCACCTGAGCCAAATCTATGGATTTCCGGAGCCCCTCGGACGACCGACGACGCCCGGACGTCCTACCCCGACCGGACGTCCGGCCAAAGCTCACCCCAGCCAAAATTACGGACGTCCGACAGGCACCTGACGTCCGGGCCCTCGTGAGCCTCCGGACGACCGGTGACCCCCGTACGTCTGACGCCTGTGTGCTGATTCGTATTGGGCCACAGCCCATGTACCCCTTCGCCCCCCTCTTTTGCACTAAGACTATAAATACTCCACCTATTCCTTCTAGCTAGGCTTAGAGTTGGTTTAGCTCATTTTGAGAGATAGAGCTACGCTCATCCACATCGGATCTACTCCTCGTGAGAGACCGCAGCCTCTTCGGAGAAGATCCCTTCGGATTCAAGACCCCTCTTTAGGGAAGAACATCAAGACCTCCTCATGGAGAAGACCGTTACCCTTGTATTGTCCTTGGTTGATTGTGTACTGTGTGAACCCTATGTATTCGAGGATCTAGCGCATGTGTAACTTGTTCTTGTTGGTTTAGTGTTTGTCTTGTGTTTCCCTCATGTATTTCCTCGTTTCCCTCCTCACGTTCTTCGTGTTCTTTGTGGGATCCGCTCCTGTCATGAAAGATCGGCCCCAAGGGTTCCTACCCTACATCAGAGAGTATTCGGAGTGTACATGGGGATGAATGTGGGATGCTCCGCATCATCTCCCCCCCCTTGGGAAAGATCCGACCTCGGATTGGGATCCTCATCACCATGGAAATGGTTGTTGTGTACAAACTTGTAGTTGGACGGAGTTGAAATCATGGCGCAATCAAAGTACTCCAAGGTGTCGTCGGAGTGGTATACATGCAAAAAGAGCAAACACAAACGACACTCGGAAATACAATGGTTAGAGCACACAAAGTGTCCATCATGTAAGAATGAGTGTGTGCAACAAGATTGATCATGACAAGGTGCATGAAGCTTATCCAAAAGAGATGGAATGGTATGCAAAGCATTCATGGGAGCAAAAACATTCATTGCGTACACTAATGTGTTGTGAACATGATCAATGCAACCACGGTGCAAGATGATGTCATAGAGAGACGGTTTATCAATAGCATGAATATGGGAATGGATGCTCAATATGAGTATGTGATCATGCAATTGATGATGGGAAATATGATCATGATGTATGAATATGCCATCAAGAAAGATCACAACAAATTTGCTAAGGAAATGCACAAGCTCATATATCATGGATGACATGGGAATACAAGATGCAACAAGGCAATCATAATATGAGTCAATCCATGCATAAGATGCAAATTTGTCATGTGTATGATATGTCCATCGAGCATGACATGTGAGAGCACAATCAAAAAATATGGAGGTGTTGGTGTACCAATGCTCGATGTCATGGCATGAGTGGAGGTTCGAAGGTGCATCCAAGAAGTCCGAGCGCTCCTCAATGCGAAGGTCCATAGAGCCAATCTTCAATGTCGGTCCTCCATCCAATAGGTGCAACATGTAGACAAGAAGAAGGAAACAACAATGAAAGAATGACCCACACAATATGCATATTTGAGGATGGCTCAAAGGGAAGGAGTTCACCTTTAGGAGATTCTCGCAAATGTTGGTGTTGCACATCGTGTATGCCTTCACATGACAAAATTGTGTCATGACGGTATCACCTTGTGAATCCTTCAACATGAAAGAACATGACAAACACTCGTAAAAACAAATGAGGTTAGCGGAGATGCAAAACCTATCATTCATGTGGTAAAATACCAAATAAGTGGATGCATCATGCTCATCATAAGAAAGTACAAGGGAGCATTTCATAGTATGGAGGCGTATGATGCGAGGACAACCAAATACAATATGCTCGAGTAAACAAGCATGCATCACAAGTAATATGTCCAAGTCTCCACGGTCAATAAGCATAGATGCAACAATTGGAGGTAAGTGACAAGGATCAAGACAAATCAAGTGAGAGGCATGAACATATATGTCATCAACCCAAGAAAGCAAGTAAGAGGGGAACATGGGTGATGCGACAAAGCAAACGATCATATGAATCAAGGCAATCAAGCTATTAGTGCGAAGATGCAATGTACTAGAAGGAATCATGTCAAGTATGTCATGTGTGCAAACGGTAGTCATGAATAATGCACAAGACATATCACAAGCATGAAGGCAAGATATGAGCAAAATAGCATCAATAGCATGAGGCACACGATAAACATGGCAATAGCAACAAGGATCTCCACCAAGCATGCAAATACACATAGGAGTAGCATAATGGTGAATCATGGGTAGATGCACGCAAGGGTCACAATTGCATGGCAAAGGCATACAAGTAAGCGTATCATGCAAAGTGAACACGGTAAAATGAGCATGAAGCGACAAGCGGTATATAGCCCATAGCCATGTGAGAGACAAGTGAGAGAGATGCGCGTAGTCGTTGCGCGAAGAGAGAAGTGGGAAGGATAGTTCACGGGATCCCAAGTCACCTTTGCTCTCAAGAGCTCGTTTTGTCAACTCTTGGGATTGAGAGGTTGACGAGTATACGTGAGTACCTACACAAAACAAAGACAAAGGGAAAATTGTGTGTGCGTGGTAGATGTACACATCATCCATTGTGATGCGCACGTGCTTGTGTTGGTTAGCACAAAATATCCAATGCTCAAATAAATGAGATGCATGATATAGAAACATGTCATCCATCATGATAGGTTTGTTGTTATGTATAGCATAATGGAGATGCAAAGGATGTAATGCATCACAAGAAATATGTAGAGCATTGTTATTCATGGAATGCATACGGTGCACGCAATTATGAGAATCATGCAATGTATGGAATGCATCAAAATCTCCTAATATGTATGAGGAAACTATGGGGGTCTCCTCATGATCATCAATGGAAACATCACACGGAGAATATTGACAACATCCAAAACAAAGCATATTTGGTTCTATGTGATCATGGCATTGCATAGTAGATGAATTGTGCAAATCATGTAAGGGAAGCATGGCAATATCATCACATGAAAAACAAAAGGCAATGACCATCATCTCGTCATCTATGCCATAAGTGCAAATGGGATTTACGTGAATGGGGCATGCATAGTCACTATGTTGATATTTAAATGATGCAATATGGGATATCTCACTCATAGCATATGACAAGGTTAATGGATTGTCAAACATGAAGTGACCAATAGAATTTTCACATGATATCCTATGGAGCATAGCATCACAACTAGGAAAATCAACATGCTCATCATCATATTCATCATAGATTGGTAAGTCATGACATGAAGAATTCGCACTAGCATGAAGCATGGGAATAGGTGGATCAACATCATGCAAGCAATCATTGGTGAGGTAGTCCACTAGTGGGACAAGAGAAGAACCATCACCTATGTTACCTTTGGAGCATCGCTCATGTGTTGTAGGTGAGGTGTCGAAGACCAAGTCGTGGTGATCTTCATCTTGATGGAACCATGTGGGGGTGCATCTTCTTCCACCATGGACATCGTTGTCTCCATTGGAGATATGGACTCGTCGAGGATAGGCATGTTGTCATGTAGGAGACCTAGCACCAAAGAAGAAAACACACTCGGAGCAGAGGTTAGGTTGTTATAAATCATGGTGGCCTCACATTCCGTGTCAACTGCCTCACTCACTAAGTGTGGTGGCTCACTCACTCCCTCTTGGATGCTCTCAAGTGTGGGGCTAGTGGTGGTCACACTCATCCTCTCATAGGAAATGCACTCAATGTCACAAATTGTGGAGTCACTCATATCACTCATGGCGGAGTGGCTCTCCTCACATGGGAATTGGGGCATCTCTTTATATGTGGGTGTCGGAGATGTTGGTGCAAATGTCTCCATGCTTAATCATGTCGTGGTCGTAGTCGTGGATGAAGGCCGAAGATGGCACATCATCACTCTCCTCTAAGACCGAAGATAAGGTCTCATGTGCGGTCTTGATGTGGAGCATCCTATGGACATCACCATGTCAAGAGTCCATTTGGCAAGTGACACGTGCGACATCTACTTCACATACATAAAGGTGAATCATCTCCTTTACACGTGGTCACTTGACCCCTTTGAGGATGGTATACTACTTGACACTTCTCCCATGTGCATGCATAGGTATTGTCGGAGCTTCATGGATGTTGAGGAGGAGTGCAAGTGCCAAGGAACAACTACACCATCCGTGAGGGAAGCCTAGAAGCGGCGACGGAAGAAGACGGAGCTGCTGAAGCTACAGCGGCCGGACACTCGGGCCAGAGGCCGGACATCCGGCGCCAGTGCAGCCTCCAAGGAGCTGCACCAACAGACGGACGAAGCATCAGTGGCCGGACATCCGGCGCCTCAGCAACGCTCGCACATCCGGCATCCCTCCCGGAAATCCGGCGTCCCCTATCCAGAGAAGGACTAGAACTGCCACTTCAGCCCAGACATCCGGCCCGTGCCCCGGACATCCGGCCTCCCGTGAACGGCCAGACAACCGGCCCCCTACCCGGACATCCGGCGCCTGCCTGCGCGTAGAGTCGGACCAGAGGCCCATGTATCCCTTTCCGACTTACCCCTTCGTGGCTTAGACTATATATACTCCTCCACCTCCTTCTAGTTAGGGTTAGCGTTGTGATAGCTCATGTTAGAGATAGAGCTTCGCTCATCCATATCGGATCTACTCCACGAGAGAGACCGTGACCCCTCTACGGAGAAGATCCACCTTGGATTCAAGACCTCCTCATAGAGAAGACATCAAGACCTCCTCACGGAGAAGAACCGGTTACCCTATGTATCGTCCTTTGTTGGATTCGGATCTTGTATCTCTTTGTGTTTCGAGGATCTAGCACATGTGTGATCATACTTGTTGGTTTTAGTGTTTCTCTCGTGT
Source organism: Triticum dicoccoides (assembly GCF_002162155.2). Classification (NCBI taxonomy): domain Eukaryota; kingdom Viridiplantae; phylum Streptophyta; class Magnoliopsida; order Poales; family Poaceae; genus Triticum; species Triticum dicoccoides. Next base: position 324,149,368 of record NC_041386.1, read on the forward strand.
TTCCCCTCGTGATTCCCCTCGTTTTCCCCCTTGTGTTCTTCTTGTTCATCACGGGATCCGCTCTTTCGTGAAAGATCGCCCGATTAGGGTTCCACCCTACATCATCTTGGTATCATGAGCCACGTTGATCACGATTTCGGAGCCTCCCCCTTGTTTTCTAGCATTCTTTTGTTTGATTTCGTCCTAAATTCAAAATTCCCCACCAAAAATAGCCCCAATTTTTTTCGTGATTTGTTGGTTTGACGAAGTTTTGTTGAATTTGATCCATGGATTTGCTTTGTTTTAAGTGTATCTAGCATATCCCCAAGTTTCTCCATCTTTCATCCACGAAATCTCTCTAATTTTGACCTTGGAATCATCAATTTCCGTCCCCAATTCTAAAATTTCCACCCCAAACGAGATCTGGAATCGTCGGGCCGGACATCCGGGCCTCAGGCCGGACATCCGGGCGCCAAATCTGCACGGTTCTGGACATCAGGTCCCGGATTTCCGGCCCCGAGCCCAGATGTCCGGCCCCTGTACATTTCAGCTTTCCCGTTTCATCGTTTTGTCCATAACTAATTCATCCGGAGTCCGATTTTCGCGTTCTTTAGCTCGTTGAAAAGCTCTTGACTTCCCCCTTCCAACAAAAATACTACCATAACCATTTGACTCCATCAAATTTTTGGAACTTTGGCATCTTTGCCTAGGGCTTCCACCACAACCTCTGCATAACCACCACTGACTTCCGCAACCTAACCAATTTTGTTCCCCTTAGCATTAGTGGTTGTTTGAGTTGGGATTTGAGTCTCCTAAGGTGTTTAGGCTACTTAGGGACGATTGCTTCTTCATCAACCACCACCAACACCATAACTCCCGCATAGGTTTGATCACCATACACTTCTTCCACACCGACTTAACCCAATTTTGTTTGTGTTGTGAGTTGTGTCTCCTAAGGTGTTTCGGCTACTTAGGGACCGTGCTTCCAACTCCGACACCGTGTATAGTCCACCACCTTACCCTCGACTTCCACATTGCGTACTCCACAACACATCATTGTCATTCTGCAACCACCACCGCATCCCGCTACCACCATTTGACATTTGAGATTTTGAGTTTGCAGTTTTTCCGTTTGCTAAGCTGTTTCGGCTACTTAGGGAAGAGTCTCCATCATCTTGGTATCTCCATCAAGGTCACCCCGCCACTCATCATCGCCTCGGACGGTAACCTCCTTATCATATCGGTATCGTGGTATCCATCCATTGTATATTCCCTTGCCATTGCATTAATAACCCCTAGCCCATTTTGCGTCACTTGCCTATCGAGAATAGCCATTTGAGTATTGCCGGCAACGTTACTTATGCACATTAGTGATCTACACCATACATTGCATACATACCATATCATATTGGTATCATACCATCTCATGTGCCTCAAGTTTGTTCCCGCATATACACAATAGCTATCTTGGTTTGTGCATTTCAAAAAGTGGCCATACAAAAAAACAATAAGCTTTTAAGCAAAAGAGAAAGAGCAAACAAGCTTGTAAGCAAGTGCCATTGCATCATACCACATTGCATGTAATATCATCTTGGATCATACCACCGGAACATCATACATAGCATACTTGGGATAGAAGTCGTTGCATTTTTGTCTCCTATAGGTTGTGCACAAGTGTCGTATCCGCCTATTGAGCAATCATGCTAGCGTCTCTCTAGAGTTTTGCAACAAGAGCATTTTCCATGGATTCCACATTTTTAGCTCATTCCTTGGTTGCACGACCCCGTTTATCTATCCGTGTGTGTGTTTCCGTGTGCCATTCATTGCTATTGGTCTACTTGTTTCACTTGCAAATTCGTGATTCTCTTTCAACATTATTGACTCTTGCTAACTGAGGGAGTCTTGGATTAGGGGGTCTCTGGATAGCCGGACTATATCCTTTGGCCGGATTGTTGGACTATGAAGATACAAGATTGAAGACTTCGTCTCGTATCCGGATGGGACTCTACTTGGCGTGGAAGGCAAGCTAGGCAGTACGGATATGGATATCTCCTCCTTTGTAACTGACCTTGTGTAACCCTAACCCTCTCGGGTGTCTATATAAATCGGAGGGTTTTAGTCCGTAGGACAACATACAATCATACCATAGGCTAGCTTCTAGTGTTTAGCTTCTCCGATCTCGTGGTAGATCAACTCTTGTAATACTCATATCATCAAGAATAAATCAAGCAGGACGTAGGGTTTTACCTCCATCAAGAGGGCCCGAACCTGGGTAAAACATCGTGTCCCCTGCCTCCTGTTACCATCCGCCTTAGACGCATAGCTCGGGACCCCCTACCCGAGATCCGCCGGTTTTGACACCGACATTGGTGCTTTCATTGAGAGTTCCTCTGTGTCATCGCCGTTAGGCTTGATGGCTGCTTCTATCATCGATAGCGATGCAGTCCAGGGTGAGACTTTTCTTCCCGGACAGATCTTTGTGTTCGGTGGCTTCGCACTGCGGGCCAACTCGCTTGGCCATTTGTAGCAGATCAAAAGCTACGCCCCTGGCCATCAGGTCAGGTTTGGAAGCTTAAATTACACAGCCGATATCCGCGGAGACTTGATCTTCGACGGATTCGAGCCCCTGCCTTGTGCGCCACGCGGTCACGATGAGTATGATTTAACTCTACCTTCGGACCGTATTCAGGAGATCGCACCGGCAGCCGCTTTGAGCCTCAATTCGGAGCCAGTTGCGCCATCCATGGATGGGTGGATAGACCCCGTCACGGAGGCCGTATCCTCAGCGGCGATCGAGCCGAATATCGACCTTACCCTTCAAGAGAGCCGTGTTGCCAAACTGCCGGATCCTTCCCCGGCCTCGGACTCCGAACCGCTTGCGCCCATGCCTATCGAATCCGATTGGGCGCCGATCATGGAGTTTACCTCCGTGGATATTTTTCAGCACTCGCCCTTCGGCGGCATACTGAACTCATTAAGGTCTCTCTCCTTGTCAGGAGGATCCTGGCCAAACTATGTCCGGCAAGATCAGGATGCGGATGACGAAGAACTTCGCCGCCCACCCACCACCCACTTAGTAGCCACTATCGATGACTTAACCGACATGCTCGACTTCGACTCCGAAGACATCGACGGTATGGACGAAGATGCAGGAGACGAACAGGAACCACTGCCCATAGGGCATTGGACGCCCACTTCATCACATGACATATACATGGTGGACACACCAAAAGAAAACAACGACAAGGAACGGAAGGACGCAACAAAGGGTTGGCCCCTCAAGAAGCAGTCAAAGCGGCGGCGAAAGCGCCGCTCCAAGTCCCACCTCGGCAGAAACAATGATCATATAGACCCAGCATTAGAGCAGGGTGAACCATCATCGGACCACGGCAACATGGAGAATCAAACCGAACAACCCGACTCTGTCAAAGATAATAGTCCGAATGACATCACACCGGACAGACACCCGGAGCAACATAATACCCATCAAAGGCTTGTTGCCACCGCGAGGAGTCTAAAAAAGCAGAAGCAAAGGCTCAAGGTTGCGCAAGACACACTCAGAATCAAATGGAGTAAAGTACTCAACACAACAGCGAAGTACGACGGTAATCGCCTCACCAAGAGCTACCCGAAGCGGAAGTTGCTACCTGAATTCGATGAGGAGGCCTTAGATCCCCCGCAACCAAAAATTAAAACGGCCATCTGGCCGGATAGACGACCTAACGGCCAACATAGAGCGACAAACAACACCGCACATAAGTGTGGGGACCCCGACTCATAAGTCGAGATCACCGAATGCACGTGTACAGTGATCCCAGAGATCAATGCTCATTGAACACACAGAAGCTGAATAACAAGAGTCTTACATCCATACATACCGTTTTACACAAGTAGGACCATCATGGTCCAGTCTTGAGTGTATCATCGCAGCGGAAATCTTCAATAAGAACTTGGACCCATGCCATCTGCCTTAACCCTACAGGCATTCTGACTGGGAAGCGTCCTAGCTCGCATGTTCCTCACCAAGGTACTCTTCAATATATCATGTTCTTTCATGCCTCGCCAATAAAATAACCAGTGGCAAGCCAATGAGTACTTTGAATGTACTCGCAAGCAACCCATGTTTTGGTTCAAGATACAACAATGCATGATATAGGTAAATTTTTGCAGAAAGCTAGTTTTGATGCAATGACATGTTCAACAACTTGTAAGACATGCATCAGGAGAATTCAAGTAACCATAAGGACAGGTTACATATATCAACATAAATAGAGTGGGCACCAACCCAATTCAACCATGTCAAGTCCTTTAACTTGACCCAAGTACTTCTTCCCACTTATCCAAACACATACACTAGTTTGTAAACATGTGGACATAGCCCAAGAGCAGTTACCCAACTATCCTTGACCGTGGACACGGCTATTCGAATAGTTTTACACTCTGCAGAGGTTACACACTTTACGCACAAGATCCGGGGAACTTCCGTGTCATCCACGACCCGCGGTACCTCAAGTACCCGGGGTAAGCACCCAATCACTATCTTTCCCTAGACGGCACTAACATGGAGTCCACTAGTTATTCCGTATCCTTGCGATGTACATCATACGAGACTCACTCGAGATCGTATCATCCGAGAGGGGACACAACAGTGTATCCGGTGCCCTGTGAAAACAGTCATGGCCGCCCTACCTGGCACGACCCCATCCCGAGAGAGCGCACCAACAACTCTCCCGTCACTAGTAATGCGGGCTCCAAGCTAGTATCGGCCTAGGTAATCAATAATGCCCTTTCCCATACAAGGGTAGAGTGGTTGCGCATGTAAGGTTGGAATAACGGTCGCAACTTAAACCAATCCGTTTTGAAAAACAACACACACACTTGCCTCGGTACACCACTTCGTCATCAAGTGGTTACCCAACTCATCATCTCCCCCGGGCATAAGTGGCACCCGATGGGGGTTTTCAAAAAGTCTTTTGAAAATACTTTGTCTCCATCACCATGCATATTCCCGTCCCTTTTTGTGTAGCACTACTTTAGCATCCTATCTACTCCCACCGGCATAACCCTCATAAGGAGGTAGGGTCATGCACAATGCAAGTATCAACGAGGAAGTAATAGAAGCAACCCATCAAAGTTGTTACCATCTCATCATGATTCCGATGCAACACTAATAAAGTGCTATATGACATGCATAAAAAGGGTTTCATAGACATGGTCAAAGAACTGCTTGCCTGTTTTAACAAAGTCTTTGAGGTCTTCAAATATCTCTAGTCCAACTCCGAGCATTTCGTCTACTTTGTCAACTATCGTCGAAAACAACCATAATAAGCAACACGACAAGGCAGAAAATAAAGTGCTCTAAAAATATGGATTTGACTTTTCTAGGACTTCCCTGGTCATATGAAAAATAACCAGGGTGGTTTCATTGGAATTTGATTAGTGAATATTTCTGAACATTTCAATATGATGAAATCAAGGGGTTTATGGATTTGCAAGAAGTGTACAGAAATATATTTTTGAAAAATGAGAAAAAAGGCACCCATTTAACAAACCATGATTTTAGATGCATCTAGGAGTTGGTTTCACTGGATTTTGAGTTCAAATGATTTTCCTATGAATTTGCAAAGTTGACAAATATTGTGTTGTACAGAAAGTATTAAGAAAAATGTTCATAAACTAAGTTATGAACTTACAAGAATCTAGGAATTTAAATCATGGCATTTGGATCAATTTTGAGCTCTCTGTGATTTTCTAAAGTGTATGACAGAAATGGAAAAATGGTATTAGATAATTATTTGTAAAAGAAATATTTCTGTAAAAATGTGCAAATAGCAGCATGAGGTAGGGCATGAATATAGAAACCACTAGAAATTTGAATCATCAAATTTGGAGTTTTGTTGGATTATTTATGGATTTTTGAATTTGACTGAAAAAAGAAAAAAAGGAAAAAAAGGTTTAGAGGTTACCCAAAGCGTGCACAGGGCGCAGGATAGCCACTGGGCTGGCCCAGTGGCTTAGCTGCGCGGCGCTTGGGAGACGTCAAAAGCGGCTTCCCGCAAGTACGCCTTCACGAGGGGCAGACGGGTTTACTCCCGACCCGTCTCCACTTAAACGGGCAGGGCCCGCCCACCGGGTGTAACGCCCCGAGACCGATGTGCCAGGTGTCCTCCAGTTATTCGCTGTTGGCGTGTTGTCATTGCTTACGTGTCATGCATTGCATATCATGTCATCATGTGCATTTCATTTGCATACATGTTCGTCTCATGCATCCGAGCATTTTTCCCGTTGCCCGTTTTGCATTCCGGCGTTCCGTTCTCCTCCGGTGGTCCTTTCTACCTTTCTTTCGTGTGTGGGGATTAAACATTTCCGGATTGGACCGAGTCTTGCCAAGCGGCCTTGGTTTACTACCGGTAGACCGCCTGTCAAGTTTCGTACCATTTGGACTTCGTTTGATACTCCAACGGTTAACCGAGGGACCGAAAAGGCCTCGTGGGTGTTGCAGCCCAACACCCTTCCAAAGTGGCCCAAAACCCACCTAAACCTCCTCCATCATCTCGGTCGTTCGATCACGATCGCGTGGCCGAAAACCGCACCTCATTTGGACTATCCTAGCTCCCTCTACCTATAAATAGGTGCAACCCTTCCAAATTCGCGGACAAAACCCTAATTTTCCCTCGCGCCGCGCCGGACATGTCTGGACCCGGCCGGACAAACCCGCCGCCGCCTCCGCGCCAATCGCGCTGCGCCACGTGGCACAGCAGCAGCCGCCACCGCTGAGGCCCGTTCGGCCCAGGGCGGGCCCCCGCCGTCGCCAACCGGGCCGCCGCCTCCTCACTGCGCACCGCCGCCCGCGCCATCGCACCACCGCCATTTTCGCCTGCTCCGGTCGCCGGACATCGCCCCGCTCCGCCGCCTGGATCGCCGGCGTCGGTCACCGCGCACCGCCGCCCATCCGGGACCCGGATCCCCTTGTCGCCGGCTCCAGCTCTCGCCGCCCCTTCCCGCCGGCGCGGCTCCGCCGCCCCGCCGCGTGGATCTCGCCTCGCCGCCGTGTAACTCGCCGGAGAGCACGCCTCGCCGGAGCACCGGCCAGATCCGATCCGGGAGTGGGATCAGATCCACCCACTCCCCCATCCAAACACCCCGCCTCAGATCTGCACCGCGCCGTCCAGGATCCCTCCGTCCCGTGTTGACTTTTCGCGGAGGTGAAATTTCACTAAGTCCTCGAGATTTCCACGTTTCATATGCCCATGTTCATCATGCCGTAACTCTGCATCCGTAGCTCCGATTCATGCATATAGCATATCAAAATGTTCGACTCAGAGAGTACATCATTTCATCTCATTGCATCATTTTCATTTGAGTTCATCTTGATGCCCGAAATGTTGTTAGAAGAGTGCTACTTGAGTTATTCGTCAGATCTGCTGCTCCATTTAGATATTTGTCATTTTTGCCATGATTATTGTATGCATGATATGCCGTGAGCTCTTCATATGTTTTGTTAAGGGTTTTGCCATCTTTCCAGAGGTGCAACCCATGTATTTTTGTGATGTGCGTGGTCACTAGCACAAGCTTGCAAAGTGAGGCACTTGGTAATGCTGATTTCAGGGACTTAGCATTTCCACTAAGTCCTTGACCTGTTTATCTCATATGGCCATATGTTCATGTTGTTTCCTAGTGATCCGTGCCTCTTTTGAGGATGATCAGTAAGGATGTTTTGTTAATCTTGTAGTGCTCAATCCATCCATGTCTTTGTTTGCAATTATGGAGCACCCTAGCTTGAGTCTATCGAGCTCTAATTTTTCTATTTCGTGAATCTGGGCAGATTGTCTACTTGTTAGCAATTTTGCCGAGGATGTTGTAGTTGATCCGTGCATGCCATGTTATTGTTCTTGCCATGTCTAGCTTGTATAATGTGTATTCTTGATGGGTGTATGCTTAGATTGTCATGCCTTGCTCTGTAGTGAGTGCATCGAGCTCGTAAACATGCCTACTTGATATCTGTTTTAGCATGCTCCAGTTTTCACTAAGTATGAGAACTGATTATGTTTTTGCCATGTTCACATGCTTGCAATTGTATTTTCTGATCCCTTTTGGCTCAAGGTCACTAAGGGACTTTTGTTAATATCTTTGAGTAGCTCCTTGTCGTGCTTTACTTTGCCATGTTCAGGTCCTGTAGCATATAGTTTTCATGCTCCAAAGTGTGCTACCTGATCTGAAATTCCAGACAAGTGTTAATTTCACTAAGTCTGAGATCTGTTTACCGTTTGCATTTTTGCCATGCTTGTTTGAACCTGTTAATGGATGAATTGTGATGAGGACATCAAATTGGCCGTAGCTCAGTGTTCATCTTTTGTTAAGCATCATGAATGCATCCCTGCCATGTATTTTATTGTCATGTTTGAGTGCTGTAGCATGTTCATCTTGTTGCATTTAGTTGGCTACTTGCTGTAAATCGCAGACCGGTGTCATATTTGAATTGCTTGCCATTTCCAAACCAAAACTCCGATTCCGGCGTTCTTTATATCGTTTTCAAGCGATTTCATCCCACCTTTCCAGTGGCACACATGTATTTCCAAGTTGAGGCCATGTTCATGCATTCCCTTGCAAATCATGCATATGCATCGCATACCGCATCTCGCATATCATACCATGTTCATGTGTTGGTTGTTTACTATGTTGTGTGCTTCTTTCCGGTATTTTCTTCTTTGGGTTGGTTCCGATAACGTCATGCTTGTGAGGAACCGTTCGACTCCGTCCGTTTGTCTTCTTCACGGACTCATTCTTCTTCCTTGCGGGATCTCAGGCAAGATGACCATACCCTCGAAGTCACTTCTATCTTTGCTTGCTAGTTGCTCGCTCTTTTGCTATGCCTATACTGCGATACCTACCACTTGCTTATCATGCCTCCTGTATTGTTGAACCAAGCCTCTAACCCACCTTGTCCTAGCAAACCGTTGTTTGGCTATGTTACCGCTTTGCTCAGCCCCTCTTATAGCGTTGTTAGTTGCAGGTGAAGATTGAAGTCGTTCCTTGTTGGAACATGGAAATGTTGTTCCTTGTTGGAACATGTTTTACTTGTTGGGATATCATAATATATCTTATTTAATTAATGCATCTATATACTTGGTAAAGGGTGGAAGGCTCGGCCTTATGCCTGGTGTTTTGTTCCACTCTTGCCGCCCTAGTTTCCGTCATACCGGTGTTATGTTCCCGGATTTTGCGTTCCTTACGCGGTTGGGTAATAATGGGAACCCCTTGACAGTTCACCTTGAGTAAAACTCTTCCAGTAATGCCCAACATTGGTTTTACCATTCGCCACCCAGCCTTTTCTTTTCCCTTGGGGGTCGCGCGCCCATGGGTCATCATTATTTTAAACCCCCGGGCCAGTGCTCCTCTGAGCATTGGTCCAACTTGTCAGCCGCCGGTGGCCACCAGGGGCAACTCTGGACTGGCCTACCAGAAGTTTAGACAATCCGGTGTGCCCTGAGAAAGAGATATGTGCAGCTCCTATCGGGATTTGTCGACACATTCGGGTGGTGTTGCCGGTTTAGTTTTACCTTGTCGAAATGTCTTGTAACCGGGATTCTGAGTCTGATCGGGTCTTCCCGCTAGAAGGTCTATTCCTTCGTTGACCGTGAGAGCTTGTGATGGGCTAAGTTGGGACACCCCTGCAGGGATTTGAAACTTTCAAAAGCCGTGCCCGCGGTTATGGGCAGATGGGAATTTGTTAATGTCCGGTTGTAGACAACTTAAACCTTAACTTAATTAAAATGAATCAACTGAATGTGTTACCGTGATGGTCTCTTCTCGGCGGAGTCCGGGAAGTGAACACGGTGTTGAGTTATGCTTGACGTAGGTTGTTTTAGGATCACTTCTTGATCATACTTTTATCGACCGTGCATTGCTTTCTCTTCTCGCTCTCTTTTGCGTATGTTAGCCACCATATATGCTAGTCGCTTGCTGCAGTTCCACCTCATACCTTTACCTTACCCATAAGCTTAAATAGCCTTGATCGCGAGGGTGCGAGATTGCTGAGTCCCTGTGGCTCACAGATACTTCCAAACCAGCTTGCAGGTGCCGTTGAACCGAGCTGGTGACACAACCAAGCTCAAGGAGGAGCTCGATGAAGATCTTGTCCTTTATGTTGTTTCGTTCTAGTCGATCAGTAGTGGAGCCCAGTTGGGGTCGATCGCGGACCTTGTCGCATTTGGGGTTCTTCTTTTATTTTGGCTCCGTAGTCGGGCCCTGATTGTATTTGATTGTTGTAAAGCTTTATTCATGAAATTGTGTGAAGTGGCAATTGTAAGCCAACTATGTATCCCTTTCCCTTATGTATTACATGGGTTGTTCGAAGATTACCTCACTTGCGACATTGCTTTCAATGCGGTTATGCCTCTAAGTCGTGCTTCGACACGTGGGAGATATAGCCGCATCGAGGGCGTTTCACCGGGTCGCTAACGAGCAGGGCCCGGTGCTCAGGCCATCACCTACCTCCCGTTCGAACAGAGCAGAGGCAGGGGAGGCGAGGCCAAGTGGCGTCGGCGCTCTCCCGAGCGGCACGGGCCACCTCCGGCCGCGCCCGGCACGCCGGAGGACTCAGCGCGCCGTGGCGCACCCGTCCATGTGCTGCACGCCCACGGGGGAGCCCAGGAAAGAGGAGGGCTTCGGGTGCGGCAGACCGGGGCTGACGGCAGGTTCGGCAAGGCGAGGAAGGCATGAGGAGGAGGGGATGGAGCACGGGGGGAGTTGGCGGTGATGATGAGAGGGTGCGGGTGTGTTCATGGGGACGAGAGAGGGGTCGAGGCCCATGAATTTAAGCGGCGGCCGGCGGCTCGGCTTCGGCCATGGACGGGGTTGGAAGGCGCGAGGAGGGGAGTGGATTGGTCCAGGGGATGCACGGGAGGGTGAGAGGGTCAAAGGAGTAGAGAGGGGGCTCGGGGTGGCCTTAAGTAGCTGACCAGCGACTCACCGTGGACGCGGCGCATGGGTGGCCGCGGCAACGGCTCGGGAGGCCAGGAGAGAGGGCGGGGGGCTATCTACGGCATCCATGGGAGTTGAGTGGGGCGCCAGGAAGAGAGAGGAGGAGTGGGGCAAGGCTCTGGTGCTCGCGCGTGCGAGGCCATGCATTGGCCGAGCCGGGCGGCTCTGGGCACGCGCCGCAGGAGGTGAGAGAGAGGGAGAGACGAGCAGGCCTGCACGGTGGCGTGTTGCGGACATCGAGGCACCTTGACTGGCGCGAGGGGGAGGCCCGAGGCAGTCGGGGGACGCGGCATCAACGGTCGAACGCCCTGCCAGGCGCTCTAGAGCATGCAAATGGCCGGCGTCCGCGTCTTTTTGCGTGCACCCGCGCGTCCACTTGTGTCTGGCGTCTGCAGGAAGAGTAAACAAGAGGGAGGGAGGCTTTGGATGCTCTGTAACTTGCCAGGAGTGGGAGAGAGATGAGAAAGGGAGGGAAAAGTGGCTGTCCAGAGAAGAAAAATGGGGTTCTACCCCCCCTTAATCATGGCTCCTTGGGCAGGGAAAGATGTAGGGTGTTAGAGGAGGACCAGATGAGGCTGTGGGAAAAAGTTGAGATCATGGAGATTTGTGGAAATGTACAAAACATGCATTTTAAGTTTCTGCCAGAAGGTGTTTGATGTAGGTTTGGGCAAGCGAATGGACTTCTCTTGTTATGAGGCTTGACAGGGTCAAATGGCATGAGAAAATAAGAGGTTCCACCAAGATTGAGTTCATTTGGGCAAAGTTGCCAATCAACTTTTGTAAACCCTAGAAATCAACAGAAATGGATTTTCCAAGATTTACTTATGCAAATCAATTCTCCTTGATGCACCGCTTGGTGTAGTGTCATCATTTGAGTGAACATGTCCACAAAAATTCAGATCAAAAGGACACACTTGGCAATGTAGAGTTGTTCAAACTTGGATCTGGACAGAGAAGGTTTTGGGGCACTTTTGTGAACCAAAGTTATTTTGATTGATATGAAACTTTGCAAGATCATCACATTATGAATATGTGACTTGCTAGAATTTTCCTGGATTTATTTGAAAATAATTCTTATAGAAATATTTCAAATATTTGAAATGAGCTCAAATAGTTCTGGAGGGTTTTGTCCAATATTTTGATCATGACCATGTGTCGAAACTCATATATATGGACAATATATGTCCACTAAGCTTCCCTATTTTTTCTCAAATATTTTTGAAGCTTTAAAATAATTTTAACCTATTAAAGACCATTTCTGGCCTAAAGAAAAAGCCTTTAAATAAAATAGGAAAATAACTTTTAAAATTATATTTTTGTGGTTTCTGGGTGTCCTATATCTAATTGGAGTCAAATATATTTTTGGAAAGATTTTTACTGCCCTGAATTAAGTACTTGCAGTACAAACCTCAATTCAGGGGTTTTTGGAAAACTAATTTTTGAAAATACTATTTGGCCAAATTATTTTCGTAAGAAATTATTTTTATGTCCTATACACATGGCATGATCATTGGTTCGAGGGTTTGGAGCAAGGAGATGAAGTATAGTAGTTGGAGGATTTATTTGATTTTTAGAGCACTTGCAAACAACAGACAAAATCCAATCAAGGCAAGGTCCAAAATACTCAAAAGTTTTTGTCACACCACATTTTATCATGATTTATTAGCTTAAGTGTTGTGGCATGAAAATCAGGGTGTGACAATAAGCCAATACGCGATCCACGCGAGGGCTCGCATCAAAAGGACGGCGCAACCAGATCCATCTATGGACCAGGCAAGAGCACTCCAGCAGACGATGCAACACAACAAACATCCGAACAACGCGGTACACCCAGATACAGGGGTGCCGCACACCCCCTATGTTTCACCGACGAGGTGCTGGACCATGAATTTCCAGAGGGATTCAAACCCGTAAACATAGAGGCATACAACGGAACAACAGACCCTGGGATCTGGATTGAGGACTATATCCTCCATATCCATATGGCTCAAGGAGATGATCTCCACGCCATTAAGTATTTACCCCTCAAACTCAAAGGGCCAACTCGACACTGGCTTAAAAGCCTCCCCGAAAGCTCCATTGGAAGCTGGGAAGAGCTCGAAGATGCTTTTTGGGAAAATTTTCAAGGGACTTATGTCCGACCTCCGGATGCAGACGATTCAAGCCATATAACTCAACAGCCCGGAGAGTTAGCCCGAAAGCTTTGGAACAGGTTTCTTACTAAAAAGAACCAAATAGTCGACTGTCCGGACGCCGAAGCCTTGGCAGCTTTTAAACATAACATCCGAGATGAATGGCTTGCCAGACACCTCGGCCAAGAAAAGCGGAGAACAATGCAGCATTAACAAGCCTCATGACCCGCTTTTGCGCGGGCGAGGACAGCTGGCTAGCCCGATGCAGCACTAGCGACCCAAGTACATCCGGAGTTAGAGTTGGAAACAGGAAATCACGACGCAGCAAAAATAATAAGCGCCAGAATAAAGAAGACAGCCCGAAGAGCACGGCAGTAAACGCCGGATTCAGAAGCTCTCGGCCAGGTCAGCAAAAGCCGCCCTCTAAAGGCGCCAGAGATGAACTGTCCAGCCTAAACAAAATTCTGGACCAAATATGTCAGATCCATAGCACCCCCGATAAACCCGCAAATCATACTCACAGAGAATGTTGGGTCTTCAAGCAGTCCGATAAGCTCAACGTCGTACACAAGGGGGAGAATACACCAAGTGAAGACGAGGATGAGCCTCTCAAGCAAGGAACTGGGGAACAAAAGAAATTTCCACCAGAAGTCAAAATAGTAAACGTGTTACACGTGATCAAGGGGAGAAACAAAGTGGCACTCCCAGAGAAATATGCCCAAGGGCCTATCACCGCGGAGTCCTGCCACTGGTTGTCTCAACCGATCACTTTCGACCATCGGGATTACTCAGCAAGTATCCGGCGCGCAGGATGGGCTGCCTTGGTATTAGACCCAATAATTGATGGATACCTCATCACACGAGTCCTGATGAACGGCGGCAGCAGCTTAAACCTAATATATCAGGACACAATCCGCAAAATGGGGATAGACCCAATGAAAATTTGCCACAGCAATACTACCTTTAGAGGAGTAACGCCAGGCCCAGGGGCTCATTGCACGGGCTCCCTACTACTAGAGGTTATATTCGGCTTCCTCGACAACTTCCGTAGCGAAAATTTAACCTTCCATATTGCTCCGTTCCAAAGTGGCTATCAAACCCTACTTGGACGCGAAGCTTTCGCTCGCTTTAACGCAATACCGCATTACGCTTCCCTCACGCTTAAGATGCCCGGTCCACGTGGCATCATTACAGTAAATGGAAATATTGAGCGATCCTTGCACGCCGAAGAGAGTACGGCTGCCTTGGCAGCCGCACACTAAAACGTCCTCACCAACTAAAGCATTCGATAGGTCGTTAAGACTACGAACACGGTTTGACGAGTCCGGCGCGGCTATATGTAATTAATACAGGTTTGATGGCCACACCCCTATTACAAATACAAGGGGCTCAACACGCACAGACAAGTGGCAATTTTTACTTATCTTGAATTGTACATGGTTTCTTTAAACCTACCTTTTTGCATGACAACTTATCACCTAAGTTCCTCTCTTTTACAGATAACCATCGTGCTACACCCATCCAGGATACGGCACAACGGAAACACAGGCGCAGACGTGCAGCAGGGACCCGTTCCAAGGATTCTTTTTAAATTAAGACCCTGCGTCAACCTTTTTTACTGTCTCTTGTTGATACACATCCCTCGGATTCCCGGTAGGAGAAGGATGCTGACGTCTTGGCATGTGGCCATGTCAGAATAATGCATGTACCTGGACACAAGGGGCTTCTTACAAAGGGCACTCTTTAGGCCCGGTTCACACCATAAAGACCGAATACCTTAGGGAGTGTTCGGCCTCGCGAGTTTGGCCTTATATGCATCAGCTCCGAATCATGTCTTTGGTCAAATGTTGGGTTTGCCCGGCTCCTGTGTTTTGCTGCCTTACGTTCCGCACTATTGGCTAAGGCGGCACCAGGAGAACTACTGCGATTGTGCCCTGGTTCATCCGGACGAGCACCTCAATACAGAAAGCCGAAAACTGACTGTCATGATATAGCGCGAGACTGGTCAACCACTCGATGACCTATCGGAATCTTAGAATTCCTCCACCTTAATGAAGGGCCGTTTCCCGGCCAAGCATGTACGCACCTCGAATGCGGGAGAGTGCGGAGCCACCAGGGGCTATATAGTAGCCCCATTGTCAAACTCCTATGGCTAAGTGAAAGTGTTAAAGCATTATAGTCTGGTTGCCTAGTTCGCTGCGCTATCACCTCCTTATTAGGACCAAGACGTTGGATTAAGTGTGAATACACATCTTCTGCAGACACCCCCGCATTATATGCGCGGGCGCTGAAGCCGACGACTGCAATCTTTCAGGTTATATACATGTATACATAAACGGCCGCACAGGAGGCATCACAATACTTTCGGGCACAAGTATAAATACAGCCTTGATAAATTCAATAAAACATTGTTTTTACAATGGGAATACATGTCACTCAAACATAATATTCTTCGAGCACTAGGCCTCTATCAAACGAGCATCCTCAAGAACTTCTTCAAAATAGTGCTCGGCAGCCACTCGGCCTATGGCCGAACCCTGTGCCGCAACAGTGGTAGCATCCATCTTCGCCCATTATGCTTTGAAACGGGCAAGGGCCATCCGCGAGCCTTCTATGCACGCTGACCTCTTCATCGCATTCATGCGTGGCACCGCACCAAGGAACTGCTGCACTAAGTCGAAATAGCTGTTCGGCTTCGGCTTTTTCGGCCATAGATGATCTACGACGGACCTCATGGGGAGTCCGGACAATCTATTGAGTTCGGCCCATTCGGCAAGATGATCAGTTAGTGGAAGCGGACGCTTTGGAACGTTAAACTGCGACTAGAATAGCTTGTCCACTTCACGATCTGTTTGATCTCGGAAGTATTCGGCCGCATCGACAGCACTCGCCGTCAAATCTAGATATGCGTCTGCCGAACTCGACAGCCGATCCAGAGGGGCATACCGCGGATCTCTGAACTTCCTCCGCAGCAAAAAGGGCTTCCCAGCCACAATATCACCAGCTTCACGCAGCTCTTCCTTCTTTGTCCTCATAGCAGAGCGGGTGTCTTTAGTTGCCATCGTGGCCTTTTCAAGGTCCGTCGCCTTCGCTCGGTTTTCTTCTTCAAGGAACTGCCAACGGTCGGCAGTGTCTTTTAACTTTACAACCATCTTGGCCATTTTCTCTTTGCTCTCGCAATGTGCGGCCTTCTCGGCTCTCAACTCTTCGGCCGCCTTCAAAGCAGCCGCATTACTACTCCTTGCTTGTTCTTTGGCTCGGGCAAGTTCGGCCCGAAGGGTCTCCACAGTGGAAGCTCCATCTGCAGTCAAAGCATATTAAAGATACTGGCATCAAGCTTCTCTTCCTATGTGACATTCACCAGAAAACATCACTTACCCTATGCCTCGTCAAGCTACTTGTTAACAAGCTCGATGTCGGCATCTGCCGCATCCAGTTGCCGCTTTAGTTCGGCAAACTCATTAGTCCGGCTAGCCACCGGAGCTTCCACCACCTGCACATAAAAGCGGTATGGTTACTACCTGGGACTACGATCCTCTGTTTGCCGCCATTCTCGGCGACAACCAGAGTCTCAGGGGCTACAACCTACACAGGGCACACCTAAAAATGTGTGGTACTATCACAAATGTATATCATTTTACGTACCTCAAAGCCCATTAGTAGACTCAGAAAGGCGTCATGCAACCCGCTTTTGGCAGACGAAAGCCTTTCCATCACCGTGCCCATCAACATACAGTGTTCTTCCGAGATGGTCGCTCGCTTCAGCAGATCCCTCAGTGCGTCCGACCGCATACCAGACGGCGCCGGACTCTTTTGTTTGTCCTCTTCAAGGGCCGGATACTGGGGACTTCGGGTGACCATAGGATTATCTTCTGGCCTCACCGGACCCGGGGAGGCCCTCCGTGATGACACCTCAAGGTCGCTCGCTTCTTGAGCGGGGGAGTCCGAGGGAGGCGTTTCGCTCTCCATCATCTCCGGAAGAAGATCCCCTGAAGACGAGCTCTGTTGAGAAGGGCTAAGATCCGAACTGCAAGATAAATGCTTCGGTTATTTTCCTCGGAAGTAAGGTATAATATCTTTACTATTAAGCATTTTTTATCACTTACGGCTCGTTAGAGGGCTGATCCCCGCGCGGACTTTGTGCGGCAAGAGCAACCTCCGAGGCAGGACCCTCTGGTGGAGACTTCTTCTCCCGTTTGGAAGCCTTGGTTTCCGGATCTTCAGAGGCAGTCCTCTTCCTTCCCCGGAGCGAGAGAATGTCAGATTCTTCCCCTTGGTTATCCTCCTTCACGGAGGAGCTTATTCCCTCGGTTGGAATTGGTAGCGGTTGGGGCCTGCTTTCGCCCTCATTATTCCCCCCTTTATCTTCCTTTGAGGGCTCCGGGCAAGGTGCTAGCTCGAGCATCTATTCCAGTACCGGATTGTCCAAACCCTCAGGAAGGGGGGCCGAACACCGAATCATCTTCGCATTTGTTAGCTAGTCCTGGTAAAAGAGCGATTTCTCAGCATGACGTCATGATAAATGAAAGATAGTGTGTTCGGCTAGAGGATTACTTACTTGGTCGGCGGTGCGGTTGCTGCTCAGGCCCACGTCCTTGGTAGTATCCGGACACTCTATTTGGGGTCCAAAGAATGATTTATACATCTCCTTGTGCGTCAAGACAAGGAAATTCTGAATGGTGCGCGGTCCTTCTGGGTTGAACTCCCACATGCGGAGGGGCCGTCGTTTGCAAGGCTGGACTCGACGAACCAGCATGACTTGCACCACTGTAACCAGACTGAAATCTCCTTCGAAGAGATCTTGAATGCGGCGCTGCGGTATAGGCACGTCCTTGGCTGGACCCCAGCTCAGTCCTCTACTAATCCATGACATCAGTTGTGGTGGAGGGCCCGAGCGGAAAGCAGGGGCAGCCACCCACTTGGCACTTCTGGGAGCTGTGATGTAAAACCACTCCCGTTGCCATAGTTCGGACACCTCTGGAAAGGAACCCTTTGGCCATGGAGCTCCAGCGATCTTGCTTATTAATGCGCCTCCGCATGCTACATGCTGCCCCTCGACCATCTTCGACTTCACGTCAAAGGTCTTGAGCCACAAGCCAAAGTGAGGGGTAATCGGAGGAAGGCCTCACATACGACAATAAATGCTGAGATGTGGAGGAAGGAGTCCGAGGCTAGATCGTTGAAATCTAGCCCATAATAGAACATCAAACCCCTAACGAAGGGATCCAGAGTGAGGCCTAGACCTCGGAGGAAGTGGGAGATGAACACAACATTCTCGTTGGGTTCGGGAGTAGGGGCGACCTGCCCTCGGGCAGGCAGCCGATGCAAAACCTTGGCGGTCAGGTATCTGGCCTTCCTCAACTTTTTGATATCCTCTTCCATAACGGAGGAGGGCATCCACCGGCCTTGAAGGCTAGATCTATACATGATTGAAGGTCCGAAGCACCTGACCTGGGCTTTGGGTGTTAGAACTCGAGGCGGGGGAAGCATTCGATTGAGCACGGGAGGGAAAAAAGTAAAAGCCTTGTCCCTTTATAAAGAGGGTGAATATCAAGCGTCCTCCTAGTGGGCGTTTGGGACTTGCCTAAAATCTAGGAGTCCTAGGCACGGTTGGGTTACCCACGACCGTATTGATGAGAATCCCGTAATTAGGGGAACACGATCTCTGCTTTGACAAGACGTGTCAAGAAACCGCCTCGCGTTATGTGTGGAGTTGGTTGAAGAAAAACGGTTCGAATAATCTCCGAGCCATGGCCTGATGTCATGTTGCCAAAGCGTGTCAGCAGATTAAGATTTGTGGAAATATTATTCTCTCTATAGTGGTATGTGGAATTTATTTTGCAGGGTCGGACACTATCTTGGTACTCAAACTCTTCTGTGATGTGTTCGAAGGAGGAACCCGCCTTGCAATGCCGAAGACAACACTGCACGCCGAACTCATCGTCATTGAAGCCTGATTCAGGGGCTATTGAGGGAGTCCTGGATTAGGGGGCGTCCGGACAGCCGGACTATATCCTTTGGCCGGATTGTTGGACTATGAAGATACAAGATTGAAGACTTCGTCTCGTGTCCGGATGGGACTCTACTTGGCATGGAAGGCAAGCTAGGCAGTACGGATATGGATATCTCCTCCTTTGTGACCGACCTTGTGTAACCCTAACCCTCTCCGATGTCTATATAAATCGGAGGGTTTTAGTCCGCAGGACAACATACAATCATACCATAGGCTAGCTTCTAGGGTTTAGCCTCTCCGATCTCGTGGTAGACCAACTCTTGTAATACTCATATCATCAAGAATAAATCAAGCAGGATGTAGGGCTTTACCTCCATCAAGAGGGCCCGAACCTGGGTAAAACATCGTGTCCCCTGCCTCCTATTACCATCCTCCTTAGACGCACAGTTCGGGACCCCCTACCCGAGATCCGCCGGTTTTGACACCAACACTAACATTTTGCATTAAATTTTTGTGCCACTATCCTCACCGAGCTCCGCCATAAGCCATACTTGTGTAGGTGTGAGAAATCGACAAGATCAGTAGCAATTGTGCTATTTCCTTGTTACATCATTGAGTGATCTTTCATCCATCTTCAACATCAGTCAAGGTACATTTGGTATAGTTCTTCTCTTTTCTCCACTCACATTTGCCCGAGTCTTGTGATGGATAGGCAAGGAATTTCATCTTTGGTCTACAACAACAACGATGAGTTCGATGCCATGAACAACTCCAACGACGCCAAGATGCAAGCTCAAATGGAGGAGATCAAAGCCCTCATCAAGTCCTACAAGCGGTCTTCCTCATCTTCGAGAAGACGCTCAAGAGCACATGCCTCCGAGCTACCATCTCCGGCAAGATCACATCGGCATCGACACCATCACCACCACGAACGTGAAGGTCAAGAGATCAACACCAACAACCGCTGAACGACTTCACCATCTCCCTTGGCATCTTCGCCAAGAAACTTCAAGGCATCTTCGCCTATGGACATACGGCATCTTCGCCCACAAGCACTTCAAGAGAAGCGCCCCAAGCTCAAGTCCGCGACTTCCACGAGCTACAACGACCTCGACATCGACCATGCGATTCCTTTCTTTGGGACTCAAGAAACCAAGGAGTATCTCGAGTGGGAGCGTTTGATGGACGACTACCTCAAGCTACATCAAGTTCCTCCCTAAGATCAAGTGAAGTGCGCCACAAGGAACTTCCACGACTACGCGTCCACATGGTGGCTTCACACACCTTTGGAGAACTACGACATGAGTTGGCCCAAGACGAAGAGAGATTTGCGGCATGAGTTCGTGCCCCCAACCTACACGGAACAACTTCAACGCCAATTGGAGAACACCATCCAAGGATCCAAGTCCATCGACGAGTACTTCAAGGAGATGAAGAAAGCCTTGCGACGAGCTGGCGTGGATGACCCCATTTCGATGAAGTTCCACTTCATGATGGGATTACACAACGACATCTCCAAGACAATCTTCCTCGAGAACTACAAGTCCCTCGACGACAACTACATTGGTGCTCTCAAGGCGGAACAAGAACTCATGAAGGCCAAAGCTTCTCCACCCCAAGCTCACTTCGCGACGACCAAGCTCCATGAGAATGAGCATGAGGCTCGTACCACCAAGATGTCCAAGCCCCACGAGCTCCAAGACGATGCTCCCAAGTCCGACTTCACCGTCATCCCTCTTTGTGGCATTGATGATGCCGAGTCTACTTCGACTCTTTTTCAAGATGATGTGGCGACAAGTACGACTACGGAGAACCTCAAGGAACAAGCTTTAGAGGCGAGCGACAAGGTGGCGAGCAAGGATGATGTTTCCATCTTAGGAGGCGAGAGTGATGATATGCCATCTTCGGCCTTCATCCATGGCGACAACAACGAGATGGTTGAGCATGGGATTTTCCCTTCAACCAAGGCGACGTATGATGACTTGAGTGACTTGTGCCGCCATATGAGAGTGAGAGTGACTTCACCACTAGCCCCATATATGTGTTGCCACAATTCACATGTGAGGAGAGCCACAACCCCCACCACTTGAGTGAGATGAGTGACTCCACCATATGTGAGTTTGAGTGCACCTATGTTGAGGAAGTGAGTGAACCACCACATAGAGAGAGTGATATAGTTGATAGGTCATGTGAGGCCACTTTCAACACTAACGACTTGACCTCTACCTCTATTGTGTCTTCTCATTTGGTGCTAGGTCCCTTATATGATGACGCGCTGATTCTCGACGACTTTGTCCTACCCTTGGACAAGACGATGGCCTTGGTGGAATGTGATGCACCCTCCACATGGTTCCATCAAGATGTAGATGACCACCATTTCGTCTTTCCCATCTCACCTACACCACATGAGTCGAATGATAGTGGTAACATAGGTGAAGGTGATGCTCTAGTCCCACTAGTGGACATTCTTGACATTGATTGCTTGCATGATGTTGATCAACCTATTTCCATGCTCCATGCTAGTGTGACTTCCCCATGCGATGATTTACCCATTTATGATTAATATGATGATTGCCATGTGGAGTCTATTAGTTGTGATGCCATGTTACATAGGATTTCTTGTGCTAATTCTCTCGGTCACATCATGTTTGCCAATCCCCTTGACTTGTCATATGCTATGCATGAGATTGACCACATGTCATATTTGCAATCTCTTCATAGTCACTATGCATATGCCATTAAGATTAACCCAATTTGCACTTATGGCATAGATCACAAGACCATGGTTATTGGCATTTGTTTTTCTTGTGATGATATTGATATGCTCCCTTTGCATCCTTTATCGCATATGCCATGACCAACTAGCTTCGGATATGCATTGTTTTGGATGTTGCCCATTTTGTCCATATGATGTTTCCAATATTGCTCATGAGGAGACCCCCATAGTTTCCTCATACATTTTAGGAGATTTTGATCACTCCCATCCATTGCATGATCCTTATACTTGTATGCTCAATTTGCATCCCCATCGTGTTATACACAATAACTATTCTTTCATGATGGATGACATGTTCTTATACCATGCATCCAATTTTTTTGAGCAATGCTTACCTTGTGCTAACTCACACGTGCACATACACATAATGATGGATGATGTGTACATTTGCCACAAACACAATTTCTTTGGCTTGTGTCTATTTTGTGTAGGTACCCACGAATACTTGTCAACCTCACAATTCCATGAGTTGACAAAACAATCTCTAGAGAGCAATGATGACTTGTGATCCCATGGATTGTCTTTCCCACCGCTCTATTCGCGCAAAGACTTCGCACAATTCTTCTACATGTCCCTCACTTGGCTATGGGTTATTGTCCATTATATATAGTATATGCCCATCTTGCCATGTTCACTTTGCATGATATGCTCATTACTATGCCTTTGCCATGCATTCATGACCCATGCTTTGCATTACACATGATGATTGATTCTACTACTTGTATGTGTATTTGCAAGCTTGGTGGAGATATTTCTTGCCATTGCCATATTTGCTTTGTGCCCCATACCTATGATGATACTATGATCTTGCTTTGTGTTCGTGCTTGCGATATATATGTCATGTGCATTACTTATGCCTATTATTTGCTCACATGAAATGATTGCCATGATTTCCTCTAGTATGTTGCATCCTTGCACGACTTGATTATTATGCTTGCTTATGTTGCATCACCAATGATTCATACTTGCTCACTTCATGCGGTTGATGACAATCATCTACATGCTTTGCACATGATTGTTATTGCTTCTTGTCATATCTCTCCATATGTTGCCTCCCTCATGCTAGATGATTTGACATGTATTGAGTGCAACAATGCCTTTAGTCTTGATAATGAGTTTGCACCCATAGCATTCTCACATATATTTGGAGATTTTGACATATTCCTTATGAAGCATGCTTGTGTTACCTCTTTGCACCATATACCTAGTGCCATGAATATTGCCATTGTTGCATCATATTTATTCGTGCACTTGTGCTTCTAATGGTTATGTGCAAGAGAATAGAACCATCATGATGGATGATGTGTTTATCTACCATGCGCATATGTTCTTTCTTTTGTTGTGTGCGTGTGTAGGATACTTGAACTTCGTGTCAACTTCCAGGTCACATGAGTTGACAATCCGAGCTCTTGAGAGCGAACCACCTTCTACCACGATGATTCTACATCGCACTTGCTTGTACTTCGGGATTGTGAAGGATGCACAAGGACACGCCTACAAGGTGACATCTTTCTTGCACATGGATATCACGGATCATACTACTTATGTTGCTTGCACCATGAGACTTATAGTTCATCTTGGACTACTTGATTGCACACTTGTTAGAGATCTTGCTTCGACTTGTCATTTTCACCATTCCCTGCATCATGACATATATGCCTTGTGTGTTGCATCGAATTCTTGGATTACTTGCTCCTCTCATATGTTTGGTTGCAACAATGTCATCACTTCACATATGCCATGTCTCATTGATTGCTACATGCTTTCCTTGATTGCCTCACACATGATGAACAATTTCTCTTTCTATTGTGTTGAGTGCCACACTATATTGACTACACCCTATGCACATTATGCTTGGATTGTCTTACACTTGACCCATGTGTTTAGACACTTCATTTTATTTTGTGTTGTGAATGCTTCTTATGCCTACCATAGACCTTCCATTGAGCGCTTTGCCCATGCTTGCTATGACTTTGAGGTAGATGCTTATTCTCTTATTACACATATTTGCATCACTACCTCACATTTACATGCTTGCCCCATGATATCTTTGCTTGTGCTCAATTTATGTGCTTATATGCCATGTCACAATCCTTTGTCACACCATATGCTTTGCATGATGACGACACTTGTTTGGTGAATAACCTCTTGAATGCTTGGTTTTGCACTAACGCTAACCACATTTGTTTTTCCAATGTTTGGTGTCCTTACTCCTTTTGAAGGAATCACAAGACGGTGCGACATTGGAGAGTGCCCATTTCGAGCTTCAAGATGACAAGTACTTGGTGACCGTCCACTTCTACACGGCGAAGCCATCTCTTTCCCATGGTGATTTGGTTTTCGATCTGAGGTCGGATCTTTCCCAAGGGAGGGGAGATGATGCGGATCATCCTATGGACATCACCATGTGAAGAGTCCGTTTGGCAAGTGACACGTGCGACATCTACTTCACATACATAAAGGTGAATCATCTCCTTTACACGTGCTCACTTGACCCCTTCGAGGATGGTATACTACTTGACTCTTCTCTCGTGTGCATGCATAGGTATTGTCGGAGCTTCACGGATGTTGAGGAGGAGTGCAAGCGCCAAGGAACAACTACACCATTCGCGAGGGAAGCCTGGAAGCGACGACGGAATAAGATGGAGCTGTTGAAGCTACAGCGGCCGGACATCCAGGCCAGAGGCCGGACATCCGACGCCTGTGCAGCCTCCAAGGAGCTGCACCAACAGACGACCGAAGCATCAGCGGCCGGACATCCGGCCCGTGTGCCCGGACATCCGGCATCCCTCCCGGAAATCCGGCATCCCCTATCCAAAGAAGTACTAGAACTGCCACTTCAGCCCGGACATCCGGCCCGTGCCCCGGACATCCGGCCTCCCGCGAACGGCCAGACATCCGGCCCCCTACCCAGACATCCGGCGCCTGCCTGCGCGCAAAGTTGGACCAGAGGCCCATGTATCCCTTTCCCACTTACCCCTTCGTGGCTTAGACTATATATACTCCTCCACCTCCTTCTAGTTAGGGTTAGCATTGTGATAGCTCATGTTAGAGATAGAGCTTCGCTCATCCATATCGGATCTACTCCATGAGAGAGACCGCGGTCCCTCTACAAAGAAGATCCACCTTGGATTCAAGACCTCCTCACGGAGAAGACATCAAGACCTCCTCATGGAGAAGAACCGGTTACCCTATGTATCGCCCTTTGCTGGATTCAGATCTTGTTTCTCTTTGTGTTTCAAGGATCTATCACATGTGTGATCATACTTGTTGGTTTTAGTGTTTCTCTCGTGTTTCCCCTCGTGATTTCCCTCGTTTTCCCCTTCGTGTTCATCGCGGGATCCGCTCCTTTCGTGAAAGATCGGCCAATTAGGGTTCCACCCTACATCAGGTCTCATAGCTTGACTCGGAGTATGAGTCCAATATGGGCGCCGTCCTCATGTTGTTGAAGAGGTTCATGCTCGTCGCCGTGGTCTAAGGGGATGGCCCTTGCTCGACCTTCTTGTCGCCGTCTTGTTGTGGGAGGCCCATATGATGTGGCACCTCGTATCTCGTCTCCATGACCGAAGGGAATGTCCCATGCTAGGCCATCTTCCTTAGGAGGCTTCCGAAGATGGAAGTGTCGCCCTCGCTCGTAGGGGGTCGCCTTGTACTTGAATATGTCAATGTAGGTGAACTCATGGGAAGTAGGCGAAGATGTCGTACGTCCGAAGGAGAAGATGCCTTGAGAACACTTGGTGAAGATGCCGAAGTGGTGGTGTTAGTCATACCTCCATCTTGGTGGTGCTCGTCTCGCGGTCTTCTCTTTTTCTCATGAAGCTTGGACTTGGCGTGAAGTAGTGCTTGTTGGGACTTGTAGGTAGGCGCATGTCGAGTATCTTCATGATGATGGTGCCATTGTCGTGCTTGAGCTCGATGGATTCGTCATCGTCGTCGTGCACATGATGCTTGGAGATGACTTGCCCTTCATGACGAGGTGGATCACGACCGTGATGGTGGTCGCTATGGAGATGTGGACATGGATGACTTGCGCTTGCATAATTTTTGCGCTCCAAAGACTTGTGACTTGAATGTCGCCGCCTTGAGGATGATGAAGGGGAAGAACGGTTGATCAACAAGGTCTGAATCTCCTCCATCCTTGCATCTTGCTCATCCTTTTGTGCGGAAATCTTGTTGTCAATGTAGTCCCTTTTCCTTGCTTCGGAGTGATGAATGTCGATGTAGAGGTTCTGGATGCGTTATCGCAATCTTGATTGTGCGCCTTGCATTTGTCGTTGTAGATCGAAGATTGACGCTTTGGTGATGTAGTTGTTCACGCCGTCGTTGTTGTGGAAGACCGGAGATGAAATGCCTTGCCTATCCATCACAATACTCGAGCAAATATGAGTGGAAGAAAGATAAGAACGAATACCAAATGTACCTTGACCGAAGTTCAAAGTGGATCAATGATCACTCCAATGTCGACAAGGAAATAGCACAATTGGTACCATTCTTGCCGGTTTCTCACACCTACACAAGTAAGGCTTATGGTGGAGCTCGGTGAGGATAGTGGCACAAAAAATTTTGATGCAAAATGTTAGCAAGAGTCAATAATGTTGAAAGAGATTCACAAATTCACAAGTGAAACAAGTAGACCAATAGCAATATGTGGCACACGAAAACACACATACCTATAGATAAATGGGGTCGTGCAACCAAGGATGAGCACAAAATGTGGAATCCACGGAAACGCTCGTGTTGCACAACTCAAGAGAGACGCTAGCATGATTGCTCAATAGGCGGATATGACACTTGTGCACAACCTATAAGATGCAAAATGGATAACTTTCTATCCCAAGTATGCTATGTATGTATGGTTCTCGGTGTTTCTCACAACGTGATCCAAGATGATCTTATATGCAATGTGGTATGATGGTATGGCTATTGCTTACAAGCGTCTTTGCTCTTTCTCTTTTGCTTAAAAGCTTATTCTTCTTTTTTTGTATGGCCACTTTTGCACAATGCACAAACCAAGATAGCAATTGTATATATGCGGGAACAAACTTCTGGCACAAAGGATGATATCATACCACAATGATACCGATATGGTATGGTATGTATGCAATGTATGGTGTAGATCACTAATGTGCACAAGTAATGTTGCCGGCAATACTCAAATGGCTAGTCTCGAAAGGCAAGTGACACAAAATGGGCTAGGGGTTATCAATGCAATGGCAAGGGAATATACAATGGAGGGATACCACGATACCAAGATGATATGGAGGTCACCGTCCTTCGCGATGATGAGTGGCGGTGATCTTGATGGAGATACCAACATGATGGAGACTCGTCCCTAAGTAGCCGAAACACCTTAGGAAATGGAAAAAACCGCAAACTCAAAATCTCAAACGTCAAATGTCATAATGGTGGTAGCGGGAAAGCAGTGGTGGTTTTGTGGAAGCTCAATGGAATTGCGGAATGGCAATGATGGGTTGTGGATTACGCAATGCGGAAATGGAGGGTAAGGTGATGGACTATATATGGTGTCGGAGTTGGAAGCACGGTCCCTAAGTAGCCGAAATACCTTAGGAGACCAACTCACAACACAAACAAAATTGGGTTATATTGGGTTGGCGGAAGTGTATGGTGGGCAAGCCTATGCGGAAGTTATGGTGGTGGTGGTGGTTGATGAAGAAGCAACCATCCTAAGTAGCCTATACACCTTAGGAGACTCAATTCACTCCTCAAGCAACCACTAATGCGATATGGAAAACAAAGGGTTAGGTTGCAGAAGTCGGTGGTGGTGTAGCGGAGGATGTGCTGGAAGCCCTAGGCAAAGATGCAAAATTCCAAAATTTAATGGAGTCAAATGGTTTTGGTGGTATTTTTTGGAAGAGGGATGTCAAGATCTTTTCAACGAGCTAAAGAACGCGAAAATCAGACTCCAGATGAATTAGTTATGGCCGAAACAAAAATCAGCTGAAACATGAAACTATAGGTTACGGGCGTCCAGACAAGGTCGGATGTCCGGGGGCCGGACGTCCGGGCGGGCTTAGAAATCCATAAATTCGGCTCGGGTTAGGGGTTCCGGTCGTCCAGAAAAGGTCAGACGTCCGGTCGTTCTAGGGGCTCCGGACGTCCGTGAAAGGCCGGTCGTCCGGTGGGTCGAGGTTAATGCAAAATTTTAGATCCGAGGCGCGATTTTGGGCGAAAAATGGAGATTTTGGGGTCAAAATTGATGAGATTTCGTGGATGAAACTTGGGGAAACTTGGGGATATGCTAGATCCACTTGAAACTAAGCAAATCGATGGATCAAAATCAACAAAACTTCCTCAAACCAACAAATCAAAAAAATTGAGGCTATTTTTGGTGGGGATTTTCGAAATTGGGGAAGAACACAACAAAATTAGGCTAGAAAACAAAGAGGGGGGCTCCGAAATCGTGATCAACGTGACTCATGATACCAAGATGATGTAGGGTAGGAACCCTTGGGGCCGATATTTCACGATAGGAGAGGATCCCACGAAGAACACGAAGAACGCGATGAGGGAAATGAGGAAATACACGAGCGAAACACAAGAGAAACACTAAACCAACAAGAACAAGTTACACATGCGCTAGATCCTTGAATACATAGGGTTCTCATGGTACACAATCAACCAAGGATGATACAAGGGTAACGGTCTTCTCCGTGAGGAGGTCTTGATGTTCTTCCCTAAAGAGGGGTCTTGAATCCAAAGGGATCTTCTCTGAAGAGGCCGCGGTCTCTCACGAGGAGTAGATCCAATGTGGATGAGCGTAGCTCTATCTCTCAAAATGAGCTAAATCAATGCTAACCCTAACTAGGAGGAGGTGGAAGAGTATATGTAGTCTAAGGACACGAAGGGGTAAGTGGGGGATACATGGGCCTCGGGCCAGATCTCTGTGCACAGACAGGCGCCGGTTGTCCGACAGGTACTGGACGTCCGGTGGCTCGCGAGCGTCCGGTCATCCGGTACTTGTCGGATGTCCGGCGTTTCGGCTCGGTTGAGGTGGCGCCGGATTTCCGGGGGCGGTCGGACGTCCAGACGCTGGAGTGTGTCAGACATCCGGGACTTGTCGGGCGTCCGCTCATTTGGCTCGGGTGCAGGATCACGAGTCGTCCGGTCCGAGCCGGTCGTCCAGTGGGTCTTCAGGCGTCGGACGTCCGGTCCCGACCGGTCATCTGGTGGCTGGAGCTTCTTCTCTTGGTCCTTGTACTTGGCGTCCTCGCTAGCTCGTCCGTTGGATGTGGTGGCTCCGTGGCTATCCTCTAAGTACCTGATCATGCATAGCACACATGTTGGAGGTAGTAGCCATGTCTCACATGTAGAAAGTGAAAGTTTGGAGAGGAGCGAGTTCACCTTGTGTCCAATGGTGTATAGTCGAGGTCTCATCTTAAGTATCCTTGGGGCTTGGAGAGTAGTCGGAGTGTACATGGGGATGAACGTGGGATGCTCTGCATCATGGTGGGTGTCACAAATTCGTCAAGCAAATCTCAAATTCTTACTAGTTCTTACCTAGCAGCAGTCGGTGATCGGCAACCGTCGTAGTCAAAACTTCCAAGCTTGGATAGAGAGATTACCAGGGAGAGTCAAATGCACGGGGTAGATGTATGTGGAGCTGGGAAGGCTCATAATATGGTAGCAAAAATGGTTAGTGTAGCGCCCCAAGACCGATGTGCCAGGTGTCCTGCAGTTATTCGCTGTTGTTGCCTTGTCATTGCTTGCGTGTCATGCATCTCATATCATGTCATCATGTGCATTTCATTTGCATACATGTTCTTCTCGAAGAGTACATCATTTCATGTCATTGCATCATTTTCATTTGAGCTCATCTTGATGCCCGAAATGCTGTTGGAAGAGGGCTATGTGGTGAATTTGTCAGATTTGTTTCATCAAATAGCTATTTGTCATGTTTTCCATGATTAATGTGTGCATGATATGATCCTGAGCTCTACATGTGTTTTGTTATATGCCATGCCATCTTTACAGGGGTGAATGCCATGTATTTTTGTGATATTTGTGGTGACTAGAACAAGCTTGCAAAGTAGCATAATCGGTAATGCTGATTTCAGGGACTTAGAATTTCACTAAGTCCTTGTTTTGTTTTTGTCGTTATGCCATATGTTCATGTTGTTTTCTAGTGATCCGTGCCTCTTTTGAGGATGATCAGTAAGGATGATTTGTTAACATTGTGGTGATCTATCCATCCATGTCTTTGTTTGCATTTATGGAGCACCCTAGCTTGAGTCAGTCGACCTCTAATTTTGCTATAAAGTGATCCTGGCAGATTGTTGACTTGTTTAGCGATTTTGCCGAGGATGTTGCTATTGATCCATGCATGCTATGATGTTGTTCTTGCCATGTCTAGCTTCTATGCCATGTATTCTTGATGTGTGTATGCTTAGTTTGTCATGCCATGCTCTGTAGTGAGTGCATCGAGCTCGTAAACATGCCTACTCGCTAACTGTTTTGCCATGCTCCAGTTTTTCACTAAGTCTGAATCTGATCATGTTTTTGCTATGTTCACATGCTTGCAATTGTATTTTCTGATCCCTTTTGGCTCAACGTCACTAAGGGACTTTTGTTAAGTGCTTAATTTCACCATGTCTGAAACCTGTTATCATTTGCACTTTTGCCATGCTTGTTCGAACCTGTTAATGGATGATCTAGCTATAGCTCAGTGTTCATCTTTTGTCAAGCATCATGAGTGGATCCGTGCCATGTATTTTGTTGTCATGTTTCTGTGCTGTAGCATATTTATCTTGTTGCATTTAGATGACTACTTGTTGATTATTGCAGACCGGTGCCATATTTGTTTTGTTTGCCATTTTCAAACCGTGCATCCGATTCCGGTGATCTTTATATCGATTTCAACCGAAATCATCTCACCTTTCCAGTGGCACTCTTGGATTACCAAGTTGAGTCCAGGTTCATTCATTCCCTTGCAAATCATGCATATGCATCGCATACCGCATCCCGCATATCATACCATGTTCATGTGTTGGTTGTTTACTATGTTGTGTGCTTCTTTCCGGTGTTTGCTTCTTCGGGTTGGTTCCGATAACGTCGCATTTGTGAGGACCCATTCGTCTATGTCCGTTTGTCTTCTTCATGGACTCGTTCTTCTTCCTTGCAGGATTTCAGGCAAGATGATCATACCCTCAAAATCACTTCTATCTTTGCTTGCTAGATGCTCGCTCTTTTGCCATGCCTATGCTGCGATACCTACCACTTGCTTATCATGCCTCCCATATTGTTAGGCCAAGCCTCTAGCCCACCTTGTCCTAGCAAACCGTTGTTTGGCTATGTTACCACTTTGCTCAGCCCCTCTTATAGTGTTGTTAGTTGCAGGTGAAGATTGGAGCTTGTTCCATGTTTGGAACATGGATATTTTGTTGGGATATCACAATATCTCTTATTTAATTAATGCATCTATATACTTGGTAAAGGGTGGAAGGCTCAGCCTTATGCCTGGTGTTCTGTTCCACTCTTGCCGCCCTAGTTTCCGTCATATCAGTGTTATGTTCCCAGATTTTGCGTTCCTTACGCGGTTGGGTTATAATGGGAACCCCTTGACAATTCGCCTTGAATAAAACTCCTCCAGCAATGCCCAACATTGGTTTTACCATTCGCCACCTAGCCTCTTTTTCCCTTGGGAGTCACGCTCCTGAGGGTCATCATTATTTTACCCCCCCCCCCCGGGCCAGTGCTCCTCTGAGTGTTGGTCCAAACTAGAGCCCTGTGCAGCGCCCCCTCGGGGAAACTCAAGGTTTGTTTTTAGTTGTATGGAGCGCTCATCTGAGTGTGCCCTGAGAACGAGATATGTGCAGCTCCTATCGGGATTTGTCAGCACATTCGGGCGGTGTTGCTGGACTTGTTTTACCATTGTCGAGGATGTCTTGTAACCGGGATGCCGAGTCTGATCGGGTCTTCCCGCTAGAAGGAATATCCTTATTTGACCGCGAGAGCTTGTGATGGGCTAAGTTGGGACACCCCTGCTGGGATTTGAACTTTAGAAAGCCGTGCCTGCGGTTATGGGCAGATGGGAATTTGTTAGCGTCCGGTTGTAGAAAACCTGAAGTTGACCTCAATTAAAATACATCAACCGCGTGTGTAACCGTGATGGTCTCTTTCCGGTGGTGTCCGAGAAGTGAACACGGTGTTGGAGTAATGTTTGACGTAGGTTATTTTAGGATCACTTCTTGATCATAGTTGTTCGACCGTGCTTTTGCCTTCTCTTCCCGCTCTCTTTTGCGAATATGTTAGCCACCATATATGCTAGTCGCTTGCTACAGCTCCACCTCATACCTTTACCTTACCTATAAGCTTAAATAGTCTTGATCGCGAGGGTGAGAGATTGCTGAGTCCCCGTGGCTCACAGATACTTCCAAAACCAGTCTGCAGGTGCCGTTGAATCATGAAGATGATGCTATCAAGCTCAAGGAGGAGCTCGATGAAGATCTTGTCCTTTATGTTGTTTCGTTCTAGTTGATCAGTAGTGGAGCCCAGTCGGGGTCGATCGGGGATCTGTGTAGCTTTTGGGGTAGTCTTCTTTTATTTTGGTTCCGTAGCCGGACCTTGATTGTATCTGGATGATGTAATGCTTTATTCATTTAATTGTGTGAAGTGGCGATTGTAAGCCAACTATGTATCTCTTTCCCTTATGTTTTACATGGGTTGTGTGAAGATTACCTCACTTGCGACATTGCTTTCAATGCGGTTATGCCTCTAAGTCGTGCTTCGACACGTGGGAGATATAGCCGCATCGAGGGCGTTACAAGTTAGCAATAATCAATTCAGAGATGCAAAGTTGAATAAACGCTCAACGACGGTACTGTGCTGGTCCTAAGCTAGACCGTGCTAGAGACGCGAGCCTAGAACACTAACAAAATCACGGCGCTGCACGTAAACAAGGGAAAAGCACACTCTGGAATTTTTTTTGCTCTGTTTTTTTGGCGCTCTTTTTTTGCGAGAAATCACTATAATGGCGAGTGTCTCAAAACTCTTCCCTCATCAGACTGACAGGATGGGCACGAATTTTTTTTACTATTTTTTCGGAAATCAAGGCAGCGACGACGAAAAAGTGCGACAAAAAATCACTATGATGGTGAGTGTCTCAAAACACTCCGTGGGACCTAAAAATAGGATAGGTAAAAAATATTTTTGGTCGCCGAAATTTTGGCCTAAAAACTGCCCGGGGGTCTCCATACTCTTTTTTCCCTACGGCAAGGAAACACAAAACGAAAACTAGATGGATCTTGAAAACAAACCTAATATGAAAAGAACTCGGATTTGTGGTGGATAGGCAGATGTATATGTGGACTCGGATTGGTGGTGGACAGGCGGACGTATATGGCTGCGGTAAGGAATATATTCGTGGTGGTGGTATATGGTAGGAACGATGATGATGGTGCGGTGGCGGCGTGACAACTTATGACCAGAACTCGAACCCTAAAAGACTAGACTCTAAGACCAGCAACTAGACACGACGATGAACCGCAAATTCAAAAAAGCAAAATACTAAAAGGACTATGCAAAGGCTCATACTGGTTCGGATATGATGAACTAACCCTAATTTTTTTGGCTTTTTCGTGGACTGTAGGTATGAAGAACAGACTCGATCTAAACTACGAAAAACTGTAAAATCTCACCGAGCAACCTGGAAATCTGATACCACTTGATAGAGGCAAAGGTGTCCCGTCTTTCGATGAGATGGTGGCTATCGTTTTGGAGGAAGTCGACTTTGACGATCCGACTACAAACGTGCGAGGACGTCGCGCCTTAGCAATCGCTAAACCAACTCCGAGAGGTTATTGACCATGCCGGAGCACGATCAACCTGACCACGAAGGTCTGTTTCCTGTAGGCAAACGAAGAACAAGCAAGAAACTGAGATTGCAATCTGGATATTGCGAATATAAGAGGAAAGCTTTATTGATCAAGGTGGGGTTCTGTGACACCTTTATCTTGTCGTTGAACACAAATGAAGTACGCGAAGTTGTAGCTATGGCGAACTTTAATCTAAATAAGACCCAAAGTCTAAACGATGCCCTAAGAGTTGTATATATGGAGGAGAGAGGGGGGAATTTCGTGGCCCTTGAAGGAGGGGTCCGAAACCAACCCTAACTCTTGTTTCCCCACACATACGGACTCTAAAAACAGCCTATAATCAAGTATTTCGAAATTACATGGGCCTGGCCCAAAAATAAGGTGACGCAGCACCTAGAATAGCCTCTGGACGAAATTTATGAAGTGGCATATTGTATATTTCGTCCAAGGCTTCATGAACTCATTATGGTGGCTTCAAAGTCCTGGAATCATCACTTGTAACTTCGTTCTTGTTCCCCTTGCGCATGCCATCATCTCCATGCTTAAACTTTCTCCAAGGTTCATCTTTCTTGTCCAAGCTAGGCCCTTCATTTGTAAGCAAAACAAATGTATCCAATTTAGGAAGCATTATATTCTCATGAACATTAGAATCGTTACCAAGAAACCAAAGTACTTGATAATTCAATTGGCATGCGCGAGCTTTAGTAATTGTTCCAGTATGTATAGCAACAGGGGCTGTGGGTGTAACAATGGTATTGATATCCTCATCAATGGGGGTCATGTTCATCGGGAGGGGTGTGCTGTACCACGAAATGGGACTCCACGGGCTACTGTTCATCCACCGTCTACTGCCCCGCTTCAGCCTCCATGGGCAACAGTTCATCCACCATCGACTTCCTCCA
Organism: Triticum dicoccoides; assembly: GCF_002162155.2. NCBI lineage: Eukaryota > Viridiplantae > Streptophyta > Magnoliopsida > Poales > Poaceae > Triticum > Triticum dicoccoides. Next base: position 324,183,924 of record NC_041386.1, read on the forward strand.
GCCTCCACCTTGTAATGTTCATCCACCATCGACTTCCTCCACAGCCTCCACCTACAACTGTTCATCCCCCGTGGCTTCCTCCTTCCTCCACCAGCTACTGTTCATCCAGCCTTCACCATCTACTGTTCATCCAACCTCCACGGTGTTTTGTTCATCCACCCCCAACCGGCTGGGGTGTGGCGGCCTCCTTGGGGTCCTGTTCATCCAGTGGAAACCACGCGGGGTCCTCTTCATCCAACCCCCACCTGGGAACTGTTCATCCAGAGCCAGCCAACCAACTCGACTCACCACATCTCGACTCGTTCTACGTATCGCACACGCGGTTGAAGCACAAGCGCTCCCTGGGTGATTTAGGTAATTAATGTCAACATATCTCTTGTTGGACTAATATTTTTATCTAGTATATTTCAGAAAGTTCAACAAAGGCATGGCATGGACAATAGGATGTGGAACCACTTCAAGATGCTAAGGACACATATTGGCAAAAATTCAAGACTCTACATTTTCATTTTAGTGATTCAAGATCACATTAAGTCCATAGGAAAAGCCAATACTATTAAAAGGGGATGAGGTGTTGCCTAATGGTCTACTTGCTCAAAGTGCTTAGTGATATGCACCAAATCCCTCAACCACTTTCTCAATTCCAAATATGTCCTAAATCTAAAGTCAAACTCAGCCCCACCAATTTGATCTATCCGGCACCACCGAGTTCACTTAACATAGCCACTACTAGAAACCATAATCCGTTCGATCTCTCCGATGGGATCTCGGTCTCACTGAGATGGGCTTGCAAACTCTCCGTTGCCTGTTGCAATTATTTCAATCTTACCCAGATATGCAGTCGGTCCCACCGAGTTTGCTTAACCAACTCTCTGTTTGCTCATTACCAAAATCATTATCACCGAGTTTGTGTAATCGGTCAAACTGAGTTTAGGTTTTACCCTAACCCTAGCACACCGGTCCCAGCAAGTTGATCATATCGGTCCCACCGAAAAGCCTAACGTTCATATTTTGAACCAGGTCGGTCTCACCGAGTTTCACTATTTGGTCCCATCGAGTTTGGTAAATTGCGTGTAACAGTTAGATTTTGTGTGGAGGCTATAAATACCCCTCCACCCCCTTCTCCTTCTCAGAGAGAGCCATCACAACATGCCTACACTTCCAGCATTCATTTTCTGATAGAGAACCACCTACTCATGTGTTGAGACCAAGACATTCCAATCCAACCACAAGAATCTTGATCTCTAGCCTTCCCAAGTTGCTTTCCACTCAAATCATCTTTCCACCATATCCAAATCTGTGAGAGAGAGTTGAGTGTTGGGGAGACTATCATTTGAAGCACAAGAGCAAGGAGTTCATCATCAACACACCATCTATTACCTTTTGGAGAGTGGTGTCACCTAGATTGGTTAGGTGTCAATTGGCAGTCTCCGTCAAGATTGTGGAGTTGAGCCAAGGAGTTTGTAAGGGCAAGGAGATGGAAGTCCTTCGTGGGCGATGGCCATGGTGGGATAGACAAGGTTGCTTCTTCGTGGACCCTTCGTGGGTGGAGCCCTCCGTGGACTCGCACAACTGTTATCCTTCATGGGTTGAAGTCTCCACCAATGTGGATGTACGATAGCACCACCTATCAGAACCACACCAAAAATCTCAGTATCTCCAATTGAGTTTGCACACTCTAATCCCATCCCTTTACTTTCTTGCAATTTGCATGCTTCACTTTCCACTTCTCATATAGTCTTGCAATGATTGCTTGAAATGTATTGTGAATGTTTAAACTTGTGCTAAAACTCCACCTTAACTTATAGAACTTAAAGCTGCTACTTTTCTTTGTTGCGGGTCTAATCACCCCCTCTAGACACCTCCTCTCGACCCTTTCAATTGGTATCAGAGCATTGGTCCCCATTGCTTTGGTTTAATCGCCACTTGAGAAAGATGGATGAGCCTACGATGGGGAGTGTTAGACGTAGAGTGCCTATACTTGATGGGGAGTTCTTTAATGCTTGGAAAAAATGAGATGCTTGAGATTTTCAATGAATATCTTTTGAACAAGTACATTACTAGCCTGTGTGCACCCCTTGTTGACCTCTTGCATCCTACCCCTGTTGAGTCTCTTGACATGACCCGCTATCTTAGAATTATCAATCATATCATTAGAGGATTGCCTAGAAATTTAATTGTCTGCTTGCCTACTCTTGATTGTGCTTACACATATGGAGATTTCTTGAGGAATGATTCCCAAACTATTCCTTGAAAAATCTAGATGTGATTCTTCAAAAGTCAATTGCTTTAAGTAAGATGAATCCCAATGATCCTAAGTTTGGTGATTGTTTATTTGAGCTTCGTGACCTTATGCGTGCGAAAGGAGATGTTGGAATCATTAGTAATATCATCTCGGAAGTCATCGCAATTCATAAAGATGAACATTGTGATGATCATAAATCTAATGAATCACTCTCTCTAGGTGATGATCAATCACAAGACAAAGTTGGACATGGATACTATGATGAGGATGATGATAGTGAATTTGATCTCGATGAGTCTATGAGACACTTTGGTCTTACGGCTAATCTTCGTGGTTACATGGCTGGAGGAAAGGAATGGTTTCTTGATAGTGGGTGTACCAATCACATGACTAGAGACAAGGATATGTTTTGTGAGCTTACTGAAAACATCGGCCCTCGAAAATATGTCACTTTTGGTGATAACTCAAAGGGTAAGGTGGTTGGCCTTGGTAAGGTGGCCATCTCACATGATAGCTCCATCCAAAATGTTATGCTCGTTGAATCTCTTGGCTATAATTTACTTTGCATATCTAGACTAGCTGACTTCGGTTTCAATATCCTATTTATTGAAGTAGATTGCCAAGTATTTCAAAGAGATAATCATAAAATGGTCTTTACCGGTATACATAGAGGTGACCTATACATTGTTGGTTTCACCAAAAAGGCTCAACCTAGAACTTGCTTAATTGCTAAATCTTCTAAAGGTTGGTTGTGGCATAGAAGGTTAGGTCATGTGGGCATGCGAAATCTTGATAAGATTATTAAAGGTGATCATATCCTTAGACTGAAATATGTTATATTTGACAAGGATAGATTGTGCAGTGCTTGTCAAGCAGGAAAACAGGTTGGAGGAAGCCACCCCGTGAAGAACATCATGACCACGAGAAGACCGCTCGAGCTGATTTATATGGATCTTTTTGGTCCAAACACCTATAAAAGTCTCGGTGGAAATTCGTTTGGTTTAGTCATAGTCGATTATTTTTCAAGATTTACGCGGGTGTTCTTTCTTGATGAGAAATCGCATGTCCAAAAGATCTTCAAGATCTTCGCTAGGAAGGCCCAAAATCAATTTGAAGTGAAGATAAAGAAGGTTCGCAATGATAACAGAACGGAGTTCAAGAACGTAAATGTGGACACCTTTCTTGATGAAGAAGGGATTTCACATGAGTTCTCGGCTATGTACACGCCTCAACAAAATGGAGTTGTTGATAGAAAGAACCGAACTCTTATTGAGATGGCGAGAATGATGCTTGATGAGTACAAGACGCCAAAACACTTTTGGGTGGAAGCGGTTGAGACAGCTTGTCATGCAACAAATCGTCTATATCTTCACAAGCTACTCGGCAAGACGACATACGAGCTTCTCACCGGTAACAAACCCCAAGTTGGATACTTTCGAGTATTCGGCTCAAAGTGTTATATTCTTGATAGCATTGTTGTTCTAAATTTGCTCCTAAATCTCATGAGGGTTTCCTACTCGTTTATGGCTCAAACTCTCACACTTACCGTGTCTACAACAATTTCACCCAAAAGGTTGAAGAGACGGTAGATGTGAAGTTTGATGAATCTAATGGCTCACAAATAGAGCAATTGCCAATTGATGTAGGAGATAAAGACCCTTCGGAAGCAATCCAAGACTTGTCTATTGGAAAGATCCGTCCAACGGAGGTGAAGGAGAGTACCTCGTCCTTCCAAGTGGAAGCTTCTACCTCATGACAAGGTGAACCATGCGTTGACTTGGAGGCATCCACAAGTGTGAAATGCATAGATGAAGAAAACAAGGAAGTACACCAAGATGAACCTCATCAACCTCCTTCTCCACCTCCACAAGGGAACAACAACACCAACGACGAAGAAGGCCAAGAGGACGAACAAGATGATGAAGAAGATGTTCCACCCCGACCCAAACAAAAGCACTCACGTTTCAAGAGACCATCCCGTCGAACAAATCTTTGACGATATCCAAACCGGGAGAATTACTCGCTCTAAAACTCGTTTGGCTAATTTCTGTGAACATTATTCATTCATCTCCAGTATTGAACCTATGAAGGTTGAAGAAGCGCTTGATGATCCGGACTGGGTGAACGCTATGCATGAAGAGCTACACAACTTCGAAAGGAACCAAGTGTGGACATTGGTAGAAAAGCTTAACACCAACCAAAATGTCATTGGTACCAAAAGGGTGTTTCGGAATAAGAAAGATGAAGATGGACAAGTTGTTCGCAACAAGGCATGTCTCGTTGCTCAAGGCTAAACTCAAGTCGAAGGTATGGACTACGGTGAGACATATGCCCCCATTGCTAGACTTGAGTCCATACGCATCTTACATGCTTATGCCAATCATCATGATATCACATTGTATCAAATGGGCATTAAAAGTGCTTTTCTAAATGGTGAAATTGAGGAGGAAGTTTATGTTAAAAAACTTCTTGGCTTTGTTAATCCTAAGAAACCCGACCATGTTTACAAACTTCACAAAGCTCTTTATGGTCTTAAACAAGCTCCTAGAGCGTGGTATAAATGCTTGACCAAGTTCCTTATTGAAAACGGCTTTGAGATTGGAAAAATTGACTCTACTCTCTTTACTAAAAGGGTTAATGGTGAATTATTTGTGTGCCAAATTTATATTGATTATATCATATTTGGTTCGACTTACCCTCGTTTTAGTGAAAAGTTTGGAACTAATGTCGGAGAAGTTTGAGATGCCTATGATGAGTGAACTCAGGTTCTTTCTTGGTTTGCAAATCAAGCAAACTAAGGAGGGTACCTTTGTTTCCCAAACAAAGTATACCAAGGACTTATTCAAAAAGGTCAACATGCAAGAAAGCAAAGGTATGAAAACACCCATGCCTACTAGTGGACATCTTGACTTGACTAGGGATGGCAAACCGGTTGACCAAAAGGTTTACCGCTCTATGATTGGTTCATTGTTATATATATGTGCCTCCCGTCCTGATATTATGCTAAGTGTGTGCATGTGTGCACGATATCAAGCGGCCCCTATGGAATGTCATTTTAAGGTTGTGAAAAGGATAGTGAGATACCTAATTCATACACCAAACTTTGGCATTTGGTATCCTAAGAGGTCCCCTTTTGATCTTATTGGCTACTCCGATTTGGACTATGCCGGAGACAAGGTTGATAGAAAGTCCACTTCGGGTACTTGTCAATTTCTTGGTAGATCTCTTGTGTCTTGGTCCTCCAAGAAACAAAACTCGGTATCCTTATCCACCGCCGAAGCAGAATACATTGCCGCTGGTTCATGTTGCGCTCAATTACTTTGGATGACCCAAACTCTTAAAGATTATGGGATATATGTGAAACATGTTCCATTGCTTTGTGATAATGAAAGTGCTATTAATATTGCTCACAATTCTGTGCAATATTCTCGAACTAAGCATATTGAAGTTCGTCATCATTTCATTTGAGATCATGTTGCTAAAGGGGACATTGATCTTAATCATGTTTGTACCGATAGGCAATTGGCAGATATATTCACCAAACCGCTTGATGAGAAAGTATTTTACCGTTTGAGAGGTGAATTGAATATCACTGATGCTTCTAACTTGGAATAGAAACTCCATTTGGATACATGCAAGGCATGAGCCTTTGACTAATCCTTGATATTTCTCTTATGATGATGATCATATTTCTTGGATCTATACTTGTACCCTTGCATGTTATCTAACCCTTGTAGGTACTTGGATGAATCCAAATCTATGAGATTGCAACTCACTCACATGTTGAGCAATCTCTACATCACCAAGTCTCTACAATATGGTGGTTGAAGACAAGGAAGCATGAAACCCTTCAACATATCCTTTGACAATTTCTATATATCAAATTTCATTTGGTATCAAATTTCATGATTGTCACTTTGGATACACAAATGCTCTTCCTTGCAAGACTAACCCATGTAGATAGATGAACTCAAACTACAAGTGGTGCTCCCAACTCTTGATGACCTACATCAGCCTTGAGCACCCTACACAAGTTTAACTACAAGATCAACACCACCACCCAAGGTATGTCATTCTTCTTAGAGAAGCTTTACCCCAAGCCATGGGTCAAAGCAGCTCAACAAGATGTGAATACATGAAAATGCTTAGATGAAAAATGGTAACCCCATTTTGAGCTCAAACGATGAGTATGACCTACGATCAATGTCCTCACCTGACTCCTCAGTGAATATACTCTAACATAGGTGCCTTTGTCGCCGACCCTCTCTAGATGAAGTTCTCTAGTGTTTCCTTGAGTTATTGCATTTGTGCCTAGCATGTTTACCTTTCACTTCATCTAGATTTCTTTTCTTTTTCTCTGTTATGTTCTGCATTCCTTGCATCCACTTCATTGCAAATCTTTCAGTTAATTCCCTGCAAATCTTTGTGAGATCTTATTTCCCTAGTGAGCTGACATGACAAAAACTTTCCTATGTATTGAACTCGGTCTCACCGACTTCTGCCTCTCGGCTAGACCGAACTGCAATACTACATTGTAGATTGTTCATCGGTCCAACCGACAAGGACAAACCCTAATGCGGAGCATCCTACGGGCATCACCATGTCAATAGTCCATTTGGCAAGTGACACGTGCGACATCTACTTCTCATACCTAAAGGTGAATCTTCTCCTTTACACGTGTTCACTTGACCCCTTCGAGGATGGTATACTACTTGACACCCCTCTCGTGTGCATGCATAGGTATTGTTGGAACTTCATGGATGACGAGGAGGAGTGCAAGCGCAAAGGAATACCTACACCATCCGCGAGGGAAGCATGCAAGAGAAGACGGAAGAAGAAGGAGCTGCAAAGTCTAGAGCGACCGGACGACCGGAAGCCGCCGGACGACCGACTAAGACCGGACGTCCGACAAGTCCCATGCACCGGACGTCCGACGCTCACCAGAAATCCGGTGCCACCCATCCCGAAGCAAAACGACGGACGTCTGACGCCCTCCGGACGACCGGACCCCCGTGAGCGACCGAACGTCTGACGCCGACCGGACGTCCGACCCTGCCTGTGCGCAGCCGGGCCTTTGGCCTTGTATCTCTCCCCCATTTACCCCTTTGCGACTTAGACTATAAATAGACCTTCCCCTCATCCTTTCCATGGTTAGCAAAGTAGTAGCTCATTAGAGATAGAGCTTTGCTCATCCATTACGGATCTACTCCACGAGAGAGACCGAGGCCTCTCTTCGGAGAAGATCCACATTGGATTCAAGACCCCCGTGTGGGAAGATCCTTCTAGGATTCAAGCCCCCATCTCCTTTGGATTTGGGATGAACTCTACCATCAAGACCTCCTCATGGAGATGAACCTTACCTTGTATCTTTCCCTTTGTTGTTCATGTACCTTGTGGATCTTGTGTGTTTGATTGTCTAGTGGATGTGTGACTGGACTTGTTCTTGAGTGTTTCCCCTTGTGTTTTCTCTACGTTCTTCCCCGTGTTCTTCGTGTTCTTTGCGGGATCCGCTCCTTTCGTAAAGATAGGCCACATAGGGTTCCACCCTACATCATATTGGTATCATGAGCCACGTTGATCACGATTTCGGAGCCTCCCCTAGTTGTTTTCTAGCCAAATTTTGTTGTGTTCTTCCCCAATTTCGAAAATCCCCACCAAAAATAGCCCCAATTTTTTTTGTGATTTGTTGGTTTGACGAAGTTTTGTTGGATTTGGTTCATAGATTTGCTTGGTTTCAAATGTATCTAGCATATTCCCAAGTTTCCCCATCTTTCATCCACGAAATCTCCTCAATTTAGACCCCCAAATCCCCAATATCCGTATGAAATCACGTCTCGGATCTAAAATTTCGCGTTGACCCCGACCCACCGGACGACCGACATTTTACGGACGTCCGGAGCCCTTGGAATGACCGGAACCCCTAACCCGATCCGAATTTACGGATTTCCGAGCCCGCCCGGACGTCCGGCCCTCGGACATCCGACCTTGTCCGGACACCCGTAACCTGTAGTTTCAGATTTCAGCTGATTTTTGTTTCGGCCATAACTAATTCATTAGGAGTATGATTTTCGCCTTCTTTAGCTCGTTGAAAAGCTCTTGACATCCCCCTTCCCACAAAAATACCACCAACATCTTTTGACTCCATCAAATTTTGACAATTTTGGCATCTTTGCCTAGGGCTTCCACCACATCATTCGCTACACCACCACCGACTTCCACAACCTAACCAATTTTGTTCCCCATCTCATTAGTGGTTGCTTGAGGAGTGATTGGAGTCTCCTAAGGTGTCTAGGCTACTTAGGGATGGTTGCTTATTCATCAACCACCACCACCACCATAACTTCCGCATAGTTTTGCCCACCTCACACTCTCGCCACCCCAACTTAACCCAATTTTGTTTGAGTTGTGAGTTGTGTCTCCTAAGGTGTTTCGGCTACTTAGGGACCGAGCTTGCAACTCTGACACCATGTATAGTCCACCACCTTGCCCTCCATTTCTGCATTGCATACTCCGCAACCCATCATTGCCATTTCGCAATTCCTATGAGCTTCCACAAAACCACCACCGCATTCCCGCTACCACCATTTGAGATTTGAGATTTTGAGTTCGCACTTTTTCCGTTTCCTAAGGTGTTTCGGCTACTTAGGGATGAGTCTCCATCATCTTGGTATCTCCATCAAGATCACTGCCACTCATCATCTCCACGGACGGTAACCTCAATATCATCTCGTTATCGTGGTATCCCTCCATTTTATATTCCCTTGCCATTGCATTGTTAACCCCTAGCCCATTTTGCATCACTTCCCTATCGAGACTAGCCACTTGAGTATTGCCGGCAACGTTACTTGTGCATATTAGTGATCTACACCTTCCATTGCATACATACCATATCATATTGGTATCATCATATCATCCCTTGTGCCTCAAGTTTGTTCCCGCATATACACAATTACTATCCTGGTTTGTGCATTTCGCAAAGTGGCCATACAAAAAAGAGTAAGCTTTTAGGGAAAGAAAAAGAGTTAACAAAGAGCTTGTAAGCAAGTGCCATAGCATCATACCACATTGCATAAGATTGTCATATCCGATCATCTTGGATCATACCACCAGAACATCATATACATAGCATACTTGGGATAGAAGTCATTGCATTTTTGTCTCCTATAGGTTGTGCACAAGTGTCGTATCCGCCTATTGAGAAATCGTGCTAGCGTCTCTCTAGAGTTGTGCAACAAGAGCATTTTCCATGGATTCCACATTTTTAGATAATTCCTTGGTTGCACGACCCCATTTATCTATCCGTGTGTGTGTCTTTCTGTGTACCACATATTGCTATTGGTCTACTTGTTTCACTTGCGAATTTGTGAATCTCTTTCAACATTATTGACTCTTGCTAACGTTTTGCATTAAATTTTTGTGCCACTATCCTCACCGAGCTACTCCATAAGCTTTAGTTTGTAGGTGTGAGTGAACATGTCCGGTACCAATTCCACTATTCTTTCATCTCACATTGAGTGAAACGGGATACATCCTCAACTTTGTGAAAAGGTAACTTGGTATTGTTTATCTCATTTCCTACTCACCTCTACTCGAGACTTGTGATGGATAGGCAAGGCATTTCAACTTCGGTCTACAACAAAAACGACGAGTTCGATGCCACGAACAACTCCAACAACGCCAAGATGCAAGCTAAAATGGAGGAGATCAAAGCCCTCATCAAGTCCTACAAGCGGTCTTCCTCATCCTCGAGAAGACGCTCAAGAGCACATGTCTCCGAGCTACCGGCTCTGGCAAAATCAAATCGGCATCGACACCATCACCAACAAGGACGTGAAGGTCAAGAGCTCAACACCAACAACCGCTCAACGACTTCACCATCTCCCTTGGCATCTTCACCAAGCGACTTCAAGGCATCTTCGCCTTCGGATATACAGCATCTTCGCCAACAAGCACCTCAAGACTATGCTCAAGAGAAGCTCCCCAAGCTCAAGTCTGCGACTTCCACGAGTTACTACGACCTCGACATCGACCACACGATTCCTTTCTATGGGACTCAAGAACCCGAGGAATATCTCGAGTGGGAGCGTTTGATGGATGACTACCTCAAGCTACATCAAGTTCCTCCCGAAGATCAAGTGAAGTGCGCCAGAAGGAACTTCCACAACTACGCATCAACATGGTGGCTTCATGCACCTTCGGAGACCTACGACATGAGTTGGCCCAAGAGGAAGAGAGATTTGCGAAGCGAGTTCGTGCCTCCAACCTACACGGAACAACTTCTACGCCAATTGGAGAACACCACCCAAGGATCCAAGTCCATCGACGTGTACTTCAAGGAGATGAAGATTGCCTTGCGACGAGCCGGCGTGGACGACACCATTTCGATGAAGTTCCACTTCATGATGGGATTGCACAAGGACATCTCCAAGATGATCTTCTTTGAGAACTACAAGTCCCTCGACGACAACTACATTGGTGCTCTCAAGGCGGAACAAGAACTCATGAAGGCCAAAGCTTCTCCACCCGAAGCTCACTTCGCCACGACCAAGATCCATGAGAACAGGCATGAGGCTAGTACCACCAAGATGTCCAAGCCCGATGAGCTCCAAGACGATGCTCCCAAGTTCGACTTCACCGCCATCCTCTTTGTGGCATTGATGATGCCGAGTCTACTTCGACTCTTTTTCAAGATGGTGCGGCAACGACTACGACTACGGAGACCATCAAGGACCAAGCTTTGGAGGCAAGCGACATGGTGACGAGCAAGGATGATGCTTCCATCTTAGGAGGCGATAGTGATGATGTGCCATCTTCGGCCTTCATCCACGGCGACGAGAACGAGTTGGTTGAGCATGGGATTTTCCCTTTGACCACGACGACATATGATGACTTGAGTGACTTTAGCCACCATATTGAGAGTGAGAGTGACTTCACCACTAGACCCATATATGATGTGTTGCCACAATTCCCATGTGAGGAGAGCCATAACCCCCACCACTTGAGTGAGATAAGTGACTCCACCATACGTGAGATTGAGTGCACCTACCATGAGGGAGTGAGTGAACCACAACATAGAGAGAGTGAGATAGTTGATAGGACATGTGAGGCCACTTTCAACACTAAAAACTTGACCTCTACCTCTATTGTGTCTTCTCATTTGGTGCTAGGTCCCATCTATGATGACACGCTGATTCACGATGACTTCGTCCTCCCTTTGGACAAGACGATGGCCATAGTGGAATATGATGCACCCCCACATGGTTCCATCAAGATGAAGATGACCACCATTTGGTCTTTCCCACCTCACCTACACCACTTGAGTGGAATGAACATGGTAACATAGGTGAAGGTGATGCTCTAGTCCCACTAGTGGACAATCATGAAATTGATTGCTTGCATGATGTTGATCCCCCTATTGACATGCTTCATGCTAGTACGATTTCCCCATGCGATGATTTACCCATTTATGATGAGTATGATGATTGCCATGTGGAGTCTCTTAGTTGTGATGCCATGTTACATAGGATTTCTTGTGATCATTCTTTAGGTCACATCATGTTTGACAATCCGCTCGACTTGTCATATGCTATGCATGAGATCCATCATATGTCATATTTGCAATCTCATCGTAGTGACTACGCATATGCCATTAAAATGAACCCAATTTGCACATATGGCATAGATGACAAGCCCATGGTTATTGGCATTTGTTTTTCTCGCAATGATATTGATATGCTCCCTTTGCATCATTTATCTCATATTCCATGCCATGACCACCTAGCTTCGGATATGCATTGTTTTGGATATTGTCCATTTTCTACGTATGATGTTTCAAATATTGACATGAGGAGGCCCCCATAGTTTCCTCATACATTTTAGGAGATTTTGATCGCTCCCATCCATTGCATGATCCTTATACTTGTATTCTGAATTTGCATCCCCATCGTGTTATACACAATAACTATTCTTTCATGATGGATGACATGTTCTTATACCATGCATCAAATTTCTTTGAGCGATGCTTATCTTGTGCTAACTGTCACGTGCACATACACATCATTATGGAAGATGTGTACATTTACCACACACACAATTTCTTTCGCTTGTGTATTTGTTGTGTAGGTACCCATGAATACTTTTCAACCTCACAATCTCATGAGTTGACAAAACGAGCTCTAGAGAGCAATGATGACTTGGGATCCCATGGATTGCCTTTCCCACCACTCTCTTCGCGCAAATACTTCACGCATTTTTTCTACTTGGCACTCACATGGTTATGGGTTGTTGTCCATTATATATCATTTTTCCATCTTGACATGTTCATTTGCATGATATGCTCATTCCTATACCTTTGCCATGCATTTGTGACCCATGCTTTGTATTACACATGATAATTGATTCTCATACTTGTATGTGTATTTGAAAACTTGGTGGAGATATTGCTTGTTATTTCCATGTTTGCTTTGTGCCCCATGCCTATGATGATACTATGATATTGCTTTGTGTTTGTGCTTGCGATATGTCATGTGCATTGCCTATGCCTATTATTTTCTCACATGACATGATTGCCATGATTTCCTCTAGTATGTTGCATCTTCGCACTACTAGGTTGCACGACTTGATCTCTACGCTTGCTTATGTTGCATCACCGATGACTCAAACTTGCTCGCTTCACGAGGTTCATGACAACCATCTACATTCTTTGCACATGATTATTATTGCTTCCTGTCATATCTCTCCATATGTTGCCTCTCTCATGATAGATGATTTGACATGTATTGAGTGCAACAATGCCCCTAATCTTGATAATGAGTTTGCCCCCATAGCATTCTCACATATATTTGGAGATTTTGACATATTTCTTGTGAAGCATGCTTGTCTTACCTCTTTGCACCATGTACCTAGTTCCATGAATATAGCCATTATTGCATCATATTATTCATGAACTTGTGCTTCTCATGGTTATGTGCAAGAGAAGAGAACCATCATGATGGATGATGTGTTTATCTACCATGCGCATACGTTCTTTGCTTTATTTTGTGCGTGTGTAGGGTACTTGGACCTTTTGTCGACTTCCGCTTCACATGAGTTGACCATTCGAGCTCTTGAGAGCGAGCCTCATACATTCGACCACGACTCGCTTCTCCAACACCTTTCCGACCACTTCGGCATTGTGAAGAATGCACAAGGATACGTCTTCAAGGTGACATCTTTCTTGAGCATGGATATTGCGGATCATTCTACTTGTGTTGCTTGCGCACATGTTAGAGATCTTGCTTCAACTTGTCATTTTCACCATTCCATGCATCATGATTTATATGCCTTGTGTGTTGCATCCAATTCTTGGATATGCTCCTATCACATGTTTGGTTGCAACAATGACGTTTCTTCACATATGCCATGTCCCAATGATTGCTACATGCTTGCCTTGATTGCCTCACACATGATGAACACTTGCTCTTTCTCTTGTGTTGAGTGCCATACTATCTTCACTACACCCTATGCACATTATGCTTGGATTGTCTTGCACTTGTCCCATGTGTTTAGACACTTTATTTTACTCGGTGTTGTGAATGATTCCTATGCCTACCATCGACCATTTGTCGAGCATTTTATGGATGATTGCTATGAACTTGAGGTTGATGCTTCTTCTCATGTCACACATATTTGCATCACTACCTCACATTCACATGCGTGTCCCCATGATTTCTTTGCTTCTGCTAGATTGATATGCTTACATGCCATGTCACAATCCTTTGTCACACCATATGCTTTGCATGATGACGACACTTGTTTGGTGAATCACCTCTTGAATGCTTGGTTTTGCACTAATGCTAACCACATTTATTTTTTGCAAGTGTTTGTTGTCCTTGCTCATTTTGAAGGAACCACTAGACGGTGCGACATTGGAGAGTGCCCAATTCAAGCTTGAAGATGATGACTACTTGGTGAACGTCTGCTTCTACACAGCGAAGCCATCTCTTTCCCCATGGTGATTTGGTTTTCGATCCGAGGTCGGATCCTTCCCAAGGGAGGGGAGATGATGCAGAGCATCCTACGGGAATCACCATGTCAAGAGTCCATTTGGCAAGTGACACGTTCGACATCTACTTCTCATACCTAAAGGTGAAACTTCTCCTTTACACGTGTTCACTTGACCCCTTCGAGGATGGTATACTACTTGACACCCCTCTCATGTGCATGCATAGGTATTGTCGGAACTTCATGGATGACAAGGATGAGTGCAAGCGCTAAGGAACACCTACACCATCCACAAGGGAAGCATGGAAGAGAAGACGAAAGAAGAAGGAGCTGCAAAGTTGTAACACCCCGGATGTAATTTACCTTATCTGTACTCCAACTCTTGCCGTTTCCGGCCTAAGTTATTTTATTTTCCTCGGGTTCGGGTTTTTGTCTCCGTGTGTTGTTGCCTTTTTCATGCATCTCATATCATGTCATCATGTGCATTGCATTTGCATACGTGTTCGTCTCATGCATCCGAGCATTTTCCCCGCTGTCCGTTTTGCATTCCGGCGCTCCTATCTCCTCCGGTGCCCCTTTCTACCTCTTTTCATGTATGGGGGTTAAACATTTCTGGATTGGACTGAGACTTGCCAAGCCGCCTTGGTTTACTACCGGTAGACCGCCTGTCAAGTTTCGCACCTTTTGGACTTCGTTTGATACTCCAGCGGTTAACCGAGGGACCGAAAAGGCCTTGTTTGTGTTGCAGCCCAACACCCTTCCAATTTGGCCCAAAACCGACCAAAAACCCTTCCATCATCTAGAGCGTTCGATCACGATCGCGTGGCCGTAAACCGCACTCCTTTTGGACACTCCTAGCTCCCTCTACCTATATATATGTGGATCTCTCCAAAAATTTCCGGGCGAAACCACCCTAACCCTAAAAAACCACTCGCGCCGCCGCCGGACATGTCCGCCTCCTAGCGGACAAAATTGCCGCCGCCGCCGCCTCAGCCAGTCCGCCGCCGACACCTGTCGCCACCACACTCCGCGCGCCGCCGGCCCGGGAGGCCCGCAGCGAGCCCTCCTAGCCCAGAACCACGCCGCCGCCGCCTACCTTGCCCCGCCGCCCAGACAGCCCGCGCCGCCTTCTTCCAACCCTCCGGCGACCGGCACCGCCACCGCGCCGCCCAGCCCGCTCGTCGCCGGTGACCCGACCATCGCCCATGCCAGATGCCTACTCCGGCCACCGACGCCGGCGAGCTTCTCCACCCCGTCCCCGAGCTCCGGCCTCCTTCCTCGACGCCGACAGCTCTCTCCGGCGAGTTCTTCGTCTCCGTCGAACAGGACTTCCGACAAACCTCGTAATCCGTGCCAGATCTGAGATCTGGAATTTTTAGGGTTGACTTTTTCCCAGGGAACCCTAATTTTTTTTGCATTCTTGCACATGCTATAACTCTGCATCCGTAGCTCCGATTTGTGCATGTAGCATATCAAAATGTTTGTCTCCACGAGTGCATCATTTCATCTCATTCCATCATTTTCATTTGAGCATATCTTGATGCCCGAAATGCTGTTGGAAGAGGGCTATGTGGTGAATTTGTCAAATCTGTTTCATCAAATAGCTATTTGTCATTTTTGCCATGATTAATGTGTCCATGCTATGCTCCTGAGCTTGACATGTGTTTTGTTATATGCCATGCCATCTTTACAGAGGTGCTTACCATGTATTTCTGTGATATTTATGGTGACTAGCACAAGATTGCAAAGTAGCGTAATCGGGAATGCTGATTTCAGGGACTTAGAATTTCACTAAATCCTTGTCCTAATTTTGTCGTTATGCCATATGTTCATGTTGTTTCCTAGTGATCCGTGCCTCTTTTGAGGATGATCAGTAAGGATGATTTGTTAACATTGTGGTGCTCTATCCATCCATGTCGGTGTTTGCATTTATGGATCAAACTAGCTTGAGTCAATCGAGCTCTACTTTTGCTATATCGTGAATCCTGGCAGATTGTTGACATGATTAGCGATTTGCCGAGGATGTTGCTATTGATCCGTGCATGCTATGTTGTTGTTCTTGCCATGTCTAGCTTCTATGCTATATACTCTTGATGGGTGTATGCTTAGTTTGTCATGCCATCGTAAACATGCCTACTCGTTAACTGATTTGCATGCTCCAGTTATTTCACTAAGTATGAGATCTGTTTATATTTTTGCCATGTTCACATGCTTGCAATTGTATTTTCTGATCCCTTTTGGCTCAAGGTCACTAAGGGACTTTTCTTAAGTGCTTTGAGTAGCTTCATTCCATGCCTTGCGTTGCCATGTTAAGTTCCTGTAGCATGTAGTTTTCATGCTCTAAAGTGTGCTTCCTGATGATAAATTCCAGACTTGTGTTAATTTCACTAAGTCTGAAACCTGTTATCATTTGCACTTTTGCCATGCTTGTTTGAACCTGTTAATGGATGATCTAGCTGTAGCTCAGTGTTCACCTTTTTTCAAGCATCATGAATGGATCCATGTCATGTATTTTGTTGTCATGTTTGAGTGCTGTAGCATATTTATCTTGTTGCATTTAGTTGGTCAATTGCTGATTATCGCAGACTGGTGTCATATTTGTTTTGCTTGCCATTTCCAAACCATGCATCCGATTCCGGTGATCTTTATATCGATTTCAACCGAAATCACCTAACCTTTCCAGTGGCACACTTGGATTTCCAAGGTAGGCCAGGTTCAATCATTCCTTGTCAAATCTTGCATATGCATCACATACCGCATCTCGCATATCATATCATGTTTGCATCATGTTGTTTGAGCATTGCACATGGTTGATTGTGTTCCGTTTGCTTCCTGTTCTTGTTTAGGTAGAGCCAGGAGATGAGTTCGTGAACGAGGAGCCCGTTGAGTTCGCTTACAAGGATCAAGTCAACTCTGACAACTTTGCAGGCAAGATGATCATACCCTCGAAATCACTTCTATCTTTGCTTGCTAGATGCTCGCTCTTTTGCTATGCCTACGCTACGATACCTACCACTTGCTTATCATGCCTCCCAAATTTCCATGTCAAACCTCTAACCCACCATGTCCTAGCAAACCGTTGATTGGCTATGTTACCACTTTGCTTAGCCCCTCTTATAGCGTTGCTAGTTGCAGGTGAAGATTGGAGATCGTTCCTTGTTGGAACATTGTTTATTGTTGGGATATCACTATATTATCTTATTATCTTAATGCACCTATATGCTATGAAAAGGGTGGAAGGCTCGGCGTTTTGCCTAGTGTTTTGTTCCACTCTTGCTGCCCTAGTTTCTGTCATATCGGTGTTATGTTCCCGGATTTTGTGTTCCTTACGCGGTTGGGTTATAATGGGAACCCCTTGACAGTTCGCCTTGAATAAAACTCCTCCAGCAATGCCCAACCTTGGTTTTACCATTTTCCACCTAGCCTCTTTTTCCCTTGGATTTCCAGAGCCCAAGGGTCATCTTTATTTAAACCCCCTGGGGCAGTGCTCCTCTGAGTGTTGGTCCACCTCGTCAGCCGCTGGTGGCCACCAGGGGCAACTCTGGGCTAGCCTACCGGAAGTTTGGACAATCTGAGTGTGCCCTGAGAACGAGATATGTGCAGCTCCTATCGGGATTTGTCGGCACATTCGGGCGGTGTTGCTGGACTTGTTTTACCATCGTCGAGGATGTCTTGTAAAACCGGGATGCCGAGTCTGATCGGGATGTCTCGGGAGAAGGAATATCCTTTGTTGACCATGAGAGCTTGTGATGGGCTAAGTTGGGACTCCCTGCAGGGTTTTGAACTTTCGAAAGCCGTGCCCGCAGTTATGGGCAGATGGGAATTTCTTAATGTCTGGTTGTAGATAACATGAACTTAACTTAATTAAAATGAATCAACCGCGTGTGTAACTGTGATGGTCTCTTCTTGGCGGAGTCCGGGAAGTGAACACGGTGGTGGAGTAATGTTTGACGTAGGTTGTTCTAGGATCACTTCTTGATCATTAGTTGTTCGACCGTGCGTTTGCCTTCTCTTCTCGCTCTCCTTTGCGAACAGGTTAGCAACCATATATGCTAGTCGCTTGCTGTAGCTCCACATCATACCTTGCCTAACCTATAAGCTTAAATAGTCTTGATCGCGAGGGTGCGAGATTGCTGAGTCCCCGTGACTCACAGTTTACTTCCAAACCAGATGCAGGGACCGATGATACCGCTCCAGACGATGCGCTTGAGCTCAAGTGGGAGTTCAATGAAGACTCTCGCCGTTACTATGTGTCTTTCCCAGATGATCAATAGTGGTGCCCAGTTGGGGCGATCGGGGACCGTGTCGCATGTGGGGGTTGATCTTTATTTTGGTACCATAGTCAGAACATGAGTGTATTGGATGATTGTAATGTTATTCATGTATTTGTGTGACGTGGCGAGTGTAAGCCAACTATGTACCTTTCCCCCTTTTATCTTTTTACATGGGTTGTTGTGAAGATTACCTTACTTGCGACATTGCTTTCAATGTGGTTATGCCTCTAAGTCGTGCTTCGACACGTAGGAGATATAGCCGCATCGAGGGCGTTACAAAAGTTTATAGCGACCGGACGACCAGAAGCCGCCGGACGTCCGACCCTCTACAGCTGCCGGACGACTGACTAAGACCTGACGTCCGACAAGTCCAAGGCACCGGACGTATGACGCTCACCGGAAATCCGGTGCCACCCATCCCGGAGCAAATCGATGGACGTCTGATGCCCTCCGGACCACCGGACCCCCGCGAGCGACCGGATGTCCGATCCTGCCTGTGCGCAGCCGGGCCTTTGGCCTTGTATCTCTCCCCCACTTACCCCTTCGTGGCTTAGACTATAAATAGACCTTCCCCTCCTCCTTTCTATGGTTAGAAAAGCAGTAGCTCATTATAGATAGAGCTTTGGTCATCCATTATGGATCTACTCCGAGAGAGAGACCGCAGCTCCTCTTCGGAGAAGATCCCCCTTGGATTCAAGACCCCCATGTGGGAAGCTCCTTCTAGGATTCAAGCCCCCATCTCCTTTGGATTTGGGATGAACTCTACCATCAAGACCTCCTCATGGAGATGAACCTTACCTTGTGTCTTTCCCTTTGTTGTTCATGTACCTTGTGGATCTTGTGTGTTTGATTGTCTAGTGGATGTGTGATTGGACTTGTTCTTGAGTGTTTCCACTTGTGTTTTCTCTCCGTTCTTCCCCGTGTTCTTCGTGTTCTTCGCGGGATCCGCTCCTTTCGTGAAAGATCAGCCGCATAGGGTTCCACCCTACATCAAACCGGTCTGAACGATATGCATCATCCATGACACTGCCAACTCGGTGTCACTGATGGAAATAACTCGGAGTCACCGATCTCAATACTGAGATTTTTTTTTGCCATTTGCATCCTTCATATCTCGTTCTAGCTCCACTCGATGATTCTTATCCTGTACGAGCATCTTAAATTACATGTTGCTTTGTAATGTGACTCAAGGACCAAACCTACTTGACTCATGCTCGAGAAGATCCCTTCTTGGAAATTAATGTCAAAGGGGGAGAGGGAGCACATCAAAGCTTATCACATGAGAGAGAAAGCACATCTTAAGCTTTTCCAGATGCTTATTATCCATAGAGGAGAGAAGTCACATGTCTTCAGGAGGGGAAAGCCATGTTAGTATGTGTTATGATTTCTTTGCGCTGATTTTATTTTCCCTATCTTCTCCCATTATCCAATATTAGATTCAGGTGGAGAAAGAGTTCATTTCCAATGGGAAGAAAATCTTTGGAATTCGTTGCATATCTTTATCTCTTGGGGACATGTCAATATCCAAATAGAGTACTAAGTACTCACTCACTACATGCCATCCCAATCTTCGTACTCTTGTGGTTTTCTCATCGTTGACGTCCTCCACAACCTCCACCTGCTACTGTTCATCCCCCGTGGCTTCCTCGTGTCTCGACCAGCTACTGTTCATCCAGCCTTCACTAGCTACTGTTCATCCAGCCTCCACGGGGTTTTGTTCATCCACCACCAACCGGCTTGATGCGGAGCATCCTATGATCATCCCCATGTACACTTCGACTACTCCCCAAGCCCCAAGAGGACATACGATGACACCTCGACCATATGCCATTGGACACAAGGTGAACTCACTCCTCTTCGATCCGCCCCGTTCCACATATGAGACATGGTTACTACCTCATGCATGGACCTTTTGTATACTCAGGCCCATACGAGATGAACATGGAGATTTAAAGGACCAAGGACAAGCATGGAAGAGAAGACGGAAGAAAGGAGAAGAAGATGGAGCGGCTGTTGAGCTAGAGCCAGACATATGGACACTAAGCCGGATCATCGGACTCAGCCGAATCATCCGGGCGCCCACTCGGATCATCCGGGTAATCCCCCAACCTCGACGACCGAACCTTGCAGAATACCCTCGATGGAGCCGGATCATCTGGATGAGGTCCCGGATCATCCGGACGATGTCCGGATCATCCGGACCCCCATCCGGATCATCCGGACTTGCCTGCGTGCATGCCTCCGGGCCAAGGGCCATGTACCCACTTCACCCCCTCACTTACCCGTTCGTGGCTTAGACTATAAATAGACCTCCTCCTCCTCCCCATTTTTAGGGTTAGAAAAGTAGTAGCTCAATAGAGATAGAGCTTTGCTCATCCATTACGGATCTACTCCATGAGAGAGACCGTGGCCCCTCTTCGGAGAAGACTCCCTTGGATTCAAGACCCCCTTTTGGGTGGCCCCATCAAGACCTCCTTTGGAGAAGAACCGGTTACTGTGTATCGTCCCTTGTTGATCGTGGATCTTGTATCTCCTTTTGTGTTCATGGGTCTAGCACATGTGTGATCATACTTGTTGGTTTGAGTGTTTCACTTGTGTTCCCCTTTGTGATTTCCCCTCGTGTTTCCCCTCGTGTTCTTGTGTTCTTCGCGGGATCCGCTCCTTTCATGAAAAATCAACCATCTAGGATTCCACCGTATATCATCTTGGTATCATGAGACACGTTGATCATGATTTCGAAGCTTCCCCTCTTTGTTTTGTAGCTTGATTTAGTTGATTTCGTCCTAAATTTGAAAATTCCCCACCAAAAATAGCCCCAATTTTTTTGTGATTTGTTGGTTTGATGAAGTTCTGTTGATTTTGATCCATGGATTTGCTTGGTTTTGAGTGGATCTAGCATATCCTCAATTTTCCCCATCTTTCATCTACGAAATCTCATCAATTTTGACCCCAAAATCTCCATTTTCCGCCCAAAATTTTGTCTCCGAGAGGAAATCCCGAGCAGTTTGACCTGCCCGGATTATCCGGATCCACCCGGATCAGCTGGACCATCTGTCGGATGTCTGGACGCCCCACACGACAGATATCCGGTTGACGAACCCGGATCATCCGGACCTACTCCCGAATGTCCGGGTAACCCTGAAATTGACTGTGCTGAAATTTTGTTTCAGCCATAACTAATTCATCCGGAATCCGTTTTTGACATTCTTTAGCTCGTTTTGAAGCTCTTGACATCCCCCTTAACACAAAAATACTACCATCATCATTTGACTCCATGAAAGTTTTCGAACTTTGGCATCTTTGCCTAGGGCCACCACCATATCATCTGCATTTCCACCATAGCCTTCCGCAACCTAACCCATTTTGATCCCCATTGCATATGTGGTTGTTTGAGTTGTGACTTGAGTCTCCTAAGGTGTTTCGCTACTTAGGGACGGTTGCTTCTTCATCAACCACCACCACCATTTCCGCATTGCGTCTCACAACCCATCATTGCATTTCCGCAATTCCATTGAGCTTCCGCAACCACCACTACTTTTCGCTACCACCATTTTGACATTTGACGTTTGAGATTTTGAGTTTGCGGTTTTTCTGTTTCCTAAGGTGTTTCGGCTTAGGGACAAGTATCCATCATCTTGGTATCTCCATCAAGATCACCGCCACTCATCTTCGCCACGGACGGTAACCTCCATATCATCTTGGTATCATGGTATCCCTCCATTGTATATTCCCTTTCCATTGCATTGATAACCCCTAGCCTATTTTGCATCACTTGCCTATCGAGACTAGCCTTTCGGTATTGCCGGCAACGTTACTTCTGCACATTAGTGATCTACACCTTCCATTGCATACATACCATATCATATTGGTATCATATCATCCCTTGTGTCACAAGTTTGTTCCCGCATATACACAATTGCTATCTTGGTTTGTGCATTCCGCATTGTGACCATATCAAAAAAAGAATAAGCTTTTAAGCAAAAGAGAAAGAGCAAATAAGCTTGTAAAAAGTGCATAGCATCATACCCCATTGCATATAAGATTCTCATATCCGATCATCTTGGATCATAGCACCGGAACATCATACATATATAGCATACTTGGGATAGAAGTCGTTGCATTTTTGTCTCCTATAGGTTGTGCACAAGTGTCATATCCGCCTATTGAGAAATCATGCTAGCGTCTCTCGAGAGTTGTGCAACAAGAGCATTTTCCGTGGATTCCACATTTTAAGCTCATTCCTTGGATGCACTGCCCCATTTATCTATCCGTGTGTGTGTTTCCGTGTGCCACCCATACTACTATTGGTCTACTTGTTTCACTTGCGAATTTGTGAATCTTTTTCAACATTATGGACTCTTGCTAACATTTTGCATCAAATTTTTGTGCCACTATCCTCACCGAGCTCCACCATAAGCCTTAAATGTGTAGGTGTGAGAAATTGACAAGATCGGTACCAATTGTGCTATTTCCTTGTTACATCATTGAGTGATCATTGATCCATCTTCAACATCGGTCAAGGTACATTTGGTATAGTTTTTCTCTTTCTCTCACTCGTATTTTCTCGAGTCTTGTGATGGTTAGGAAAGGCATTTCATCTTCATTCTTCGACAACAATGACGGCATGAACAACTCCAACACCAACACTCCCCACTTTGGACTACAAAGAGCAATGCAAGTCATCGACAACATCACCACCGACTTACGACTTTCTGAAGCTAGGAGAAGGGACTACTTCGACAACAAGTTTTCCGCACAAAAGGAGGAGGAAGATGCAAGGATGGAGGAGATCCGGACCTTGTTGATCAACCGTTCTTCCCCTTCATCATCCTCAAGGAGGCGACATTCAAGTCACAAGTCTTCGGAGCGCAAAAATGATGCAAGCGCAAGTCGTCCACATCCACATCTCCATGGTGACCACCATCACATTCTTGATCCACATCGTCATGAAGGGCAAGTCACCTCTAAACATCATGTGAACGACGAAGACGAATGCCATCTAGCTCAAGCACGACAATGACACCACCATCATGAAGATTCTCGCCAAGCACAAATGCACAAGTCCCAACAAGCCCTACTTCACGCCAAGGCCAACCTTCATGAGCATAAGAGAAGACCGCGAGACAAGGACCACCAAGACAGAGCTACGGCTGCACCAACCACTTTGGCATCTTCGCCTTCGGGCGTATGGCATCTTTGCCTACTTCCCATGAGTTCGCCTACATCGACATCTTCACCAACGAGGCGACCACCAACGAGCGAGGGCGACACTTCCATCTTGGGAATCCCCTCAAGGAAGATGGCCGAACATGGGAATTTCCCTTTTGTCATGGAGACGAGCTACGAGGTGCCACATCATATGGGCCTCCAACAACAATACGGTGACAAGACGGTCGAGCTAGGGCCATCCCCTACGACCACGGCGACGAGCGCGAACCTCTTCAACAACATGAAGACGCCGCCCATATTGTACTCATACTTTGAGTCAAGCTACGCAACCACACATGAGACATTATCTTTGATCTTAGAGGATAGTGATGATGTGCCATCTTCGGCCTTCATCCATGGCTACGACTATGACATGATTGAGCATGGAGACATTTGCACCTACATCTCTCCGACACCCACATATGACGAGATGCCCCAATTGCCATGTGAGGAAAGCCACCACCACATGAGTGCCATGAGTGACTCCACCATATGTGACATCTGGGAGCAAGCCACACATCATATGTGAGGTTGAGAGCCATTTGAGTGACTCCGCCAACCATATGACTGAGAGCATCCAAGAGGGAGTGAGTGAGCCACAACACTTAGTGAGTGAGGTAGTTGACACGGCATGTGAGGCCACTATGATTTCTAACAACTTAACCTCTACAGCGAGTGTGTTTTCTTTGGTGCTAGGTCTCCTACATGAAGACATGCCTACCCTCGACGAGTCCATGCCTCCAACGACGACCATGGCCATGGTGGACGATGATGCACCCCCCACATGGTTCCATCAAGATGAAGATGACCACGACTTGGTCTTCGACATCTCACCTACAACAAATGAGCGATGCTCCAAAGGTAAAATAGGTGATAGTTCTTCTCTTGTCCCACTAGTGGACTACTTTACAAATGATTGCTTGCATGATGATGATCACCTTATGGATTCACCACATACTATCTCTTCTACATGCTTAGATATGCCAACTATTTTTATGATGAATATGATGATGAGCATGTTGATTTGCCTAGTTGTGATGCTATGCTCCATACGATATCATGTGAAAATTCTTTTGGTCACATCATGTTCGACAACCCTTTAACCTTGTCATATGCTATGAGTGAGATCTCCCATATTGCATCATTACAATCTCAACATAGTGACTATGCATGCCCCATTAAAATAAATCCCATCTGCACTTATGGCATAGATGACAAGATGATGGTCATTGGCTTTTGTTTTTCATGTGATGATATTGCCATGCTTCCTTTACATGATTTGCGCAATTCATCTACTATGCCATGCCATGATCACGATGTTCCAAATATGCATTGTTTTGGATGTTGTCAATATTCTCTATGTGATGTTTCCATTAATGCTCATGAGGAGACCCCCATAGTTTCCTCATACATATTAGGAGATTTTGATGCATTCCATACTTTGCATGATTCCCATAATTGCTTGCACCATATGCATTCCATGAATAACAATGCTCTACATATTTCCCACGATGCATTACACAATTTGATTCTCCATTATGCTATACATAATAACAAACCTATCATGATGGATGACATGTTTCTATAACACACATCTCATTTATTTGAGCATTGGATATTTTGTGATAACCAATACAAGCACGTGCGCATTTTACCGTGTTATTTGAGCATTGGATGACATGTTTCTATACCACTTGTCACATTATGTTCATTTTTATCGTGTTCACTTTGCATGTTATGCCTCTTTATATGCTTTTGCCATGCAATTGTGACCCTTGCTTGCATCAACCCATGATTCACCATTTTACTCCTCATATGTGTATTTGCATGCTTGGTGGAGATCCTTGTTGCTATTGCCATGTTTACCATGTGCCTCATGCTATTGATGCTTGTTATGTTGGGAGAGACATGATGTCCCATTGCTATTTACATATGGGCTCTCGCCAATACATTGATGATATTTTGCTCATATCTTGCTTTCATGCTTGTGATATGTCTTGTGCATTATTCATGCTCACTATTTGCACAAATGACATGCTTGCCATGATTCCTCTGAGTACGTTGCATCATCGCACTACTAGCTAGCTTTACTTTATCACTATGATTGATTGCTTTGTCGCATCACCCATGTTCCACTATTACTCGCTTTCTTGGGTTGATGACATATATGCTCTTGCCTCTCACATGATTTATCTTGATCATTATCCCTTGTCTCCATTAGTGGCATCTCTCATATCACCTTGTGATGCATACTTGTTTGATTGAGCCTATTGTATTTGGTTGTTCTCACATCATATGCCTCCATACTATGAAATGCTCCATTGTCCTTTCCTATGATGTAGACGATGCATACACTTGTTGGGTATCTTACCACACGAATGATAGGTTTTGCACTTTCGCTAACCTCATTTGTTTATCCGAGTGTTTATCATTTTCTTTCATTTTGAAGGATTCTCAAGGCATTTCCATCATGCAACAACTTGTTCATGTGAAGGCGTACATGATGCGCAAAGCCAACATTTTTGACATCCTCACAAAGGTGAACTCCTTCCCTTTGTGCAATCTTCACATACGCATATTGGATGGGTCATTCTTTCATTGTTGTTTCCTTCTTCTTGGGTACATGATACACACATTGGAGGGAGGATGATGAGGACATCAATACCATTGTTACACCCATAGCCCCTACTGCTATACATACTGGACCAGTTACTAGAGCTCGCACACGCCAATTAAATTATCACATACTTTCGTTTCTTGGTAATGATTCTAATGTTCATGAGAATATGATGATGTCTAAATTGGATACATTTGTTTTGCTTACAAATGAAGGGCCTGGCATGGATGTCTAATGTTCATGGATGAACAGTTGAGCAAGACCAAGCATGTAGATGATGGCATGCGCAAGGGGATCAAGAACGTTGTTACAAGTGATGATTTCTGGACTTTGAAGCCACCATAAGGACTGCATGAAGCCTTGGACGAAATATACAAGATGCCACTTCATAAATTTCGTCCAGAGGTTATTCTAGGTGTTGCGTCACCTTATTATTGGGCCAGGCCCATGTATTTTCGAAATACTTAAGTATAGGATGTTTTTAGAGTCTGTATGTGTGGGGAAACAAGAGTTAGGGTTGGTTTCGGGCCCCTCCTCCAACGGCCATGAAATCCCCCCCCCCTCTCTCCTCCATATATAAAGCATTTAGGGCATCGTTTAGAGTTTGGGTTTCGTTTAGATTAAAAGTTTGCCATAGCTGCAACTTTGCGTACTTAATTTGTGTTCAACAACCAGACCAAGACGTCATAGAACCCCACCTTGATTAACAAAGTTTTCCTCTTATATTCGCAATATCCAGATTGCAATCTTACTTTCTTGCTTGTTCTTCGGTTGCTCGTAGGAAATAGACCCTCGTGGTCAGGTTGATCGCGCTCCGGCGTGGTCAAGAACCCTCGGAAGTTGGTTTAGCGATTGCTAAGGCACGACATCTCGCACGTTCGTAGTCGGATCGTCAAGGTCGACTCCCACCGAAAACGATAGCCACCATCTCATCGAAACATCAGGACACCTTCGCCTCTATCAAGTGGTACCAGATTTTTAGGTTGCTTGGTGAGATTTTACAGTTTTTCTTAGTTTAGATCGAGTATGTTCTTCATACCTACAGTCCACGAAAAAGCCAAAAAAAAGGGTTAGTTCATCATATCTGAACCAATCTGAGCCTTTGCATAGTCTTTTCAGTATTTTGCTTTGTTGAATTTGCGGTTGTAGTGTCGTGTCGAGTTGCTGGTCTTAGCATCAAGTCCCTTAGAGTTTCGTGTTCTGTTCATAGGTTGTCACAACGCCGCCGCACCATCGGCATCATCATTGCCATATGCCACCACCCCACCATCGATGCTGCCATATACAACCACCAATCCGAGTCCACATATACCATCACCATATAAAACCACCAATCCGAGTCCACATATACCATCGCCATATACCACCACCAATCCGAGTCCTGATATACCATCACCATATACAACCACCAATCTGAGTCCACATATACCATTGCCATATACCACCACCAATCTGAGTCCAGATATACCATTGCCATATACAACCACCAGTCAGAGTTCCACCAGATTCATCTCCGCCACCAGTCTAAGTCCAGTATTTGTTGCCTTGCTTTCGAGTTCCAGATCACGCAATACTTCGAGCCGTGACATTGTAGGACTCCTGAGATTCCGTGCTACCCCCAGTAGAAAAATTAGTTCTAGTTTCAAAAAAGAATTGTTGCGGAGCCAAAAAAAATTCTTGCTAGGCAGTTTTTTGACCATTTGTAGACTTTTTCGAAAAAAATTTGTTGCAGAGCCAAAAAAAGAGGCAAAAAAGTGAAAAAAGGAAAAAAATCAGAGAGTGCTGCTCCCTTGTTTAGGTGCCGCGCCGTGATATTTTTGCTACCATATCATAAGCCTTCCCAGCTCCACATACATCGACGTCGTGCGTTCGACCCTCCCTGGTAATCGCTCTATCCAAGCTTTGAGAGTTTTGACTACATCGGTTGCCGATCACCGCCTGCTGCCGGGTAAGAACCGGTAAGAATTTGAGATTTGCTTGACAGATTTGTGACACCCACCACCACCATTTTCTAGTAGTCTGTAGGATGATATTTTCATGTGTTTCTATTGCTGCTAACCATGGCAGGATCACAAGTCGATGAGACTGACTGGGAGAATATGACAAATAAGGAGTTGCATGATAAATTTCAGCAAATGATGAGTGGACAGGTGCAAGATGTGCTAAACAGATTTGAAGAGACCATGGAGAAGATAGATGGCATGGAGAAGACGTTCGAAACAAAGCTCGATAAAAAGATTAATGAATTGCTCGCGCGTCTTCCACCACCACCATCGGCTGCACCTAACGCACCTCTACAACAACAACAACAACGTCGCCTTCCAAATCAAGTGGGACGAGCACAATGCGTTCCCATTGACCCTGGGAAAGATTCTGGTGCCGCTGTTGATGCTTCTGTAGCTCCTGCTGCCACTGCAGAGGTGGAGGACCATTACGAGGATGAGGTTGATCAAAATTAGAACTACATGCAACCACAGCACCACCATCACCAAGTCGTCCTCAGGTATATCATCGCGACGGTAGGGCTGCACCACCACCTGACGTACGAGATCATGACCTTTTCCTAAACTGAAGTTGAATATTCCACCATTTGAGGGTAGATATGTTCCTGATATATATCTTACTTGGGAGTTAGAAACTGAACAACATTTTACATGTTTACAATATCCCGAGGAGAGATGTGTTCCTGCAGCTGTTTGTGCTTTCACTAGTTTTGCATATGTTTGGTGGTCTGAACATTGTAGATTATATCCTATTCCAACTACTTGGGCTGCTTTGAAAACTACTATGCATACTCGTTGGGTTCAATCATATTATCAACGTGAATTACTTCAAAAATTACAGCGTTTAAGACAAGGAAAAAATATTGTAGAAGAATATTATCAGGAATTACAAACTGGCATGATTAGATGTGGTATTGTTGAGGAGAATGAAGCTATGCTTGCACATTTTATTGGTGGATTAAATAGAGAGATTCGGACCATTCTAGAGTATAAGGAGTATACTAATATCACTCGTTTATGCCATCTTGCTTGTAAAGCTAAACGTGAAGTGCAGGATCGACAGGCATTGGCGCGAACTAACTTTTCTGCAGGTCGATCTTCATCATGGACACCATGTGCATCCTCTACTTCCACTGCACCAGCATCTCCATCAGGTGCCACCTCCAGCCGTGATATAAGAAAGCAGGCACAACCACCACTATCTGCCAAGAGCAAACCTACCGGGCTTGCACAGAGCTCTTCTTCTTCCATGGCATCAACGGGGCACACAAGTGATATTATTTGTCATCGTTGTAAGGGAAGAGGACATTTTGCAAGAGAATGCAAATCTCAGCGTGTGATGATTGCTACTGAGGATGGTGGGTATGAGTCCGCTAGTGACTATGATGAGGAGACTTTGGCTCTTATTACACGTGAAGAACACGGTGGAGATGATTCTGACCATGAGACGCAATACATGGCTCCTGAAGATGCTGACATGTATGAATGTCTAGTTGCTCAACGTGTTTTGAGTGTGCAGGTCACACAAGCTGAGCAAAATCAGAGGTATAATTTGTTCCATACAAAGGGAGTTGTGAAGGAACGTTCTGTTCGCGTCATTATAGATGGAGGGAGCTGCAACAACTTGGCTAGCATGGAGATGGTGGAGAAGCTATCTCTCACCACAAGACCACATCCACATCCTTACTACATCCAATGGTTCAACAACAGTGGCAAGGTTAAGGTAACACGTACTGTTCGTGTGCATTTTAGTATCTCTACATATGCTGATTATGTTGATTGTGATGTGGTACCCATGCAAGCATGTTCCTTATTACTTGGTAGACCATGGCAATTTGATAAAAATTATGTACACCGTGGTAGAAATAATCAGTATACTCTTGTTCATAAGGATAGCCATATTACTTTGCTTCCTATGACTCATGAATCCAATTTGAAAGATGATATTGAGCTAATAAAGCAAAACAGGAGAAAAATAAGAGTGAAAATCGATTGTGGCAAAAGAATTTGAGCAACAAATGAAACCTAATAATAAACCATCTAGTGTTGCTTCTGAAATTAAATTGAAAATTGCATGCTTACTTGCCACAAACTCTAATATTGATGAGCTAGATTTCAACAAATCCGTTTGCTATGCTTTTATGTGCAAAGATGCATTATATTCATTCGAGGACGTGCCCTCCTCTTTGCCCCCTGCTGTCACTAACATTTTGCAGGAGTTCGCTGGCGTCTTCCCACAAGACGTGCCACCGGGATTACCACCTATTCGAGGGATTAAGCATCAAATTGACTTAATTTCCGGTGCATCGCTACCCAACCGTGCACCATACCGTACCAATCCAGAGGAGACGAAGGAGATTATGCGTCAAGTACAGGAGGTGCTTGACAAAGGTTACATACGCGAATCTCTTAGTCCTTGTGATGTTCCTATTATACTTGTGCCTAAAAAGGATGGTACGTCACGTATGTGTGTTGATTGTAGAGGCATTAATAATATTACTATTCGTTATCGTCATCCTATTCCTAGGCTAGATGATATGCTTGATGAATTGAGTGGCTCTACAATTTTCTGCAAAGTCGATTTGCGTAGTGGATACCATCAAATTCGTATGAAATTGGGAGATGAATGGAAAACAGCATTTAAAACTAAGTTTGGTTTATATGAGTGGTTAGTCAGGCCTTTTGGGTTAACTAATGCACCTAGTACTTTCATGAGACTAATGCACGAAGTTTACGTGCTTTCATTGGACGATTTGTGGTAGTCCATTTTGATGATATACTTATTTATAGCAAATCTTTGGAGGAACATTTGGAACATTTACGTGCTGTTGTTATTGCTCTACGTGATGCACGTTTGTTTGGTAACCTTGGGAAGTGCATCTTTTGCACCGACCGAGTATCTTTTCTTGGCTATGTTGTTACTCCACAGGGAATTGAAGTTGATAAAGCCAAGATTGAAGCTATTGAGAGTTGGCCGCAGCCCAAAACGGTCACATAAGTGAGGAGTTTCCTTGGCCTCGCTGGTTTCTATAGGCGTTTTGTGAGAGATTTCAGCACCATTGCTGCACCTCTCAACGAGCTTACAAAGAAGGATGTGCCTTTTGTTTGGGGTACCGCACAGGATGAAGCCTTCACGGTATTGAAAGATAAGTTGACACATGCTCCTTTACTCCAACTTCCGGATTTTAATAAGACTTTTGATCTTGAATGTGTTGCTAGTGGAATTGGATTAGGAGGTGTGTTATTACAAGATGGCAAACCTGTTGCATACTTTTCTGAAAAATGAGTGGGCCTAGTCTGACTATTCTACTTATGATAAATAATTATATGCTCTTGTTCGGACCTTAGAAACATGGCAACATTATTTATGGCCCAAGGAATTTGCTATACATTCTGATCATGAATCTTTGAAACATATTAAAAGTCAAGCAAAACTGAACCGTAGACATGCTAAATGGGTTGAATTCATTGAGGCTTTCCCTTATGTCATTAAACACGAGAAGGGTAAGGAAAATGTTATTGCGGATGCATTGTCTCGTCATTATACTATGCTTTCACAACTTGAATTTAAAATATTTGGTTTGGAGACCATCAAAGATCAATATGTGCATGATGCTGAATTTAAAGATGTATTACAGAATTGTAAGGAAGGGAGAACATGGAACAAGTTCGTTCTTAACGATGTAATTCTAGCTAGCGCCGTTCGTCTTTTGTTGTTGCAGGAGGCGCATGGAGGAGGATTAATGGGACACTTTGGCGTCAAGAAGACGGAGGATATACTTGCTACACATTTCTTTTGGCCAAAGCTGAGACGATATGTTGAGTGTTTTGTTGCTCGCTGCACTACATGTCAAAAAGCTAAGTCACGACTCAATCCTCACGGTTTATATATGCCTTTGCCTATACCTAGTGTTCCTTTGTAACATCCCAAATTTTCAATTTGGAATGTTATACATTAGATCATCATGCATATCATATTTTTTTTTGCACTTTGGTTGATCCTAGAAATTCTACGCAACTCAATGACCCACGGAGAGAGTTGGGGATTTCGTTATTTTCATATTTGAGTTTTCTCAAATTTTGAGAATAGGATCATTTGATTTTATTTATTTTATCATCAATTATTTCTATTACAAAAATATGAGATAGGGAATAAAATGACTTTCCCAAAATAAAGAAATATTGAGGATTTAATAAAAAAAATCAAACAAGATTTTATTTCGGAATTTTTTGGTGTTTTATTTGAATTTAAGAAAAATGTGCGTTTTTCAAAATTGCATTTAGGGCCCAAATAAATGTTCACCTTGTGCGGCTTGATTTTCGAAGCCCGTGAAAATTTATTTTGGAATTTTTGGAGTCGGTTTAGTATTTCTTTTTATTTTTCTTCCAAGCGGAATAATTAAAAAAAACGAACCGACTTCGGGCCGTACCCGAGCGGGACACCGCCCGGGGGCAGCCTTTAAATAGCGCCGCCCCGAGCCGCCCCAGCCCATCAGTCCCACCTCGATCCACGCGCGCTGCCGGAGCCACCGCCGCCGCCACCGACGATCCCGCCGCCCGACGTTCGTCGTGCCTCGTTTTCCGTACCAAAAAAAAGAGAAAAAAATTCGGCGTTCGTCGTTTTTCTTTTTCTCGGATTAAATCCATTATTTTTCTGATCGCGATTCCTGATCCGATATTCGTTTTAGTTTTACTTTTCGCTCGTTTATCAGAATGAGGCGATTCAAGCGCTTAGAGTTTCGTCTCGAAACCCTATATCCGTTTAACCAACTTAAACAAGTTTTTGTTACTATAAAATTTGCCCTAGATCCAGATTAGTAGAACGAAGTTGTTTTCTTTCGCCGTTTGTCTTTTGTTGCTTCGTTCGATTTGATTCTTTTTGCCAACCGGAGGTCTTAAGTTGAACCTTCTGGTTAGATCTCTTATTTGAGTTTTACCTGTGCATTAGATGAGTACTTATTGTATGCTTCTTTGTTTGTCTGCGATAGAATACCCGGAGTGCGCCGCCTGTTACTTCGAATCGTTAGGTTTCGCGGATCATCAGCAAGGCAAGTAACACTTTGATCATACCTTTTCTACTACCCAGTTCTATTGCATTAGATCAATCCTCACACATTGCATGATTAGGACCTAATTAAATTGTGGGATGGGAAGTAGATGAGGTAGTACCTTTTACCTGTTTATTATCAAACCTTTGGGACTTACTTCTATGTTTGCTTATTGTGCCATCCTATGCTAGTAGACGTGGATTGGGTGAGTAAAATCCATGACAGATATGAGATTGTTAATTAATGGTTTATCTAAGGTGGCAACTTAAACACACATCTGGGTGGATTGAGGCACCTGGGTATTCCAGGACTTGCCTGTTTTCTTTTGGACCACCACCTAGGCTCAAAGGGATCATGAGACTATTCATACTAGAAACTTCCGTGTGCAGCCACAAGCTATTATGGGCTCTAGCATAGTTGGCTAAGTCATGCGAACTCTTACAGTGGTAGACTAGCAGATGTAGGGGATGTAGGTGGTATGGTCTACCCATCGTAAGGTGCTAGCGCTTCTGAAAGACTATGTCTCGGTCATCCGTCTTCTCAAACACCATGTAGTGCGAGAAACCAAACAGAGGCGATCGAGTCTTGTGGGGAAATGTGCGCAAACCTCTGTAGAGTGTAATAAACTAATCATGGTTAGCCGTGTCCCCGGTTATGGACATCTTGAGTATCTAGTACTTGGATTTTCATGTGAATCTCAACATGCTACTCTAAATTAATTTTTTTTGGGTTATGTTTAATGATGATGCTTAATTGGGATTGAGAATGCTGTCAACCATTCTCAATGTTTAACAACCACCATGATAGTTAAATAAATTTATTCCTTTGATGTAAGGAAAAATTGGCTTTACGCAAAAACTGTAACCATAGAGCTTTCCACCAGCCAAATATGCATATAGTATAGCTCTTTCATTCCATTACTATATATGTGTTACCTTGCCAGCATATTCCATGTGCTGACCCATTTCGGGCTGCAACGTTAATGTTGCAGACTTTTCAGACGACGATTAAGGAGTTTTAGGTCATGGTCCTATACTCAGTGATGCCGTTGGAGTTGGTGGACTCACTTATCTTCCAAGCCTTTCGCTGTTATCGTTATTAGATGGCCTTAAGCCATACTTATTGTAATAAGTTCTCTTTTGAGACACTCGATGTAATAAGTGTGTGATTGCTACTCTGCTATAAATCCTCTGAGTACTGTGTGGTGTCAGCATTACTGATCCAGGGATGACACCGGAGCATAGAGATCAGACTGTTTGAGGTCTGGTCGCTACAGAGATGGTATCAGAGCACACGCTGACTGTAGGACACGACCACTAAGCACAAGACCAAGATCAATATTCACTCTCTTCTCTTCTGACCTCTCATCTTTTCTACTCTTTAGGATGGCGGATACAAGGAACAAGTTCACACAACCGGATGAAGATACACCCTTTGGACACCACTTGAAGGAAGTCACTAGATACCTGAACATAGGAGTACCAAGCTTCACAGGAACCTACAACGCCACTTTACCTGAAGAAGAGCGCTGGATGATTCAAGTTCAAGTTCCAGGAAGGACGTTCATGCCAGTCACTGAGCCCATAGAATTTTCTTTTGATGCACCAACTTGGAATCTAGGAAAGAGCATGGCAGCTCACATCGCCATAGGACACATTGGAGAAGTCTACCGCAAGGATCTCAAGGATACTATCTACTAGATTTGTGGGCGCCGAAATGAACACTGGGAGATGATCAGCACCAGGAAGGATAGATCAATCGCAGCTTTTATCCAGGAGTTAAATCAGCACATCCGATGGCAGGAGAAGCAGATGTGCGCCGACATGATAGACCTGAAGAAGGCAAAGACTAGAATCAAGGAACTAGAGGAAGAACTCAAGGCTACACATGAAGATTATGAAGAGGAAATTGAAGTATTGGTGGAGAAGAATGACGACCTGATCAAGAAGATTGGAATATTTATGGGAGACCCTACGCCAGTAGATGAAGATGAAGAACCTCAGGAAATTATCCCGGAAGACTACATCATCATCGACGGCACCGAATCGGAAGCAGATAGTAGCGATGATGACTATGTTGATGAAGCTGGAGCAGATATCATGGAGTCAACGACCGTAGAATATTTCTAGTAGAGCACCTCATCAGTAGTAGTAGTCCACCATGTAAATATAGTAGTCCGAGCAATTTTGTGATAGATAGATCGATTGTATGCCCTTGTTTGATTGATTGAAGTGAATTGTTTGCTTTTGCCTCATGTGCATATGGGTAGTGTTTTCTCCTTAGACCCCCTCTATTCTTATATATCATCTTTTCTAAACCCTTAGATGCCTCCGTGACGTGACCCCGGGTTTGCTTTTCCACCAGAGCTCACCCAGTTGATCCAGTAGCAGAACACATTGATGCAGTTGCTAGTCCGGAATCAGAATCAGGGGAACAGCAACAACAACCCACCACCACCACCACCTGTTGACCACTTAGCCCGTTTTCTTAGGCTGAATCCGCCGGTGTTTTCCAGTAGCACCGAGCCGATAGTAGCAGATGATTGGCTCCGCAAGACAGCTAGGGAGTTAACCACAGCAGGATGCACAAATGCGGAGAAGGTGAAGTTTGCCGCACATCAGTTAGAAGGACCCGCAACATCATGGTGGGAGAATTTCACAGCCACTTTCCTAGTCGACACTGTCACATGGGACCAGTTTCAGCAGGCTTTTCGTACTGCACATGTTTCAGCAGGAGCTATGTCCATGAAGAAGCGTGAGTTTCGCAACTTGCGCCAAGGAGGAAGGACAGTTGGCCAGTATGTGGAGGAATTTAGTAAGTTAGCACGTTTTACCCCTAGACCGGGAGGACATTTTCAGCATACCCATGGAGTAGGTAGCTCGCACAATCACAATGGCACCAAGAATGGAAATGGCAATGGAGGAAGCAACGGCCAGAACCGCACCAACCCATCAACCCCAGCCAAGAAGGACCTGAGCCAAGTCACTTGCTTTAAGTGTTCGAAGACCGGACATTATGCCAATGAATGTCCTGAAGGCCAAAATGGCAATGGAAGTTCAGGGAAGAAGCCGAACCCTTTTAATAGGGGACAGGTGAACCATGTTAGCATGGAGGAGGTTAAAGCTCAGCCCGATGCAGTAATAGGTAAGTTTTCGGTTAAGTCATTTACTGCACTCGTTCTTTTTGATACTGGCGGATCGCATTCATACATCTCAAGGGGATTTGTGGATAAGTATAACCTACCAACCCAAGCCCTTAGGTCACCCATGTTAGTAACCTCGCCTGGAGCAGAGTATGTGGCTAGTCTATGGTGTGATCGGTTACCATTAAGGATTGGTAACTATGTTTTTCCCTCAGACCTAATAGTATTGGAATCTCAAGGATTGGATGTGATATTAGGCTTGGATTGGTTATCAAAGTATGAAGGGAATATTGAGTGTGCTAGTAAGACAATTTAGCTTACCACCCCAGAAGGGAGAAGGATCAAGTATGTATTCCGGCATGTGCCAAAGAGGACTCAAGTAAATTGCCTAACAGGAGTTGTGCAGGAGGAAGTACCAGTGGTAAGGGATTTCCCTGATGTATTTCCAGAAGAGTTGCCAGGCAAGCCACCGGATAGAGATATTGAGTTTTTGATTGAGCTATTGCCAGGCACAGGGCCAATATCAAAGAGACCATATAGGATGCCAACAAAGGATTTGGTGGAAATTAAGAAGCATATTAAAGAGTTACTGGATAAGGGATATATTTGCCCAAGTTCTTCGCCTTGGGGATCACCAGTACTACTAGTGGAGAAGAAGGATGGATCGCTAAGGATGGTTGTTGATTATCGAGGATTGAATGAAGTAACGATCAAGAACAAGTACCCGCTACCAATGATCAACGATCTGTTTGATCGATTGCAAGGAGCTAAGGTATTTTCCAAGATCGATCTGCGATCAGGATACCACCAGTTGAAGATTCGAGAACAGGATATTCCGAAGACAGCTTTTACCACCAGGTATGGGTTGTATGAGTATATTGTTATGTCATTTGGTCTGACTAACGCACCTGCCTATTTTATGAACATGATGAACAAAGTGTTTATGGAGTTTTTGGATCAGTTCGTCGTAGTGTTCATTGATGATATCCTGGTTTATTCGAAGAATGAAGAGGAGCATAAGGAGCATTTGCGTTTGGTACTTGGAAAGCTCAGAGAATATCAATTATATGCCAAGTTCAGCAAATGTGAGTTTTGGTTGAAGGAAGTAGGATTCCTCGGACACGTTATATCAGGAGAAGGTATAGCAGTAGATCCCGCTAAAGTTGAAACCGTGACCAAGTGGGAAGCCCCAACAACAGTTGGAGAGATCCGGAGTTTTCTTGGACTCGCAGGATACTACCGGAGATTTATTGAGAATTTCTCAAAGATTGCGAAGCCTATGACTGAGTTGTTGAAGAAAGATACCAAGTTCATATGGACAGAGGAATGTGAGGCTAGTTTCCAGGAGTTGAAGAAACGTTTGGTTACCTCACAAGTGTTGATTTTGCTAGACCAGACCAAGGATTATGAGGTGTATTGCGACGCTTCACGTCGAGGACTTGGAGCAGTGCTTATGCAGGAAGGGAGAGTTGTTTCATATGCCTCAAGACAACTAAAGCCTCATGAGTTGAAATTATGCTACGCATGATTTGGAGTTAGCAGCCGTAGTGCATGCATTGAAAACATGGAGACATTTTCTCATTGGAAACCATTGTGAGGTGTACACGGATCATAAGAGTTTGAAGTACATTTTCACACAGAAGGAGTTAAATCTCAGACAAAGGAGATGGTTGGAACTTATCAAGGATTATGATATGAAATTGCATTATCACCCCGGAAAGGCTAA
Organism: Triticum dicoccoides; assembly: GCF_002162155.2. Lineage (NCBI taxonomy): Eukaryota > Viridiplantae > Streptophyta > Magnoliopsida > Poales > Poaceae > Triticum > Triticum dicoccoides. Next base: position 324,222,169 of record NC_041386.1, read on the forward strand.
TGTAGTAGCTGACGCATTAAGCCGCAAGAGCCATGTCAGTACATTAATGACGGGAGGAATACCAAGGGAGTTAGCCGAAAATCTTCGTGAACTATGTTTGGAAATAGTTCCGAGAGGTTATGTAGCAGCAATGGAGATTCAGTTAACCTTGATGGATAAAATCAGGGAAGCTCAGAAAACTGACAAAGAGATTGCCTCTATAAAGGAGAAACTGAGCAAAGGAAAAGCTAAAGGATTCCGTGAGGATGAGCACGACACCCTATGGTTTGAAGACCGCGTTTATGTGCCCAATGACCCGAAGATCAGGAAGTTGATTTTTCAAGAGGCACACGACTCACCGTATTCAATTCACCTAGGAAATACCAAGATGTATCTGGATTTCAACGATATTTTCTGGTGGACCGGAATGAAGTAGGATATAGCGGAGTATGTAGCAGTTTGTGATGTATGTCAGAAAGTAAAGGCAGAGCATCAGAAGCCAGCAGGATTGTTACAACCATTGCCGATACTCGAATGGAAGTGGGATAAGCTAGGCATGGATTTTATCACAGGATTGCCCAGGACTCGTTCAGGCTATGACTCGATTTGGGTTGTAGTTGATCGATTGACGAAAGTAGCTCATTTCATCCTGGTAAAGACCACTTACACCAGTGCAAAGTTGGCAAAGATATACATGACCAGGATTGTATGTTTGCATGGAGTTCCAAGGAGTATCGTATCAGATAGAGGAACCCAGTTTACCTCAAAGTTCTGGAAGCAGTTGCACAAAACTTTGGGAACCAGGCTAGAATTCAGTACAACTTTTCATCCACAGACAGATGGACAGACCGAGAGATTCAATCAGATTTTGGAGGATATGCTGAGAGCTTGTGTGCTAGAATATGGATCTAGTTGGGACGATAATTTGCCATATGCAGAGTTCTCTTACAACAACAGTTATCAAACCAGTTTAAAGATGGCCCCTTTTGAAGCTTTGTACGGAAGGAGGTGCAGGACATCGTTGTCATGGGACGAAGTTGGAGACCGCCAGTTGTTTGGTCCTGACTTGATTAAAGAGTCTGAACAGAAGGTGAAGCTGATTCGCGATAGGCTCAAGGTAGCCCAGTCCAGACAGAAAAGTTATGCAGATTCTAAACGCAAGGAGACAGTTTACGAAGTCAGAGACAGAGCTTATCTTCGAGTATCTCCACTTCGTGGAACAAAGCGTTTTGGAGTTAAAGGGAAGTTAGCACCATGATTTGTAGGACCCTATTGAGTTTTGGAGCGTATGGGAGAAGTAGCCTACAAGTTGGAATTGCCCGAAGGATTGTTAGGAGTACATGATGTGTTCCATGTTTCTCAGTTAAAGAAATGTCACGCGGAGATGACTGACATACCGTTGAAAGACACAGTACCCTTAGAAACTATTTAGTTGGATAACGATTTGACCTACGAGGAGAAGCCAATTAAGATCCTCGAGTTTGCTAGCCGAGTTACTCGCAGCAAGGTTATTAAGTTTTGCAAAGTTCAGTGGAGCCACCACACGGAGGATGAAGCCACCTGGGAGCGAGAGGAAGTTTTGCAAAGTTCCTCGAGTTTGCCACCCGAATCTCGAGGGCGAGATTCATCTTAAGGGGGGTAGGTTTGTAACATCCCAAATTTTCAATTTGGAATGTTATACATTAGATCATCATGCATATCATATTTTATTTTGCATTTTGGTTGATCCTAGAAATTCTACGCAACTCAATGACCCATGGAGAGAGTTGGGGATTTCGTTATTTTCATATTTGAGTTTTCTCAAATTTTGAGAATAGGATCATTTGATTTTATTTATTTTATCATCAATTATTTTTATTACAAAAATATGAGAGAGGGAATAAAATGACTTTCCCAAAATAAGTAAATATTGAGGATTTAATAAAAAAAATCAAATAAGATTTTATTTCGGAGTTTTTCGGTGTTTTATTTGAATTTAGGAAAAATGTGCGTTTTTCAAAATTGCATTTAGGGCCCAAATAAATGTTCACCTTGTGCGGCTTGATTTTAAAAGCCCGTGAAAATTTATTTTAGAATTTTTGGAGTTTGTTTAGTATTTCTTTTTATTTTTCTTTCGAGCGGAATAATTAAAAAAACGAACCGACTTCGGGCCGTACCCGAGTGGGACACCGCCCGGGGGCAGCCTTTAAATAGCGCCGCCCCGAGCCGCCCCAGCCCATCAGTCCCGCCTCGATCCGCGCGCGCTGCCGGAGCCGCCGCCACCGACGATCCCGCCGCCCGAGGTTCGTTGCGCCTCATTTTCCATGCTGAAAAAAAAGAGAAAAAAAATATTCGGCGTTTGTCGTGTTTCTTTTTCTCGGATTAAATCCGCGATTTTTCTGATCGCGATTCCTGATCCGATTTTCGTTTTAGTTTAACTTTTCGCTCGTTTATCGGAATCAGGCGATTCAAGCGCCTAGAGTTTCGTCTCGAAACCCTCTATCCGTTTAACCAACTTAAACAAGTTTTTTTACTGGAAAATTTTCCCTAGATCCAGATTAGTAGAACGAAGTTGTTTTCTTTCGCCGTTTGTCTTTCGTTGCTTCGTTCGATTTGATTCTTTTTGCCAACCGGAGTTCTTAAGTTGAACCTTCTGGTTAGATCTCTTATTTGAGTTTTACCTGCGCATTAGATGAGTACTTATTGTATGCTTGTTTGTTTGTCTGCGCTAGAATACCCGGAGTGCGCCGCCTGTTACTTTGAATCGTTAGGTTTCACGGATCATCAACAAGGCAAGTAACACTTTGATCATACCTTTTCTACTACCCAGTTTTATTGCATTAGATCAATCCTCACACATTGCATGATTAGGATCTAATTAAATTGTGGGATGGGAAGTAGATGAGGTAGTACCTATTACCTGTTTATTATCAAACCTTTGGGAGTTACTTCTACGTTTGCTTATTATGCCATGCTATGCTAGTAGACGTGGATTGGGTGAGTGAAATCCATGACAGGTGTGAGATTGTTAATTAATGGTTTATCTAAGGTGGCAACTTAAACACACATCTAGGTGGATTGAGGCACCTGGGTATTCCAGGACTTGCCTGTTTTCTTTTGGACCGCCACCCAGGCTCAAAGGGATCATGAGACTATTCATACTAGAAACTTCCGTGTGCAGCCACAAGCTATTATGGGCTCTAGCATAGTTGACTAAGTCGTGCGAACTCTTACAGTGGTAGACTAGCAGATGTAGGGGATGTAGGTGGTACGGTCTACCCATCGTAAGGTGCTAGCGCTTCTGAAAGACTATGTCTCGGTCATCCGTCTTCTCAAACACCATGTAGTGCGAGAAACCAAACGGAGGCGATCGAGTCTTGTGGGGAAAAGTGCGCAAACCTCTGCAGAGTGTAATTAACTAATCATGGTTAGCCGTGTCCCCGGTTATGGACATCTTGAGTATCTAGTACTTGGATTTTCATGTGAATCTCAACATGCTACTCTAAATTAATTTTTGTTGTGTTATGTTTAATGATGATGCTTAATTGGGATTGAGAATGCTGTCAACCATTCTCAATGTTTAACAGCCACCATGATAGTTAAATAAATTTATTCCTTTGAAGTAGGGAAAAATTGGCTTTACGCAAAAACTGTAACCACAGAGCTTTCCACCAGCCAAATATGCATATAGTATAGCTGTTTCATTCCATTACTATCTATGTGTTACCTTGCCAGCATATTCCATGTGCTGACCCGTTTCGGGCTGCAACGTTAATGTTGTAGACTTTTCAGACGACGATTAAGGAGTTTTAGGTCATGGTCCTATACTCAGTGATGTCGTTGGAGTTGATGGACTCACATATCTTCCAAGCCTTCCGATGTTATCGTTATTAGATGGTCTTAAGCCATACTTATTGTAATAAGTTCTCTTTTGAGACACACGATGTAATAAGTGTGTGATTGCTACTCTGCTATAAATCCTCCGAGTACTGTGTGGTGTCAGCATTACTGATCCAGGGATGACACCGGAGCACAGAGATCAGACTGTTTGAGGTCTGGTCGCTACATCCTTGGGAGGATATATGTATGGACTTTGTTTTAGGTTTACCTCGAACAAAGAAGGGGAGGGATAGCATATTTGTTGTCGTGGATAGGTTCTCGAAAATGGCACACTTTATACCATGTCATAAAAGCGATGATGTTGTTAATGTTGTTGATTTGTTCTTTCGTGAAATTATTCGCTTACATGGTGTGCCAAATAGTATTGTTTTAGATCGTGATACTAAATTTCTTAACCACTTTTGGAGATGTTTATGGCCTTATTTGGGGACTAAACTGCTTTTTAGTACTACTTGTCACCCCCAAACTGATGGACAAACTAAAGTAGTCAATAGAACATTGTCTACTCTGCTTAGGGCTGTTTGAACTGCTTTTTAGTACTACTAAGATGTGCCCTTTTGAAATTTTGTATGGTTTCCTACCTCGTGCACCTATTGATTTGTTGCCTCTTCCATCTTCGGAGAAGGTTAATTTTCATGCTAAAGAACGTGCTGAATTGATTTTAAAAATGCATGAGTTAACTAAGGAAAACATTGAGCATATGAATGCTAAATATAAACTTGCTGGAGATAAGGGTAGAAAACATGTTGTGTTTGTACCTGGAGATTTTGTTTGGTTACATTTGTTTAAGGATAGATTTCCTAATTTGCGCAAATCAAAGCTAATGCCACGTGCTGATGGTCCTTTTAAGGTGTTGGAGAAAACAAATGATAATGCATATAAACTTGAGCTTCCTGCAGATTTTGGGGTTAGTCCCACTTTTAACATTGCAGATTTGAAGCCTTATTTGGGTGAGGAAGATGAGCTTCCGTCGAGGATGACTTAATTTCAAGAAGGGGAGGATGATGAGGACATCAATACCATTGTTACACCCACAACCCTTGCTGCTATACAAACTGGACCAATTACTAGAGCTTGCGCACGCCAATTAAATTATCAGGTACTTTCGTTTCTTGGTAATGATTCTAATGTTCATGAGAATATGATGCTGTCTAAATTGGACACATTTGTTTTGCTTACAAATGATGGGTCTGGCATGGCTAAGAGGGATGAACACTGGAGCAAGACCAAGCATGGAGATGATGGCATGCGCAAGGGGATCAAGAACGTTGTTACAAGTGATGATTTCAGGACTTTGGAGCCACCATAAGGAGTGCATGAAGCCTTGGACGAAATATACAAGATGCCACTTAATAAATTTTGTCCAGAGGTTATTCTTGGTTCCGTGTCACCTTATTATTGGGCCAGGCCCATGTATTTTCAAAATACTTAAGTATAGGCTATTTTTAGAGTCAGTATGTGTGGGGAAACAAGAGTTAGGGTTGGTTTCGGACCCCTTCTCCAAGGGCCACGAAATTCCCCCCCTCTCTCCTCCATATATAAAGCCCTTAGGACATCGTTTACAGTTTGGGTTTTGTTTAGATTAAAAGTTCGCCATAGCTGCAACTTTGCGTACTTCGTTTGTGTTCAACGACCAGACCAAAACGTCATATAACCCCACCTTGATCAACAAAGTTTTCCTCTTATATTCACAATATCCAGGTTGCAATCTTAGTTTCTTGCTTGTTCTTCGTTTGTTCGCAGGAAACAGACCCTCATGGTCAGGTAGATCGTGCTCCGGCGTGGTCAATAACCCTCGGAAGTTGGTTTAGCGATTGCTAAGGTGCGACGTCTCACATGTTTGTAGTCGGATCGTCAAGGTTGACTCCCACCGAAAATGATAGCCACCATCTCATCAAAACATCGGGACACCTTCGCCTCTATCAGAGGACCGACATTGGAGATGGACCCTATGGACGTTCAACTTGAGGAGTTGATGTAGGGTAGAACCCTAATCGGCCGATCTTTCACGAAAGGAGCAGATCCCGTGATGAACACGAAGAACACGAGGGGGAAAACGAGGGGAAAAATGAGAGAAACACTAAAACCAACAAGAAATACTCATACATATGCTAGATCCTCGAGTACATAAGAGATCACACGATCCACGGACAACTAAGGACGATACAAAGGTAACCGGTCTTCTCCGTGAGGAGGTCTTGAGGTCTTCTCCGCAAGGAGGTCTTGAATCCAAAGGGATCTTCTCTGAAGAGGGGCCACGGTCTCTCTCATGGAGTAGATCCGATGTGTATGAGCAATGCTCTATCTCTAATATGAGCTAAACCAATGCTAACCCTAAAACGTAGGTAGGAGAAGAGTATATATAGTCTAGGTGGGCGAAGTGGTACACGGGCCTCGGCCCTTACACTATGTGCAGACACGGAAGGCCAGACATCCGGGTGTCGGGACAGATGGTCGGGCGTTCGTGGAGGGCCGGATGTTCGGGCTGGCGAAGCTGGCCATGTCGCTCTCAGGTTCAGGGGTGTCTGGATTTCTGGGCTGGAGGCCGGATATCTGGGAGCTCGGGAAGGGCCGGATGTCCGAGCAGGCGGGGCCGAATGTCCGGGGCCTGTAGGCGCTTGGTGGTTGAGCAGCTGTAGTGGACGACGCTCCAGGGGTTGGATGTCTGGGGTCACGGCCAGATGTCCGGGGCCTGGGAGGTGTTCTTGTCTCCTTCCGTTGGTTCCCTTCATCCGTGGACTTGGGGACTTGTCCATCTTCACATGCATCTTCGGGAGGGTCCTCTTGGTACCTAATCATGCACAACGTCTCAGACTTAGGTAGTAGCCATGTCTCGAGAGGATCATATGTAATATCACTAAGGAGAGAAGTCACCTCGGTCTCGAGAGCTCTAGCTCTAGCTTGAGTCATGGGTCCTCTTGGCACTTCGTGAGACGATGGTAGGTCCATGGGGATGACCATAGGATGCTCCGCATCATCTCCCCTCCCTTGGGGAAGATCCGACCTCGGATCGAAATCCTCATCACCATGGTAGGGCGAGAGATCCTAGACGTTGAAGATGTCGCCCACGGAGTATTTGTCGCGCGGGAGGTCGATCTTGTAGGCGTTGTTGTTGTAGCGTTCAAGCACCTTGAAGGGTCCATCCGCTCGTGGTCGAAGATTGGACTTGCGTTCATGGGGGGAAGTGGTCCTTGCGAAGGTGTAGCCACACAAGATCTCCAATGTTGAATACCATGGGGTGCTTGTTGATGTTGCGCTTGCTCGCAAGTCGTTGTACTTGGCGCTCGATGGTGTGCCTTATATCGTCATGCACCTTCTTGAGATGGTTCACACATGCACTTGCATTCATATTGATGTGCTCTTGTAGTGGTAGAGGGACAATGTCCAATGGGGACAATGGGTTGAATCCGTAGATGACCTCGAAGGGGGACTTGCCAGTTGATGAGTGTCTTGCTCGGTTGTAGGCGAACTCGGCAATAGGTAGACGCTCCTCCCACTCCTTGATGTTCTTCTTGGCGGGCACTCGAAGTAGAGCAGAGAGTGTGCGGTTGGTCACCTCCGCTTGGCCGTCGGTTTGCGGATGGTAAGCCGTGGAGAAGAGTAGCTTGATTCCGAGCTTGGCACATAGGGTCTTCCAAAAGTAGCTTAGGAACTTGACGTCGCGGTCCGAGACGATCATCTTTGGCACTCCGTGTAGACGTAATATTTCCCTACAAAATAGATTCGCAACATGTGAAGCATTGTCTATCTTGTTGCAAGGAATGAAATGTGCCATCTTAGATAAACGGTCCACAACGACAAATACCGAATCCTTTCCATTTCTAGTTGTAGGCAAGCCAAGTACAAAATCCATGCTAATGTCTTCCCATGGTTGATAAATAATAGGGAGAGGCATGTAAAGGCCATTGGATTGGGCTTTAGACTTAGCTTTGTGACATGTAAAGCATCAATGGGTGAAGCGGTTGACGTCACGAAACATCCTAGGCCAATAGTTGTTCTTGGAGAGCGTAGCAAAAGTCTTGTCGCGTCCAAAATGTCCCATTAGTCCTCCTCCATGGGATTCCTACAAAAGCAACAAACGAAGAGAATACTCGGGGATGAAAAGTTTGTTAGCTCTCATAAGATATCCATCTTTGATGTAATAGCGTTCCCAAAAGGTATGCTTCAAACATTTGGCATGAGGAATAGCAAAAGTAGGATCATGCTCATACAAGTCTTTTATATGCTCAAAGCCAATGACATCGAATTCAAGTTGAGTAACAAGCATGCATATGCGGGAAAGAGCGTCCGCCACAATATTTTCCTTACCTTTAATGTACTTGATGGCATAAGGAAAAGAAACAATAAATTCAATCCATTTAGCATGACGCTTGTTCAACTTGGTTTGACCCTTAAGGTACTTGAATTTTTATGATCGGTGTGAATGATGAATTCATGAGGGCGAAGATAGTGCTCCCATTCCTGCAAAACTCGCACTAAAGCATATAGCTCTTTGTCAAAGATGGGGTAATTGAGTTGCACTCTGGATAGTTTCTCACTAAAGTAAGCTATGGGGCGCTTCTCTTGCGTTAACACACCTCCTATGCCATTACCACTAGCATCACAATGAATCTCAAAGGGTTTGCCAAAGTTGGGTAAAGCAAGCACGGGAGCATGAGTAAGCAAATTCTTAAGCTCATTGAAAGCGGTATCTTGGGATGGTCCCCAAACAAAAGGCACAATTTTCTTGCTCAAAGCATGCAAAGGTGAAAGTGCTAGTGATCGACTAGAGGGGGGTGAATAGGCGATTTTTATGGAAGTCTTCAAAACATGGAAGTTTCGAAGACAGACGATAGAAATGAACCTATTAACATGCAGCGGAAGCTAGACTACACTAGCCAAGCCATAGTCAAGTATTCAATGAAGTGAAAGCACAAAGACTAATAGCAGCTAGGTAGTATGGATCAGGATGGAAGATAGTATGGAGCCAATCAGAACAAGCAGTCACACAGTGAAGACAAATAGATAATGCAAACAGGCAATGACTTCACAAGGACCAATCTGCAAATAAAGAGATGGGAAGGATAGAACCAGTGGCTCGTTGAAGACAATGATTTATTGGACCAGTTCCAGTTGTTGTGAAACCTGTACGTCTGGTTAGGGAGGCTGAGATTCAACTCAGAAGACCGCGTATTCACCTTATTCCCCTTGAGCTAAGGACACCCAGTTCTCGCCCAATTACTCTGGTAAGTCTTCAAGGTAGAATTCCAAACCTTCACAGACTTTGTTCACCGGCGATCCACAATGACTCTTGGATGCTTAGAACGCGACGCCTAACCGGTTGGAGGATTCACAGTCCTCAAGTGTAATAAGTCTTCAGATCACACAGACAAGAAGACTTAAGTGATGCCTAACACTCTTTGGCTCTAGGTCTTTAGGGCTTTGTCCTCGCAAGGATTTTTCTCTCAAAGGCTTCGAGGTGGGTTGCTCTCAAACGACAAAAGCCGTGCACTAACTCTGAGCAGCCAACCAATTTATGGTGTAGGGGGTGGTCTATTTATAGCCACTAGGCAACCCGACCTGATTTGTCCGAAATGACCCTGGGTCACTAAGGAACTGACACGTGTTCCAATGGTCAGATTTCAAACACACACGACAACTTTACTTGAGCTACAAGCAAAGCTGACTTATCCAGCTCTGGATAAGATTTGCTCTCATTGTCTTTGCTCGAAGACATAGGATTTTGGTTAAGAATCACTTCAGTCATTCTGACTGATTCACTTGGACCCCACTTAACAGTACGGTGGTTCCTAGGACTCAACAAAGAAGAAAAATAACGACGAAACAACTAAGTCTTCGCGCTCCATAGTCTTCACGCGATGTCTTCTCTTGTCATAGTCTTCAATGTGAATGTCTTCACATACCACCTTTGACTTCAATATCTTCATACAGTTTTAGGGGTCATCTCTGGTAGGAAAACCGAATCAATGAGGGACTTCTACCTGTGTTATCCTGCAATTCTCACAAACACATTAGTCCCTCAACCAGGTTTGTCGTCAATACTCCAAAACCAACTAGGGGTGGCACTAGATGCACTTACAATCGCCCCTTTTGGGTGATTGATGACAAACTGGTTGAAGTTTTCAACGGGGATAGAAATATGTGAAATTGTAAAGGTTTTAAGTATTGTCTTCGTAAGTAGCAGAAAGGCTCCCCCTGAAGATGTGCATATAAGTATTTTGCTTTTGAATGCAAATGCACATGGCAGGTTGTACTTGCGGAGCTCCTCTTCTACTTATGAAGACAATGCATAATGAAAAATGGACGTATAATGATGTGCATATAATGACATGCACTTGGCAAAAGTAGCAAAAAGTAAAGCAACCACCCATTTGGACCCGCTTGAAGACTATCAACTCATATTCTTCTCCCCCTTTTGTCAGTAATGACCAAAAAGGTTTGAAGACATAGAGCTTCTACTCGTTCCCATGAGGTGCGGGTGAAGCAGCAGGGTCGTCGTTGAGGTCCGGTGGTGCAGAAGAACTTGGTGCAGTGTCGAGACGCACTGAAGGTGGATGTGGTGAAGTGGCATCATCTTGATCATCGATAACTCTGGCATTCACCATGGCAGCTGAGGAAGAATAGTCAGAGTCTTCAAGGGAGGGAGTCCGACGCAAGTGATCATTCCTTGGAGGAGTGGAGTCAAACTTGAATCTTTCCGTGAAGACATCGTCTTGAAGATCTTCTTCAGCAGTGAGCAAAGTCAAAGTCTTCCAGGAACTTTGACAGGTTTCATGTGTAACAAAGGCATTCTTGGTGGCAAGATTGCAAATGCGATTGACTTTGATGCCCCCGATTTAATCGTACACTAATCATACACGTAAACGAGTACGATCAAGATCAAGGACTCACGAGAAGATATCACAACACAACTATACAAAAAAATACGTCATACAAGCATCATATTACAAGCCAGCGGCCTCGAGGGCTCGAATACAAGAGCTTGATCATAGACGAGTCAGTGGAAGCAACAATATCTGAGTACAGACATAAGTTAAACAAGTTTGCCTTAAGAAGACTAGCACAAACTGGGATACAGATCGAAAGAGGCGCATGCCTCCTGCCTAGGATCCTCCTAAACTACTCATGGTCGTCGTCAGCGGGCTACACGTAGTAGTAGGCACCTCCCGAGTAGTAGTAGTCGTCGTCGGCGGTGGCGTCTGGCTCCTGGGCTCCAACGTCTGGTCGCAGCGATCAGGTATAGAAAGGGGGAAAAGAGGGAGCAAAGCAACCGTGAGTACTCATCCAAAGTACTCGCAAGCAAGGAGCTACACTACATATGTATGCATTGGTATCAAATGGAATAAGGGTATCATATGTGGACTGAACTGCAGAAAGCCGGAATAAGAGGGGGGTAGCTAGTCCTTTCGAAGACTACGCTTCTGGTAACCTCCATCTTTGTAACACCCCGGATATGATTTTCCCAATATGTACTCCAACTCTTGCCGTTTCCGGCGTTAAGTTATTTTATTTTCTCGGGTTTGGGTTTTTGTCTCCGTGTGTTGTTATCGTTGTCATGCATCTCATATCATGTCATCATGTGCATTGCGTTTGCATACGTGTTCATCTCATGCATTCGAGCTTTTTCCCCGTTGTCCATTTTCCATTCCGGCGTTTCGTTCTCCTCCGGTGGTCAATTCTACCTTTCTTTCGTGTGTGGGGATTAAACATTTTCGGATTGGACCGAGACTTGCCAAGCGGCCTTGGTTTACTACCGGTAGACCGCCTGTCAAGTTTCGTACCATTTGGACTTCGTTTGATGCTCCAACGGTTAACCGAGGGACCGAAAAGGCCTCGTGTGTGTTGCATCCCAACACCCCTCCATTTTGGCCCAAAACCAACCAAAACCCTCTCTATCATCTAGAGCGTTCGATCACGATCGCGTGGCCAAAAACCGCACCTCATTTAGACACTCCTAGCTCCCTCTATGCCTATTTAAAGACACCCCCAAATTTCTCCTTCCCCTTCCTCCCGAAAGCCTAGCCCTCTTCTTCCTCCATGCGTCGGACAACGTCCGCCGGTGCCGGACGTGTCTGCTGCGCCCGCCGCCGCCATGTGGCACCTCCCCACTCGCCCGCGCCCCATATCGCCGGCCCGCTCAGCCCACGTCGGGCCCCCGAGCCCGTTTGCCTCCGCGCCGCCCGCGCCTGCTCGTCCCTGCCCGAGCCAGCAGGTCCTTCGACGCCGGCCACCGCGAGCGCCATCACCGGTCAGCGCTTCACCTCGGCGCCGCTCCTCGCCGCCGGCCCGCCGCACCGGATCCGGCGCCGCCTCACCGCACCGCCCGCCGCCGCCAGGTCGCGGCCTCGCTGCACCGGCCCCGGTCCCCTCTCCGGCGGCCTCCTCCTTCTCCCCGCAGCAAGACTCCAGCGAGCTTCAAGTCCATCTCCGGCGAACCTCATAACCCGTGCGGCCAGATCTGGATCCAGATCCCGTCTCGGTTGACTTTTCGTCCCTAACCCTAGATATTCTGCCCCTGTTCATCGCATCGTAACTCCTCATCCGTAGCTCCGTTTTGGGCATTTAGCATATCAAAATGTTCGTCTCAGAGAGAACATCATTTCATCTCATTGCATCATTTTCATTTGAGTTCATATTGATGCCCGAAATGCTGTTGGAAGAGTGCTATTTGAGATAATTGTCAGATCTGCTGCTCCAATTAGATATTTGTCATTTTTGCCATGATTATTGTGTGCATGATATGCCCCTGAGCTCTACATGAGTTTTGTTATATGTTTTTCCATCTATCCAGAGGTGCAATCCATGTATTTTTGTGATGTGTGTGGTGACTAGCACAAGTTTGCAAAGTGGTGCATTCGTTAATGCTGATTTCAGGGACTTAGCATTTCCACTAAGTCCTTGATCTGTTTATCTCAACATGCCATATGTTCTTGTTGTTTCCTAGTGATCCGTGCCTCTTTTGAGGATGATCAGTAAGGATGTTTTGTTAATCTTGTAGTTCTCTATGCATTCATGTCTTTTTTGCAATTATGGAGCACCCTAGCTTGAGTCAATCGAGCTCTACTTTTGTCATTTCGTGAATCTGGGCAAATTGTCTACTTGTTAGCAATTTTGCCGAGGATGTTGTAGTTGATCCGTGCATGCTATGTTATTGTTCTTGCCATGTTTAGCTTGTATTTTGTATATTCTTGATGGGTGTATGCTTAGTTTGTCATGACTTGCTCTGTAGTGAGTGCATCGAGCTCGTAAACATGCCTACTTGATATCTGTTTCAGCATGCTCCAGTTTTCACTAAGTCTGAGAACTGATTATGTTTTTGCCATGTTCACATGCTTGCAAATGTATTTTCTGATCCCTTTTGGCTCAAGGTCACTAAGGGACTTTTGTTAAGCTCTTTGAGTAGCTCCATGCCATGCTTTACCTTGCCATGTTCAGGTCCTATAGAGTATAGTTTTCATGCCCCAAAGTGTGCTATCTGATCTGAAATTCCAGACAAGTGTTAATTTCACTAAGTCTGAAATCTGTTTGCCAAATGCATTTTTGCCATGCTTGTTTGAACCTGTTAATGGATGAATTGGCTGTAGCTCAGTGCCAGTCTTTTGTTAAGCATCAGGAATGGATACCTGCCATGTATTTTGATGAGTTTGGGTGCTGTAGCATGTTCATATTGTTGCATCTAGTTGGCTACTTGCTGTAAATTGCAGAACGTGGTCATATTTGAATTGCTTGCCATTTCCAAACCGTAACTCCGATTCCGACGTTCTTTATATCGTTTTCAAGTGATTTCATCTCATCTTTCCAGTGGAACACTTCGTTTTCTAAGTGGAGGACAGGTTCATGCATTCCTTGTCAAATCTTGCATATGCATCACATATCGCATCCCACATAGCATACCATCTTTGCATCATATTGTTTGAGCCTTGCACGTGGTTGATTGTGTCCTTGTTGTTTGTTTGTCTTGTTTGGGTAGAGCCGGGAGACGAGTTCGCTAACGAGGAGCCTGTTGAGTTTGCTGTCGAGGATCATACCCTCGAAATCACTACTATCTTTGCTTTGCTAGATGCTCGCTCTTTTGCTATGCCTATGCTACGATGCCTACCACTTGCTTATCATGCCTCCCAAATTGCCATGTCAAACCTCTAACCCACCATGTCCTAGCAAACCGTTGATTGGTTATGTTACCGCTTTGCTTAGCCCCACTTATAGCGTTGCTAGTTGCAGGTGAAGATTGGAGACCGTTCCTTGTTGGAACATTATTTACTTGTTGGGATATCATTATATTACCTTGTTATCTTAATGCATCTATATACTTGGAAAGGGTGGAAGGCTCGGCCTCTTGCCTAGTGTTTTGTTCCACTCTTGCCGCCCTAGTTTCCGTCATATCGGTGTTATGTTCCCGGATTTTTTGCGTTCCTTACGCGGTTGGGTGATAATGGGAACCCCTTGATAGTTCGCCTTGATTAAAGCTTTTCCAGCAATGCCCAACCTTGGTTTTACCATTTGCCACCTAGCCTCTTTTTCCCTTGGGTTTTCGGAGCCCGAGGGTCATCTTATTTAAACCCCCCCGGGCTAGTGCTCCTCCGAGTGTTGGTCCACCTGTCAGCTGCCGGTGGCCACCAGGGGCAACTCTGGGCTAGCCTACCCGTACCTAGGAAAATCTGAGTGTGCCCTGAGAACGAGATATCTGCAGCTCCTATCGGGATTTGTCGGCACATTCGGGCGGTGTTGCTGGATTTGTTTTAACTTGTCTAAGTGTCTTGTAGAACCGGGATACCGAGTCTGATCAGAATGTCTCGGGAGAAGGTCTATTCCTTCGTTGACCGTGAGAGCTTGTCATGGGCTAAGTTGGGACTCCCCTGCAGGGATTTGAACTTTCGAAAGCCGTGCCCGCGGTTATGGGCAGATGGGAATTTGTTAATGTCCGGTTGTAGATAACTTGAACCTTAACTTAATTAAAATTAATCAACTGTGTGAGTTACCGTGATGGTCTCTTCTCGGCGGAGTCCGGGAAGTGAAGACAGTGTTGGAGTAATGCTTGCCGCAGGTTGCCCTCTAGTTACTTGCTCGCGCTTTGCCTCCTCTCCTCACTCTCTTTTGCGAACAGGTTAGCCACCATAAATGCTAGTCGCTTGCCGCAGCTCCACATATATTATACCTTGCCTGACCTACAAGCTTAAATAGTCTTGATCGCGAGGGTGCGAGATTGCTGAGTCCCTGTGGCTCACAGATTACTTCCAAACCAGATGCAGGGCCTGATGACTCCGTTCCAGATGACGCGCTTGAGCTCAAGTGGGAGTTCGACGAGGACTCACGCCGTTACTACATGTCTTTCCCTGATGATCAGTAGTGGTGCCCAGTTGGGGTGATTGGGACTGTGTTGCATGTTGGGTTATCTTTTATTTTGGCGCCGTAGTCAGGCCATGAGTGTTTGAATGTTGTAATGCTATTTATGTACTTTGATTGACGTGGCGAGTGTAAGCCAACTATGTATCTCCCCTTTTATTATCTATATTACATGGGATATTGTGAAGATTGCCTAACTTGCGACATTGCTTTCAATGCGGTTATGCCTCTAAGTCGTGCCTCGACATGTGGGAGCTATAGCCGCATCGAGGGCGTTACAAGTTGGTAATCAGAGCCTTCCCCAACCTTAGGAGCCCCCTTTGCTTGATCGTTTTTAGCAGCCATTGTTGAGTCTAGCAAAATGTTTTGAGTCATTTAGGACTTATATATCGGAGAGTTTAGGAATTCTTTTTTACTTCCCAGTCTCCTCATCGCTCTGGTAAGGCATCCTGATGTAGAGTTTTGTCTCTTCTCTTCTCAAATTTCACTAAAAAAATTTTAGGATCACGCGGGTATCTTGGAATCGTTCCGATGGTTTTGTGACCAGAACATTGTTCTTGGTGCCTCCTGTCCCGGGGAGTTGAGCTCCGAGGTGTTGTCGTCACAATTTTATCGTTGCAGTTCTGGAATACCTGAGTTTAGTACGCCGACATCTAAAATCTCTATTATGCAGTTCGTTGGTGAGATAACCTCGACGCCACCCAGTACTAGGGCGGGAGTTCGGGAGTATCACCATAACTTGTATAACGGATGCTTTTCTAAGGATGAGGTAGATGGTTTCCGAAGTTTTTCTCGGTTATGCGTTGAAGGATGGATACAGCTGGATGTAGGATTTGCTAGATTTGGGTGAGATATTATGCTTCCCCTGTATCCCCAACACCTGATTGCATAACCGGAAAGGTTCAGGAGTTTCATAGGTGGGAATTCTTGTAGCTCTAGTTCTTCTTCCACGGATATTTGGTTTGAGATTGGGATTTCTTACCGAGTATTCGTTCTTGATCCGTACCTTGCTGATTTATTTATCTACCTAAATTCTAAGTGGTTTCTCAATTTATGGATATTTGACCATTTCAAGTGGAATGCATTCGTTCTTATGTTCGGATGTGAAGACTATATGTTGCAATTTCAAACCATTTGATTTAGCTTCATTTTGTTTGTCAATGTGCTAACAGTTGTCACCCTCTTCAGGATGGCTCCCGCTAAGAGCACCAATCAGAATTAGAATCAGGATCCGCCACCACCTCCACCTCCTCCGAAGGCATGGCAAGCTGTGATGGCCGCAACCAATGCAAACACACAGTTGATCATGCAAATTCTTCAAGAGCGCAATCAAGCGAACCAAGGCAACCAGGGCAACAATCAGAATCACTTTGCTACACTCAACCAGTTCCTTGCTAACGGGCCAAAGACTTTCAGCAATTGCGTTGAGGCAACTGATGCTGACGATTGGCTCGTGGATCTGTGCAAGCATTTCGAGTGCAGTAACGTCAGGCCTGAGGACTTCATCAAGTTTGCTTCTTTCCAACTCAAAGACCAAGCTGCAGAATGGTTCCAGCAGTACAAGGATTCCAAAGGAGGCCGTGCGATTACCTGGGATGAATTCCGTCAAGATTTCAAAGCTCATCATATTCCTCAGAGCGTGGTTGAAAGCAAGCGTGAGGAATTCCGCAACCTGAAGCAAGGCTCTTTGTCTGTCTATGACTACAACAAGTTGTCTCAGAAGCTCGCCCGCTTTGCTAAGCAGGACGTCCCTGACAAGAAGAGCATGATATACCAGTTCAGGGGTGGTCTCAGGGAAGAAATTCAGCTAGCTCTTGTTCTCTTTGAGACCTTGAGGTACGATGAGTTCTACAACATGGCATTGAAGAAAGAGGCCGCTCAACTGAGGTGTGATGCTTCCAAGAAGCGAGTCAGAGATGCTACTCCTTCTTCCTCTACTCAAGTGGCCAAGCAACAGAAGTATTGGCTTCCTCCTCGTCAGCCGTATCAGCAGAAGAGCAAAGGTGGCAGTGGATCTTCCCACCCACCCAACCCTGGCTTTCAGAACAAGACTTCATCTCAACCTCCAAGATCGAGTGCTCCGTATCACCGTCCGCTTTCAGAGGTCACGTGCAACAAGTGCCAATAGAAGGGTCACTATGCCAACAAATGCTTCAATCAGAGGCGTCTTCCTCCTCCTCCTCCTGTGAGATCGGCAAGTACAGCTGTGGTCAAGCATAACCCCAAGCACGCCAAGGTCAACTTGATGAATGCAGCTCAGGCAAAGGACTCGTCAGATGTCATCATGGGTAACCTTCGTGTAACGATATTCCAGCTAAAGTTCTTTTTGACACTGGTGCGTCGCATTGTTTCATCTCAAGACCGTTTACATCTAGGCATGAATTGACTTCACAAGTTTTGCCTAGTCCATTAGCAGTTGTCTCTCCCGGTAAGCGCATGCATGCTGACTCCGTCATTCCGGATGTTACTATCACCTTGGGTGACTACAAGTTTCTGGCTTCTCCAACGGTTCTTGGTAACTCAAATATTGATCTTATTCTCGGAATGGATTGGCTTTCTAAGCACAAGGCGCATCTTGATTGTGTAGCCAGGCAGATTCAATTGACTCATTCATCTGAGGATGTAATTGTCTTTGCCGCTCGTGATGATACCATCCGTCTATTTTCTCTCAATGAGAAGGGTGAACTGGATGCTATATCGCAAATTCCAGTCGTTTGCGAATATCAAGACGTCTTTCCAGAAGAGCTTCCAGGAATGCCTCCGCACCGGCCAGTTGAATTCGTCATCGATCTTGAGCCTGGCACGGAACCGGTTTGCAAGCGTCCTTACAACCTCGGACCTGAAGAGTTGAAGGAGCTGAAGAAGCAACTCGATGTTCAAGAGAGAATGGGCCTCATCCGACCTAGTTCTTCTCCGTGGGGTTGTGGTGTTCTTTTTGTGAAGAAGAAGGATGGAACAGACCGACTTTGTGTTGATTACCATCCATTGAACAAGAAGACCATCAAGAACAAATACCCACTTCCCAACATCAACGAGCTGTTCGAACAACTCAAAGGTGCCCAAGTATTCTCCAAGCTTGATCTCCGTATGGGTTATCATCAGATCCGAATCCGTGAGCAAGATATTCCCGAGACGGCTTTCAGGACAAGCTTTGGCTCATATGAATACACTGTCATGTCTTTTGGCCTCGTCAACGCTCCTCCGACTTTCTCTCGCATGATGAACTTCATCTTCAACACCTACACCAATGACTTCGTTTTGGTCTATCTCGACGACATTCTGGTCTTTTAGAAGAACAAGGAAGATTATGCCAAGCACTTGCGTTTGGTACTCGATAAGCTCAGGGAACACAAGTTCTACGCCAAGTTCTCCAAGTGCGAATTTTGGCTCGATGAGGTTCTTTATCTTGGCCATATCATCTCTGCCAAGGGCATTGCGGTGAATCCTGAGATGGTGTCTGCAATTGTGAATTGGGAACCACCTCAGAACGTGAATCAACTCCGTAGCTTCCTCGGTCTCACAAGCTACTGTCGAAGATTCATTGAAAACTTTTCTAAGATCGCGAAGCCTCTCTCAAATCTTCTCCAGAAGAACGTTAAGTACGTTTGGTCTCCGGAGTGTGACATTGCTTTCAACATTTTGAAAGAGAAATTGGTCACTGCTCTAGTTCTGACTCCTCCTGATGAATCCAAGCCGTACGAGGTATTTTGCGATGCCTCTCTCCAAGGTCTCGGCGTAGTGTTGATGCAAGAGAAGAAAGTTGTGGCTTATACCTCTCGCCAGTTGAAGCCCAACGAGAAGAACTACCCCACTCATGATCTCGAGTTGGCGGCAGTTGTGCATGCTCTTTTGACTTGGAGACGTCTCTTATTGGGAAGAAAAGTGGACATTTTCACTGATCACAAGAGTCTCAAGTACATCTTCACTCAGCCTAATCTCAACCTCAGGCAGACTCGATGGGTCGAAATGATTCAAGAGTATAATCCAAGTATCGAGTATACTCCAAGCTAGGCCAATGTGATTGCTGACGCATTGAGCATGAAGGCTTATTGCAATAGTCTTATTCTCAAGCCTTATCAACCCGAGCTTTGTGAAGCTTTCCGCAAACTTAATCTGCAAGTTGTTCCTCAAGGTTTCCTCGCCAACCTTCAAGTCTCTCCTACCTTGGAAGACCAGATTCGCCAAGCCCAGCTTCTTGATGCTATGGTGAAGAAGGTGAAGATTGGGATTGCCAAGAGTCAACCCAAGTACAAGTGCTACCACCTTGATGACAAGGATACTCTCTTCTTCGAGGATCGTATTGTTGTGCCCAAAGGTGACCTTCGTAAAGTGATCATGAACGAGGCTTACAATTCTCTCCTCTCTATCCACCCTGGGAGCACGAAGATGTATCAGGACCTCAAGCAGGCTTATTGGTGGACTCGAATGAAGCGCGAGATTGGTCAGTTCGTGAATGAATGTGATGTCTGCAGAAGAGTGAAGGCAGAACACCAAAGGCCAGCTGGTCTCCTCCAACCTCTTGCCATTCCAGAATGGAAGTTTGACCACATTGAGATGGACTTCGTGACTGGGTTTCCAAAGTCCAAGCGTGGCAATGATGATATATTCGTTGTCATCGACAAACTCACTAAAGTGGCTCACTTTCTGCCTATCAAAGAGTCAATCACTGCAACTCAATTGGCAGAACTCTATACCTCTCGAATTGTCTCTCTGGACGGTATTCCACAAGTGATCTCTTCAGATTGTGGCAGCATCTTTACCTCCAAGTTTTGGGAATCTTTCGAGAAGGCCATGGGCACCAACATCCGCTTCAGCATAGCTTTCCATCCGCAAACTAGCGATCAAGTCGAGCGTGTCAATCAGATTCTTGAAGATATGCTCAGGGCTTGTGTGATCTCCTTCGGCATGAAGTGGGAGGATTGTCTTCCTTATGCTGAATTCTCCTACAACAATAGTTTTTAAGCAAGTTCGGGCAAGGCCCCATTTGAAATTCTGTATGGCAGGAAGTGCCGTACCCCTCTCAACTGGTCTGAAACCAGTGAACGTCAACTTCTGGGAAATGACTTAATCACAGAGGTAAAGGAAATGTGCAAAGTCATTCGAGATAACCTCAAAGCAGCCCAATCGCGCTAGAAGAGCTACTATGATAGTAAGCACCGTGATTTGGCTTTCAAGATCAGAGATCATGTTTACCTCCGCGTCTCTCCAATGGAAGGCACTCGTCGCTTCGGTATCAAAGGGAAGCTTGCCCCTAGATACGTGGGACCTCTCAAGATTGTCAGCAAGAGAGGTGATCTCGCCTATCAACTCAAGCTTCCTTCAAACTTTGCAAATGTGCATGACGTGTTCCATGTCTCTCAGCTCCGAAAGTGCTTCAAGACTCCTGACCGCACCGTCCACTTCGACGACATTGAGCTCCAAGAAGATCTCTCTTATCATGAGCACCCCGTTGCTATTCTTGAAGATACTGAACGTAAGACTCGCAACAAGTCAATCAAATTCCTCAAAGTCAAGTGGTCACACCATTCTGACCGTGAAGCTACCTGGGAACGCGAGGATCACCTCCATTCTGAATACCCGGCGTTCTTTTAGTCCTAGATCTCGGGATGAGATCCTTTCGTAGTGGTGGAGTGTTGTAACACCGGGGATATGATTTTCCCAATATGTACTCCAACTCTTGCCGTTTCGGGCGTTAAGTTATTTTATGTTCTCGGGTTCGGGTTTTTGTCTCCGTGTGTTGTTATCATTGTCATGCATCTCATATCATGTCATCATGTGCATTGCATTTGCATACGTGTTCATCTCATGCATTCGAGCTTTTTCCCCGTTGTCCGTTTTGCATTCCGGCGCTTCGTTCTCCTCTGGTGGTCAATTCTACCTTTCTTTTTTGTGTGGGGATTAAACATTTCCGTATTGGACTGAGACTTGCCAAGCGGCCTTGGTTTACTACCGGTAGACCGCCTGTCAAGTTTCGTACCATTTGGACTTCGTTTGATGCTCCAACGGTTAACCGAGGGACCGAAAAGGCCTCGTGTGTGTTGCAGACCAACACCCCTCCATTTTGGCCCAAAACCCACCAAAACCCTCTCCATCATCTAGAGCATTCGATCACGATTGCGTGGTCGAAAACCGCACCTCATTTGGACACTCCTAGCTCCCTCTATGCCTATTTAAAGACACCCCCGAATTTCTCCTTCCCCTTCCTCCCGAAACCCTAGCCCTCTTCTTCCTCCGTGCGCCGGACAACGTCCGCTGGCGCCGGACGTGTCCGCTGCGGCCGCCGCCGCCACGTGGAACCTCCCCACTCGCCCGCGCCCGCGCCCCACATCGCCAGCCCGCTCAGCCCACGTCGGGCCCCCGAGCCCGTTTGCCTCCGCGCCGCCCGCGCCTGCTCGTCCCCGCCCGAGCCGGCAGGTCCTTCGACGCCGGCCACCGCGAGCGCCATCGCCGGTCAGCGCTTCGCCTCGGCGCCACTCCTCGCCGCCGGCCCGCCGCACCGGATCCGGCGCCGCCTCACCGCACCGCCCGCCGCCGCCAGGTCGCCGCCTCGCCGCACCGGCCCCGGTCCCTTCTCCGGCAGCCTCCTCCTTCTCCCCGCGGCAAGACTCCGGCGAGCTTCAAGTCCCTCTCCGGCGAACCTCGTAACCCGTGCGGCCAGATCTGGATCCGGATCCGGTCTCGGTTGACTTTCCGTCCCTAACCCTAGATATTTTGCCCCTGTTCATCGCATCGTAACTCCTCATCCGTAGCTCCGTTTTGGGCATTTAGCATATCAAAATGTTCGTCTCAAAGAGCACATCATTTCATCTCACTGCATCATTTTCATTTGAGTTCATATTGACGCCCGAAATGCTGTTGGAAGAGTGCTATTTGAGATAATTGTCAGATCTGCTGCTCCAATTAGATATTTGTCATTTTTGCCATGATTATTGTGTGCATGATATGCCCCTGAGCTCTACATGAGTTTTGTTATATGTTTTGCCATCTATCCAGATGTGCAATCCATGTATTTTTGTGATGTGTGTGGTGACTAGCACAAGCTTGCAAACTGGTGCATTCGTTAATGTTGATTTCAGGGACTTAGCATTTCCACTAAGTCCTTGATCTGTTTATCTCAACATGCCATATGTTCTTGTTGTTTCCTAGTGATCCGTGCCTCTTTTGAGGATGATCAGTAAGGATGTTTTGTTAATCTTGTAGTGCTCTATGCATCAATGTCCTTGTTTGCAATTATGGAGCACCCTAGCTTGAGTCAATCGAGCTCTACTTTTGTCATTTCGTGAATCTGGGCAGATTGTCTACTTGTTAGCAATTTTGCCGAGGATGTTGTAGTTGATCCGTGCATGCTATGTTATTGTTCTTGCCATGTCTAGCTTGTATTTTGTGTATTCTTGATGGGTGTATGCTTAGTTTGTCATGAATTGCTCTGTAGTGAGTGCATCGAGCTCGTAAACATGCCTACTTGATATCTGTTTCAGCATGCTCCAGTTTTCACTAAGTCTGAGAACTGATTATGTTTTTGCCATGTTCACATGCTTGCAAATGTATTTTCTGATCCCTTTTGGCTCAAGGTCACTAAGGGACTTTTGTTAAGCTCTTTGAGTAGCTCCATTCCATGCTTTACCTTGCCATGTTCAGGTCCTGTAGAATATAGTTTTCATGCTCCAAAGTGTGCTATCTGATCTGAAATTCCAGACAAGTGTTAATTTCACTAAGTCTGAAATCTGTTTGCCAAATGCATTTTTGCCATGCTTGTTTGAACCTGTTAATGGATGAATTGGCCGTAGCTCAGTGCTAGTCTTTTTTAAGAATCAGGAATGGATCCCTGCCATGTAGTTTGATGCCATGTTTGGGTGCTGTAGCATGTTCATCTTGTTGCATCTAGTTGGCTACTTGCTGTAAATTGCAGAACGTGGTCATATTTGAATTGCTTGCCTTTTCCAAACCGTAACTCCGATTCTGGCGTTCTTTATATCGTTTTCAAGCGATTTAATCTCATATTTCCAGTGGCACACTTGGTTTTCCAAGTGTTGGCCAGGTTCATGCATTCCCTATCAAATCTTGCATATGCATCACATATCGCATCCCGCATAGCATACCATCCTTGCATCATATTGTTTGGGCCTTGCACATGGTTGATTGTGTCCTTGTTGTTTGTTTGTCTTGTTTGGGTAGAGCCGGGAGACGAGTTCGCTAACGAGGAGCCCGTTGAGTTTGCTTTCGAGGATCCAGTCAACTCTGACAACTTTGCAGGCAAGATGATCATACCCTCGAAATCACTACTATCTTTGCTTTGCTAGATGCTCGCTCTTTTGCTATACCTATGCTATGATGCCTACCACCTGCTTATCATGCCTCCCAAATTGCCATGTCAAACCTCTAACCCACCATGTCCTAGCAAACCGTTGATTGGCTATGTTACCGCTTTGCTCAGCCCCTGTTATAGCGTTGCTAGTTGCAGGTGAAGATTGGAGACCGTTCCTTGTTGGAACATTATTTACTTGTTGGGATATCATTATATTACCTTGTTATCTTAATGCATCTATATACTTGGTAAAGGGTGGAAGGCTCGGCCTCTCGCCTAGTGTTTTGTTCCACTCTTGCCGCCCTAGTTTCCGTCATATCGGTGTTATGTTCCCGGATTTTTTGCGTTCCTTACGCGGTTGGGTGATAATGGGAACCCCTTGATAGTTCGCCTTGATTAAAGCCCAACCTTGGTTTTACCATTTGCCACCTAGCCTCTTTTTCCCTTGGGTTTCCGGAGCCCGAGGGTCATCTTATTTAAACCCCCCCGGGCCAGTGCTCCTCTGAGTGTTGGTCCACCTGTCAGCTGCCGGTGGCCACCAGGGGCAACTCTAGGCTGGCCCACCCGTACCTAGGATAATCTGAGTGTGTCCTAAGAACGAGATATGTGCAGCTCCTATCAGGATTTGTCGGCACATTCGGGCGGTGTTGCTGGATTTGTTTTAACTTGTCAAAGTGTCTTGTAGAACCGGGATACCGAGTCTGATCGGAATGTCTCAGGAGAAGGTCTATTCCTTCGTTGACCGTGAGAGCTTGTCATGGGCTAAGTTGGGACTCCCCTGCAGGGATTTGAACTTTCGAAAGCCGTGCCCGCGGTTATGGGCAGATGGGAATTTGTTAATGTCCGGTTGTAGATAACTTGAACCTTAACTTAATTAAAATGAATCAACCGTGTGAGTTACCGTGATGGTCTCTTCTCGGTGGAGTCCGGGAAGTGAACATGGTGTTGGAGTAATGCTTGTCGCAGGTTGCCCTCTAGTTACTTGCTCGCGCTTTGCCTCCTCTTCTCGCTCTCTTTTGCGAACAGGTTAGCCACCATAAATGCTAGTCGCTTGCCGCAGCTCCACATATATTATGGCTTACCTTACCTACAAGCTTAAATAGTCTTGATCGCGAGGGTGCGAGATTGCTGAGTCCCTGTGGCTCACAGATTCCTTCCAAACCAGATGCAGGTCCTGATGACTCCGTTCCAGATGACGCGCTTGAGCTCAAGTCGGAGTTCGACGAGGACTCACGCCGTTACTACGTGTCTTTCCCTGATGATCAGTAGTGGTGCCCAATTGGGGTGATTGGGACCGTGTCGCATGTTGGGTTATCTTTTATTTTGGCGCCGTAGTCAGGGCCATGAGTGTTTGAATGTTGTAATGCTATTTATGTACTTTGATTGATGTGGCGAGTGTAAGCCAACTATGTATCTCCCCTTTTATTATCTATATTACATGGGATGTTGTGAAGATTGCCTAACTTGCGACATTGCTTTCAATGCGGTTATGCCTCTAAGTCGTGCCTCGACACGTGGGAGCTATAGCCGCATCGAGGGCATTACAATCTTGCAGCAGGAGAAGAGACTAGATGGTAAGTTCACCAAGTAGCATTGTGTAGCATAATCCTACCCCGCGATCCTCTCCTCGTCGCCCTGTGAGAGAGCGATCACCGGTTGTATCTGGCACTTGGAAGGGTGTGTATTATTAAGTATCCGGTTCTAGTTGTCATAAGGTCAAGGTACAACTCCAAGTCATCCTGTTACCGAAGATCACGGCTATTCGAATAGATTAACTCCCCTGCAGGGGTCCACCACATAACCCAACATGCTTGATCCCATTTGGCCGGACACACTTTCCTAGGTCATGCCCGGCCTCGGAAGATCAACACGCCGCAGCCCTACCTAGGCACAACAGAGAGGTCAGCATAGCGGTCTAAATCCTATGGCGAGGGGTCTGGGCCATCGCCCTTTGCACACATGCACGTTGCGAACGCGGCCGGAAGCAGACCTAGCCTAGCAGGCGTTCTAGTCCAATCCGGCGCGCGCCGCTCAGTCGCTGACATCACGAAGGCTTCGGCTGATACCACGACGTCGAGTGCCCATAACTATCCCCGCATAGATGGTTAGTGCATAAAGGCCAGTAGCCAGACTTAGATTAAATACCAAGATCTCGCTAAATGTGTTATCTTGAAATAACCGCGAACACCGACCAGGGCCAGGCCCACCTCTCTCCTAGGTGGACTCAACCTACCCTGTCGCTTCGCCTCAAAGATCCACTCAGAGGGCCGTCGGGACAAACGTCCTTTCGGACCCAATCCGTGAATCACTCGCGGTACTCCTACGAGCCGACCCGTCTTTTGTCACCACAAGTATCATATATTATTTATAGGTGTATACCCATGATCAACTCCCGAGTGATCACGGCCCGATAGTATAGCATGGCAGACGGACAAGAATGTATGGCCACTGATGATAAACTAGCATCCTATACTAAGCATTAGGATTGCATGTAAAGGTAACAACAGTAGTAGCAAGGACAGGCTATGCATCAGGATAGGATTAACGGAAAGCAGTAACATGCTACACTACTCTAATGCAAGTAGTATAGAGGAGAGTAGACGATATCTGGTGATCAGGGGGGGCTTGCCTGATTGCTCTGGCAAGAAGGAGGGGTCGTCAACACCGTAGTCGTACTGGGTAGCAGCGGCGTCGGTCTCGGTGTCTAGCGAGAGAAGATGGGGAAGAAACAATAAATATAATGCAAACAAATGCATGACAATGCATGACATGACAAAGCGTGATGCTAGGTGTGCCCTAACGCGGTACGAGGTGGTATCGGTGAAGGGGGGAAACATCCGGGAAATTATCCCTGGTGTTTCGCGTTTTCGGACAGGGGAGCCGGAGGGGGAAAGTTGTGAGTTCGATAGGTTAGGGATGCATGGTGGACAAACAGGCTGCGTATCCGGGTTCGCCTCGTCGTTCTGAGCAACTTTCATGTACAAAGTATTTTCATCCGAGCTACGGATTATTTTATATGATTTTCCAAAGTTTTTATTAATTTCTGGAATTTAATTGATTATTTAATTTAATTCGAAAATGGATTATGACATCAGAATGAGGTCATGCCGACATCAGCAGTCAACAGGGTTGACTAGTCAACCTGACCAGTGGGTCCCACTGGTCAGAGACACATTTTAATTAAACAATTTAATTACCCTAATTAGTATTAATTAGGGGGGGTGGGCCCCACTATCATACTAACTAATTCGTTAATTAACTAACCAGGTTAATTAGATAACTAATGTTTAATTAGCTTAATTATTTGATTAGATTAATTAATTAAAGTTAATTAAGTTAATTATTTCTTTAATTAATTAATTATTGTTATTTTTATTTTTTAACCTCTTTTTTTTAATGTTCTGGGGGCATGGGCCCTGTTTGGCAGTGGCCCAGAGGCCTGCGGGGCGGGCGCGTTAACAGGGCGGGTATGGGTGCTGGATGGGGCAGACTAGGGCACGGCCAGGCGAGGCCGGCCGGGCTGCGAGCGGCGCCGGTGAGGCGACCGAGTGGCGGGGCAGCAGCGGGCAGGTCCGGCGGCGGGCGGGCGCAGGCGCTGGAGCCTGGGCGTGGTCGAGCGCACAGGGGGCCGCAACATGGGCCAGAGCGGCGCCAGGCGCGGGGCGAGGTCGCCGGCGACAGGGAAGCCGCCGGTCAGAGCGGTGGGGAAGCGGCCGCAGCCGCGCGGCAGTGGGGGGCTGCGGGCGGGGACGATACGTGCGGGAGGGCGCTTTGCTGGGCGGGGGGAATGGCTGCAGGCAGCGGCTAGCAGCACAAGCTGCAGCAGCGCAGAGCAGCAAGGGCGGGCGGCGGGCATGGGCACGGAGGTGGCTGGGCAGTGCAGCAGCAACAACAGCGACCCAGGGCAGCGCGGAGGCACGGACGGGTGCGGGCGACGCACGCGGGGACACACGGCGGCGCAGCCGAACGCGGGGATGGGCGTGGGCAAGCGCCGGCTAGCAGGGGCGTGCGCGGACACGGCGAGCACTAGCCGCACGGCGACGCCGGAGCGACTCGGGGAGGAGGACGAGGAGGCCCGGCATGGGGAGGAGACGGGGAGGCGACGGCGGGGACAGGCGACGCCGGCGAGGCGGTGGCGGCAACGTCAGTGCGGCTTCAGGCGACGGCGGGCACGCAGGGGAGAGGGGCGAGGGGATCGGGATCCCCCGATCCAGATTCAGACGAGGGAGGGGGAGTGGTGCGAGTGGGGGTGGGGTAGGTTAGCGTTTCGGTCGTGGGGGGGATAAGGGAGGCGGGGTGGGCCTCCTAGTGGCCTGGGTGTGTTGCTGAATGGGCCGGCCTGCTGGGCCGAGGCCCAGGGGGCAGGGGGGTTTCTCTTTTTTTTTTCTTTTGTTGTTTTGTCTTTTCCTTTTTTTTCTTTTATTTTTTTCTCCTTTCTGTTTTATTTAGTTTAAAGCACTTAGGCACTTTATAAAAATATATTTATTACACCATAATTAAATATGCAAATTATAGCACTGCCCGAACATTTTTGTTTTAACTTTTGAAATTTTTTATAATTTAACTTTATTTTAATTTTTAAATTTGACTCGGTTTTGGACTAACGGTAGATTATCAACAATAACCGTGGTGACGTGGCATGATTAGCGTTGGATTACTGTAGTACGATTATCCGGGCGTTACATTGACGTCCACCAAGAGGCTTTGCATCTAACGCTTAAGCCAGTCATGATGCTTATCCTGTCTCTGATGTAGTGCGACAAGAAGCTCTCGGTCATTGAGAACACGATATTGCTTCCGAGGCCTTTGGGCAATGGTGCTTCCGGTGGCGTTAGTTTGGGCGCGAGGGGCATGTGTGTTACCAGCCAAGGGATAAACATGAGAGACTACCTAAACTCCTTCAATGGGCTGGGTGAAGCTTTGACGATCAACATTGTGAAGATAGATTGGATCCTTAGCAGGCTCTGGGTAAATAGCTTCAACAGACAGATCAACCTCTGGCAAGAATACAAGATGATTGCGCGCACATGGCTGATAGTTGAAGGCAGAGTGAAGCTTGATAAGGCGCATTACCCACGGAGCGTAGAACTTCAGACCAAAAATGTCGGAGCCAGATGCAGCCAACTGCCTGATGAAGAAGTCTTGAGCATTGAAGCTCATGCCATTGAAGATATAGAAAACCAAAGTCTTCATTGCTCCTTCAAGCTTCGCTGCAGATGAATGTCCTTTGATAGGCCATAGAGTCTTTCTGATGATATGATAAATGGTGCGAGGCAGATACTCTAGGTCTTCAACAAAGAATTCGGTTGGGTATTCAGCATCGCGTGGCAAAGGCTTCATCATGCTCAGCATTTGACTCATGTTGGGTTCTGGCTTCTAGAAAATGCTCTCCAAAGCATTTTGGTGTTGTTGACAACTAGGTTCATAGTATTCACCAGGAGTGGGCAGGGTTGTGAGCTCAATGATGTCTTGAGCTTTAGCTTCATGATGAACATCTCCTGTCATCCACTCAAGGATCCAAGTCTCTTGATCCCTGTTGTATCCACGAATGTGGAGGGTAGCATGGAATTGAAGCAGAAGTTCTTCATTCCAGTGTTCCTTGTCAGTCACAAAATGAAGTATACCCGCATCACGGAAGCAGTCAAGGGCTTCTTCAAGGCATGGAAGTCCAGCAATGGATTCACAAACAAGATGCATGTGAGGGAAGATGCGTACCTGATTGTACAAGATGCATGAATAATATCTTCGCTGCTGAGAACTCCAGAATCAGTCCGAAGAGATTCATGGCCTTGTGTAGGGGTTCTTGGCACTGTTGAAGAATGTGTTGTGTGCCTTGAATCCATTCAGATTAAATGATCCTGGTGAAGTTGCAGTACCTGGAAAACGTGGTAGCCTTGGCTTTGGCTTCTGGACCTGAGGCCTGTGCTCCACATGATAGGCAAACTGAGGTCCGGGAGCAGGCGGAGGAACCAGGATTGGCCAGCAGACGGTAACAAGCTGTCCATGATCATATGCTTGCTCGATGGTGTGTGGCCTTGGAGGAGGTACAGGAGCAGAGGCATTGGCTTCAGGCAGCGGATTTCTTTGGGTGCTGCATTGGCTTTAGGTGCATTTACTTCTCGCACCACATTAGCTTCAGGCGCCACATTAGCTTCAGCCATGACAATGTCATTGGCTTCAGTGTTGATGTTGGTGGCCGCCTCAGTATTGGTAACCTCCACTTCAGGAGCTGGAGGGTCGGACACGTTCTCCTCGAGAACAACTTCAGGGTTGGACGGGGGTGTAGCAACTCTTTCTTCATCACGTGGTTCTTCTTCTTCATCGGCTGATGCAGCCGGAATATCTTTAGCCACATTGGCTTCAGATTCAGGGATGTTCACAGTAGGAGAGGCTTCAGGAAAGACTTCGCGTGAGATGGATTGGCGCTCTTCTCCTTCGGGAACAATTGACAATGTGACATGTGGCCTAGATCCTTTGCGAAGCCTGCGAAATGCTGGCGATGCCTATGGAGATGGATTTGGTTGGGCCTCACAGTCTTCACTTTCAATCACCGGAGTGGTGACCTGTGGTGCGGGAGTGACTGGTGTTTCTTCAGCACGAGGGGATTCTTGAGGGTGATCAGCCCATGAGTCATCCTGAGTAATTGGGGTCAATGGACGACCAATGCTAATGAGTTCGTTGTTCGTGAGAACAGGCGATGATACCAAATTGTGCTCGATCTGAGGAAGGACTTCATCATCTTCAACATTGTCGTGAGGACCAATGTCTTCGGCTATGGTGGGGTCAACAGCTGGATTCTCTTCAGATTCAGGAGCCTCTATGGAAGCAGGCTCATGAACTACCAGACGATGTTCACGATGTTCAAACGCAGGACAAGCAACAGGAATTGGCTCGACAAGAAGGGGCTCTGTGCAAGCAGCCCAGTCTCTCTTCTTTGTTTTTCTTTTCTTGGTTGGGGGAGCATCATCAGTGGTGGCTTTGGTCTTGCGCTTTCTGGCTTCGGCTTCAGCTGCTCTAGTTTTCTTGAATTCTGAAGGCACTGTGGGGACCTTAGGCTTCGAGCCTGTCATACTGGCTGGGAAGACAATGCGAGGTTCTTCCTGCCTTGATGCTTCTGGTTCGGCCACAGCTGGCTTTTTCTTCTTCTTGGCAGCCATTCTGGGGTCGATGCCTGGTCGCCCCAAAGCCTTGCGCTTTTCAGCTTCATTGTAGCCTTGAACACATTTGGTAGCAAGATTCTTCATGCGGTCATGAGAACCTTTTGCTTCTTCTCGTTTCTTGTGGAATGCCTCCTTGAGCCCATGCATCATGACCTTGAATTTCTGAATGTCTTCAACATTGAGCTTGGCCATGTGCTTCTTGAACTGAGCCTTTTCATAATCGATCTTATGCTTCAGCTCAATAATTTTCTGAGCAAGAGCCAGCTTAGGAGCAATGGATCCATGGAAGGAGACGCTGAGGCCAATTGGAAGCTGAAGATCATCAAAAATGACATCTGGGCTGTCAAACCACTCATCAATAAACTTGTACAGGATCTCCACATCAAAGAGAGGAAGATCATTAAAATTTCTGCCTCTTGCTTGCTCTTTATCAATTGCTCAAGAGCGTCATCGCCAAGATCGTCGTCGCTGGACAGATCAATGGCGTTATTCTCGTTTCTCAAAATAGCAGCAGGAGTCAGTGCTTGACCAGTGGGTTGCATGGGCTTTTTCAACTTGTCAGGCTTGGAGATGCGTGAGAGATCTTCAGACTACACACTGACTTCAGGAGGTGTAGTGGCCAGAGGCTTCACCCGTGAGACCTTTGGTGCAGAAGAGGGCTTCGAAGCCTTTGGTTTCTTTTGCTTCACAGGCTTCGGTGGTGCAGGTGCTTCGTCAGAATCAGTGTCATCTACAGAGTGGTCCACGGCTGCCCCTTGAACCTGAATGTGAGTGATGAGACCTTCTAAGTTGTAGAAGGGCCCAATAAGATTGGGTTCAGCTTTGCATGTGCCGTCAGGTCCTGGTGCAGAGGGGCCTGGGTTGAAGTCTAATCCCAAAGACTTCTTGTTTTCCTTGGCCGAGTTCTTTGCAGCCTGATAGTTGCGCTTGAACAAATTATCTTCACGACACCATAACAGAGAGGATGGGTCGGCCTGAGGTCCACGAATCATGCAGGGGTAGAAGCCCTGAGCAATAGCTTCGGACTTCGACTTGGGCTAAAGACCTTTGTATATTATATCTCCCCATGGGCCCTTTAAGGCATTCTTCTCAGCATACTCCTTGGTGATGAATCTGTACTTGAACCATTCCTCTGCCCAATGTCTTCGAATCCATTGGTTTCCGTTCTTGCATTCTCCATAGGTTTCTTCTGGATCTGACTTGTATAACTCATAGAGATCCGGTGGCAGGTCCTTAGCAGTGTTTCCACGGCGTTGTCTGCCGCCCTTCCTGACTGATTTTTGAGTTGTCATGAAGTTTAGACTGAAAGGCTTCAACACTGTTGAAGTCTTCCGTCTACTAGTCAGACAGGAACTGGCTTCAGGAGAATTTATGTGATGATGTAAGAACTCTGCAAATGAATGCAGACTATGAGAACCAAGGGATTCTCCCACGGACATGTACATGTGACAACATTAGAGTTGCGAGGGAAGGGGAAGAGGTCATATGCATTCTTAGAAGATTTTGAAGATAAATCAGTTTAGAAGACATTGACCTCATAGTGCGAAGACATTCACTCATATGTAGTGAGTTGGTTCCAGATTTGTATGAATCCGCAAATAAGTACAAGTGAGGAATCTAACTACTTTGTGACGCATAAGAGAACATACTAGGCTTGCTATGAGATGCAGAACAGGATAGATCCAACTTTGTAGCAACAGAAACCACTTGTGGTTGAAAAGGATGAATCTATCGGATCAAAAGGACCATAAAAAGAGTTTTTATTTACCACACGAGGAACTGCTAGATGGAGTGGGAGAGGAGGCCGAGCAGTTTGATCTTCCGTGCCCTAACTTGGCGACGGACGACACCTACGGCGACGGCGGAGAAGACGATGTCCGCGGCTGGCGTGAGGACGGTGTCGGTGAGGTCGCGGCAGCTAAGCGCTTTATCACCAGCGTCGTCGAGGGCTAGCGGTGGCTCTAGGGTTTGTGCGAGAGTGGAAGAAGAGATAATGACTGGGGTGAGGCGTGTATTTATAGGGACAGGGGCGGCACAACGTTATTACGCAGGTGCCCCTGGCGGTTCACATCTGAAGGACACGTGGCGATCATGCAGCACATTGGAGGTTGTTCACATTCTCACGCACACCTGTATTGTCGGGTGGTCATTCCCACTTCTTCGAGTTTCAGGTAAAAAGGATTGAGCATTGAAAACAGATTAATGGTTGTCTTTGTGTCCTCTGCTGACAAGCACGCAGAGAAGACGTTTTGACAGTTTCAATGGAATGCATATGATTTGGATAGATAGACTTAAGGCGGGAGCATAGAAAGGTCAGGGTCCGATCACATTCACTTAGTTCAAAAGATTCAACTAGAAGACATAGCTATAAGTGAATGCTGTAGAGGACAGAAACCAAATCAGTACGTTGAAGATAAACATGAAGCCATGTTAATAATGAAGACAAACAAAATGCGAAGACTTTGCAAATGTAATGCCAACAGAAATTATTCCAAACAAAAGTTTGGTGGTGGCGTTACCTACCGTATAGAAAGTATTAGACCCAAACACGACACACAATTATCGTGGCGCTCCGAAGTCAAATTCCGCATTAATGTATTCACACTTAGAGTGTAAGTCTTCATTTGTTGAAGATATACGTTACTTCGTGTGTTTGCACATCTAAGTCATCAACATGCATAAGTGTTAGGATGTGTGCATGATCACAGGACATTTGAGGATTCCAAGATATTTAGCTCACACCGCAACATGCAAAACCTTTTCTCATCCAATGGCTTTGTGTAGATATCTGCCAGTTGCTCTTCAGTGCTGACGTGAATGATATCAATATCTTCCTTCATGACATGATCTCTGAGAAAGTGATAACGGATCTGAATGTGCTTTGTCTTCGAGTGCTGAACTGGGTTGTTGGCGATCTTGATGGCGCTTTCATTGTCGCAGTAGAGTGGCACTTGCTTCAGATAAATGCCATAGTCTTTGAGTGTTTGCTTCATCCATAGAAGCTGAGCAAGATCTAGCAGCAATGTATTCAGATTCAGCAATGGAGAGAGATACACAGTTCTGCTTCTTTGAAGACCAACACACAAGTGATCGTCCCAGAAAGTGACATGTGCCTGATGTAGACTTGCGATCCACCTTGTCACCAGCATAATCAGCATCCGAGAATCCAACTAGATCAAACTCTGAGCCCTTTGGATACCATAATCGTAGTGTTGGGGTGTGAGCCAAATATCGAAGAATTTGCTTCACAGCTAAGTGATGCGATTCCTTTGGTGCCGCTTGGAATCGGGCACACATGCAAACACTAAGCATGATATCTGGCCTAGATGCACATAAGTAAAGCAAGGAACCAATCATGGAACGGTATACCTTTTGATCGAACTCTTTACCATTGGCATCGGAATCTAGATGACTCTTGGTAGGCATTGACGTCGTGTAACCTTTGCAGTCTTGCATTCCAAACTTCTTCAAGCAATCCTTGAGGTATTTCTCTTGAGATATGAAGATGGTGTTGTGTTGCTGTCGTATTTGAAGACCAAGGAAGAACTTCAGCTCACCCATCATGGACATATGATATTGCTCTTGCATCATGTATCCAAACTCATCACTGTATTTCTGATTAGTGCAGCCGAAGATAATGTCATCCACATATATTTGGCACACAAATAGTTCACCATCATATGTCTTCGTGAAGAGCGTGGGATCCAGGGAACCAGGTTTGAAGCCTTTGCTCTTCAGGAAGTCCTTGAGTGTGTCATACCAAACACGAGGGGCTTGTTTGAGGCCATACAGTGCCTTGTTGAGCTTGTAAACCATGTTAGGATGTTTTGGATCTTCAAAGCCAGGCGGTTGTGCAACATACACTTCTTCTTCAATCTTGCCATTGAGAAAAGCACTCTTCACATCCATTTGATACAAAAGGATGATATGATGATTTGCATAGGCTAGCAGTATGCGTATGGCTTCAAGCCTAGCCATAGGAGAAAATGTTTCATCGAAGTCAATTCCTTTAACTTGAGTGTATCCTTGAGCAACGAGATGAGCCTTGTTTCTGACAACTTGACCGTGCTCATCTTGCTTGTTGCGATATATCCATTTAGTGCCTATGATATTGTGTTTACGAGGATCAGGACACTTGACCAGTTCCCATAGATTATTCAGCTCAAACTGTTGAAGCTCTTCTTGCATAGCTTGAATCCATTCGGGTTCCATGAAGGCTTCATCAACATTCTTGGGTTCAGATATTGAGACGAATGCAAAGTGCCCACAGAAATTTGCTAGTTGTGTTGCCCTTGAACGAGTGAGTGGACTAGGTGCATTGATGCTATCAATTATTTTCTCAATCTGTACTTCATTTGCAACACGAGGATGAACAGGATGAAGATTTTGCTCTTGCTGATCATTGTCATCATTTGAAGGATTGTCTTTAGGATGAGCATTGTCTTCAGGTTGATCAGGTGCAGAGATGATAAGTTCCTCTTCAGGCTGTGCTTCAGACGGTATGATTTCTCCATTTCCCATAAGCTTGATGGATTCACTGGATGGAACTTCATCTAGCACATTTGACAGGTGCTCTCTTTGCAAGCCGTTAGTCTCATTGAACCGCACATCCACAGTTTCAACCACTTTATAGTGAAAGAGGTTGAAGACTCTGTAGGAGTGCGAATCCTTTCCGTAACCAAGCATAAAACCTTCATGTGCTTTCTGTGCAAATTTTGAAGTGTGATGTGGATCCTTGATCCAGCACCTGGCACCAAAAACTCTGAAGTAACTGACATTTGGCTTCTTACCAGTGAGGAGCTCATAGGATGTTTTGTTCAGAAGCTTGTGAAGATAAACACGGTTGATGACATGGCATGTAGTATCAATGGCTTCAGGCCAGAACTTTCTTGGAGTCTTGTATTCATCTAGCATCGTCCGGGCCATCTCAATGAGTGTTTTGTTCTTGCATTCCACAATGCCATTCTGTTGTGGCGTGTACGGAGCTGAGAACTCATGAGTGATGCCCAAAGTATCAAGATAAGTGTCGAGGCCGGTGTTCTTGAATTCAGTGCCATTGTCACTTCTGATGTGCTTGATCTTGATGCCATAGTTCATGGCTCGATTGGCGAAGTGTGTGAAGACATCCTACACTTCAGTCTTGTAGAGGATTATATGCACCCATGTATATCTTGAATAAGCATCAACAATGACGAAGCCATAGAGACAAGCAGTAGTAGTAAGAGTTGAGTAGTGAGTGGGACCGAAGAGGTCCATGTGTAGCAGTTCGAAGGGTTGAGTCGTTGTCATGATTGTCTTCGAGGGATGCTTGGCCCTCGTCATCTTTCGTGCTTCGCAGACACCGCATGAGTGATCCTTCTTGAACTTGACGCCCTCGATGCCTAGGACGTGCTTCTTCTTTGAAAGAGTATGCAAGTTCCTCATGCCAGCATACCCTAGCCTCCGATGCTAGAGCCAGCATTCTGAAGCTTTTGCAAGAAGACATACGGCGAGCTGTGGTCCTGCTGAGAAATCTACCATGTACAAATCATCTTTCCGATACCCTTCAAAGACTAGAGACTTGTCAGATTCCATTAGAACAAGGCAACAATATTTTCCAAACATCACAATCATATTCAAATCACAAAGCATTGAGACAGACATTAAGTTGAAACCAAGGGATTCAACAAGCATCACTTTATCCATGTGCTGATCCCTTGAGATTGCAACTCTACCTAGACCCAATACCTTGCTTTTACCAGTATCAGCAAATGTGATGTGACTCTTGTCAAATGGATGTAAGGTTGAGTCCATGAGAAGACTTTGATTGCCAGTCATGTGATTAGTACATCCACTGTCAATAACCCATTCTGAAGCAGCTGGTGTCATACCCTACAGTGCAGTTAGGGTGATAGGCTTCACGAAGAGAATTGTGAAGCATAAACATTTGACGAGCAAGTGGATTATGAAAGCTTAGATCGAGGTTAGGACTGATAGGGCAAGTAGCAAGCGACTCAGGAACAAAATACATAATAAGACCATTTAAGCATTTGATCTTGCACCCTACAAGATGTTTAAGGTCCCCAGCAATAACTTCAGACGCATTTGATTTTTGGCTGGAGACCCTTCCCTGCAAAAGAGAGTTAAGCTTTCTTAGCCACCCACATCTTCAAGGGTGGCTTCGAAGCAATGAGTCTAAGTGCAGCATCTGAGAACTTTGGCTTTGGAGCCCTTGCAAATAGTCTTGCAGGTGGACAATAGTCTGGGGTTTGTCTTCTTCACTTGTGGTGTCATGACGACATTCACAGGAAGATTCTCCAGACACTTTTTCGGCACCCAGACTTTCTTCATAGGTGGCCCATTCCTACAGTTAGTACCAATATACCTGGCAAACAATTCACCATTCTGATTCTTAAATAGTTTATAGTTTGCATCAAAGGATTCATCAATGACAATGGGATTAGCGCAAGTGAAGCCAGATAGGATGGATGGATCCACTGAAGGTTCCTTTGCAGCAACCCATGTGGTTTTGGGGTACTGCTCAGGTTTCCAGTAAGAGCCATCATCATTCATTTTCCTTTCAAACCCGACACCCTCTTTCCTAGGGTTTCGGTTCAGAATCTGCCTTTTGAGGACATCACATAGTGTCTGATGCCCTTTGAGACTTTTGTACATCCCTGTTTCAAGCAATGTCTTCACCCTAGCATTTTCATCAGCAATAGCAGTGGTATCCTCAGCAGATGGGTTAGTTACCACATCAACAGTTGAAGATATTGCAACAGTAGCAGCAGTAGAACATCCAGCAACAGAAGTAGCGTTGTCACGCTCAATGCATTTAAGACATGGTGGTTCAAATCCTTCCTAAGCGGAACTGATCTGTTTGGCGCGAAGTGACTCGTTTTCCTTTTGAAGATCTTCATGAGCCGCTCTCAATTTCTCAAGATCTTGCTTCCTTTGAAGATAATCATAAGAAAGCTTTTCATGAGTTGTTGAGAGCGTTTCATGACGACTTTCAAGTTCCTCATACTTAACATGAAGATATTTTATGTCTTCAATTAAGGACTGAGATCGAGTCATTTCAGCATCTAACAGGTCATCGCTTTTGTCTAACAGTGTTTGAATATGTTACATAGCTTTCTGTTGTTCAGTTGCAATTTTAGCAAGTGTTTTGTAGCTGGGTTTGGAACCATAATCAGAGTCATCTTCACTGGATGTTTGATAGTGAGTAGTGCATGAGTTTACCTTGGCACCGCGTGCCATGAAGCAGTAGGTGGGAGCGGAGTTCTCCTTGTCATTAGCATCGACATCGGTGATGAAGTCATTGTCTTCAGTGTTGAAGATGGACTTGGCAACGTAGGCTGTAGCCAGACTTGCAACGCCAGAATCGGACTCCTCCTCAGACTCCACCTCCGCCTCCTCAAAAGCGGACTCCTCCTCTGAATCCATTTCCTTGCCAACAAACGCACGAGCCTTGCTAGATGAGCTCTTCTTGTGTGATGAAGACTTTGAGGAAGACTTGGAAGAAGACTTTGAGTATTTCTTCTTCTTCTTGTCGTCAGAATCATATTCCTTGCTCTTCTTCTTCTTCTTGTTCTCATTGTCCCACTGTGGACACTTAGAGATGTAGTGACCAGGTTTCTTGCACTTGTGGCATGTTCTCTTCTTGTAGTCATGAGCAGAAGCTTCATCATTCCTTGAGCTGGATCGTGAGGATTTTCTAAAGCCTTTCTTCTTGGTGAATTTCTGGAACTTCTTCACAAGCATAGCAAGCTCCTTTCCAATGTCTTCAGGATCATCAGAACTGCAGTCAGATTCTTCTTCAGATGAGGAAACAGCTTTTGCCTTCAAAGCACTAGTTCGCCCATAGTTGGGACCGTAGATGTCTCTTTTCTCAGAAATCT
Organism: Triticum dicoccoides; assembly: GCF_002162155.2. Lineage (NCBI taxonomy): Eukaryota > Viridiplantae > Streptophyta > Magnoliopsida > Poales > Poaceae > Triticum > Triticum dicoccoides. Next base: position 324,260,715 of record NC_041386.1, read on the forward strand.
GAAACTCATGTGTGTTGAGCCTTTCAAGTATGTTAGACGGATCGAGTGTCTTGAAGTCAGGGCGTTCTTGAATCATCAGGGCTAGGTTGTCAAACGAGCTGTCAAGTGATCTCAGGAGTGTCTTGACGATTCATGCTTGGTGATCTCAGTAGCGCCGACAGCTTGAAGCTCATTTGTGATGTCAGTGAGTCGATCAAACGTGAGCTAAACATTCTCATTGTCATTTCTCTTGAAGAGGTTGAAGAGGTTGCGAAGGACACTGATTCTTTGATCTCTCTGGGTGGAGACGCCTACGTTGACCTTGGAGAGCCAGTCCCAGACTAGCTTAGATGTTTCTAGAGCACTCAGACGGCCATACTGCCCTTTGGTCAGATGACCACAGATGATGTTCCTGGCAGTGGAGTCCAGTTGAACGAACTTCTTCACATCAGCAGCGGTGACACCTTCACCAGCCTTGGGGACGCCATTCTTGACGACATACCAGATGTCGACATCAATGGCTTCAAGATGCATGCGCATCTTATTCTTCCAGTAGGTATATTCAGTTGCATCGAAGATGGGGCACGCAGGGGAGACTTTGATTATCCCTGCAGTCGACATAGCTAAAACTCCAGGTGGTTAAACTGAATCACACAGAACAAGGGAGTACCTTGCTCTGATACCAATCGAAAGTGCTAGTGATCGACTAGAGGGGGGTGAATAGGAGATTTTTATGAAAGTCTTCAAAACATGGAAGTTTCGAAGACAGATGATAGAAATGAACCTATTCACATGCAGCGGAAGGTAGACTACACTAGCCAAGCCATAGTCAAGTATTCAATGAAGTGAAAGCACAAAGACTAATAGCAGCTAGGCAATATGGATCAGGATGGAAGACAGTATGAAGCCAATCAGAACAAGCAGTCACACAGTGAAGACAAATAGATAATGCAAACAGGCAATGACTTCACAAGGACCAATCTGTAAATAAACAGATGGGAAGGATAGAACCAGTGGCTCGTTGAAGACAATGATTTGTTGGACCAGTTCCAGTTGCTGTGACAACTGTATGTCTGGTTAGGGAAGTTGAGATTCAACACAGAAGACCGTGTCTTCACCTTATTCCCCTTGAGCTAAGGACACCCAGTCCTCGCCCAATTACTCTGGTAAGTCTTCAAGGTATACTTCCAAACCTTCACAAACTTCGTTCACCTGCGATCCACAATGACTCTTGGATGCTCAGAACACGACACCTAACCGGCTAGAGGATTCACAGTCCTCAAGTGTAATAAGTCTTCAGATCACACAGACAAGAAGACTTAAGTGATGCCTAACACTCTTTGGCTCTGGGTTAGGGCTTTGTCCTCGCAAGGATTTTTTTCTCAAAGGCTCGAGGTGGGTTGCTCTCAAACGACAAAAGCCATGCACTAACTCTGAGCAGCCAACCAATTTATGGTGTAGGGGGTGGGCTATTTATAGCCACTAGGCAACCCGACCTGATTTGTCCGATATGACCCTGGGTCACTAAGGAACTGACACGTGTTCCAACGGTCAGATTTCAAACACACACGGCAACTTTACTTGAGCTACAAGCAAAGCTGACTTATCCAGCTCTGGATAAGATTTGCTCTCATTATCTTCGCTCGAAGACATAGGATTTTGGTTAAGAATCACTTCAGTCATTCTGACTGGTTCACTTGGACCCCACTTAACAGTACGGTGGTTCCTATGACTCAACAAAGAAGAAAAAGAACGATGAAACAACTAAGTCTTCGCGCTTCATAGTCTTCATGCGATGCCTTCTCTTGTCATAGTCTTCAATGTGAATGTCTTCACATACCACCTTTGACTTCAATGTCTTCATACATTTTTAGGGGTCATCTCCGGTAGGAAAACCGAATCAATGAGGGACTTCTACCTGTGTTATCCCTCAATTCTCACAAACACATTAGTCCCTCAACCAGGTTTGTCGTCAATACTCCAAAACCAACTGGGGGTGGCACTAGATGCACTTAAAAAGGTGAAGCAATGGCGCTAAAATCTTTCACAAAAGGACGATAGAAACCCGCAAGGCCAAGAAAACTTTGCACTTGTTGCAAGTTGGTTGGTTGGGGCGAAGTCTTAATAGCATTGATCTTGGAATCTACATGAACACCCTTAGAAGATACAACAAAACCCAAGAAAGTGAGCTTATCAACGCCGAAAAGGCACTTTTCCATGTTAGCAAAGAGATGCTCATTTCAAAGAGTTTGCAAAACGGTTCGAACATGGGTGACATGATCTTGAAGAGATTTGCTATAAACAAGGATATCATCGAAGTAGACCACAACAAACACACCAATGTAAGGGCGAAAGACATGATTCATAAGACGCATAAAAGTACCCGGTGCTTCCGATAGACCCATAGGCATGACTAACCACTCATACAATCCAAACTTGGTTTTAAAAGTGGTTTTCCATTCATCACCCTCTTGTATGAGGATTTGATAGTAACCACTCTTAAGATCAATTTTGGAAAATATAGTGGCACCACTAAGTTCATCAAGCATATCATCAAGGCGTGGAATGGGATACCTATAGTGAACGGTGATAGCAATGATAGGTCTACAATCGGAGCACATGCGAAAGCTACCGTCTCTTTTTGGCACAAGAATGACCGGGATGACACAAGGACTCAAACTTTCACACACATGTCCATGGTCTATGAGATGCTTTACTAGCCTTTGTATTTATTTGGTTTCTTTGGGGTTGACGCGGTAGGGAGCTTTGTTCGGAAGAGGTGCTCCAGGGATGAGGTCGATGCGTTGCTCGATGCCTCATAGTGGAGGTAGTCCCGGAGGTAGCTTGTCGGGGAAAACATCTTGAAATTCCTATAAAAGAGAAGACAACACTAAAGGTAGAGCGTGAGAGGTGTTAGCGTTTGGTGCGTTGTCCTTGCACAAAAGGACATAGTGTAGGACACTAGATGGGTTCTCACACACTCCTCTTCTCTCACTTTTGGTGGCAAATAGGACTAAGTTCGTCTTTTCGCTCATCGTGGAGGCGCTCGATTTGGGCTTGTGGCGCTCACTCTCTTTTTGGTGGCTCGCTCTCTCACTATTTTCTCCACGATGGGTGGCTTGCTTGTCGGCAGTCACTTGGTATGGATACATGGGGCAAAGTACGTACTCCTTTCCCTTCATCTTGAGGCCGGATGATGCTGCAGGGGCCGGATGTCCGGGGTCACGGCCAGATGTCCGGGGCCTGGGAGGTGTTCTTGTCTCCTTCCATTGGTTCTCTTCATCCGTGGACTTGGGGACTTGTCCGTCTTCACGTGCATCTTCGGGAGGGTCCTCTTCGTACCTAATCATGCACAATGTCTCGGACTTAGGTAGTGGCCATGTCTCGAGAGGATCATATGTAATATCACTAAGGAGAGAAGTCACCTCGGTCTCGAGAGCTCTAGCTCTAGCTCGAGTCATGGGTCCTCTTGGCACTTCGTGAGACGATGGTAGGTCCATGGTGATGACCGTAGGATGCTCCACATCAAGAGTGCTCGGACTTAGTGGATGCACCACCGGACCAACATTCTACCACGACATCGAGCTATGGTACAACAACACCCATACCAAATTTGCATCTTATGCATGGATTGACTCACATTATGATTGCCTTGTTGCATCTTGTATTCCCATGTCATCCATGATATATGAGCTGGTGCACTTCCTTAGCAAATTTGTTGTGATCTTTCTTGATGGCATCTTCGTACATCATGATCATATTGCCCACCGTCAACTACATGACAACATAATCACTTTGAGCATCAATTGCCATATTCATGCTATTGTTAAACCGTCCCATTATGACATTATTCTGCAAAATGGTCGCATTAATCACATTCCCACCACTTTTGTGCATACTACAAATGTTTTTTCTCCCATGAATGCTTTGCATATCATTCTATATCATCTTGTGAAGCATCATGTGTCTTGCCACACACAATCTTGCCTCACAGACTCATACCTAATTCATAGACACCTTGTGTGCGCTAACCATTGTATTTCCGAGTGTCGTTTGTGTTTTCTCTTTTTGCATGTATACCACTCCGGCGACACCTTGGAGTACTTGTATTGCGCAATGTCTTCAACTCCATCCAACTACAAGTCCGTCCACAACAACCGTTTCCATGGTGATGAGGATCACGATCCGAGGTCGGATCTTTCCCAAGGGGGGAGATGATGCAGAGCATCCTACGATCATCCCCATGTACACTTCGACTACTCCCCAAGCCCCAAGAGGACATTCGATGAGACCTCGACCATATACCATTGGACACAAGGTGAACTCACTCCTCTTCGATCCGTCCCATTCCACATATGAGACATGGTTACTACCTCATGCATGGACCTTGTGTATACTCAGGCTCATACGAGATGACCATGGAGATTCAAAGTACCAAGGCCAAGCATGGAAGAGAAGACGGAAGAAAGGAGAAGAAGACGGAGTAGCTGCTGAGCTGGAGTCGGACATCGGGACACCAAGCCGGATCATCCGGACTCAGCCGGATCATCCGAGCGCCCACCCGGATCATCCGGGTAATCCCCCAACCTCGACGACCGAACCTTGCAGAATCCCCTCGATGGGGCTAGATCATCCGGATGAGGTCCCGGATCATCCGGACGATGCCCGGATCATCTGGACCCCCATCCGGATCATCCGGCCTTGCCAGCGTGCATGCCTCCGGGCCGAGGCCCATGTACGCACTTCGCCCGCTCACTTACCCCTTCGTGGCTTAGACTATAAATAGACCTCCTCCCCCCATTTTTAGGGTTAGCAAAGTAGTAGCTCATTAGAGATAGAGCTTTGCTCATCCATTACGGATCTACTCCACGAGAGAGACCGCAGCCCCTCTTCAGAGAAGATCCCCTTGGATTCAAGACCCCCTTTTTGGTGGCCCCGTCAAGACCTCCTTTGGAGAAGAACCAGTTATCGTGTATCGTCCCTTGTTGATCGTGGATATTGTATCTCCTTTTGTGTTCATGGATCTAGCACATGTGTAATCACACTTGTGTGTTTGAGTGTTCCTCTTGTGTTCCCCTTTGTGATTTCCCCTCGTGTTTCCCCTCGTGTTCTTGTGTTCTTCGCGGGATACGCTCCTGTCGTGAAATATCGGCCATCTAGGGTTCAACCCTACATCACGACTGGGGTGTGGCGGCCTCCTTGGCATCCTGTTCATCCAGTGGCAACCACGCGGGGTCCTCTTCATCCAACCCCACCTGGGAACTGTTCATCCATAGCCAGCCAACCAGCTCGACTCACCACATCTTGTCTCGTTCTACGTATCGCACGCATGGTTGAAAGCACAAGTGCTTCCTGGTTGATTTTGGTAATTAATGTCAACATATCTCTTGTTGGACTAATATTTTTATCTAGTATATTTCAGAAAGTTCAACAAAGGCGTGGCATGGACAAGAGGATGTGGAACCCCTTCAAGATGCTAAGGACACATATTGGCAAAAGCACAAGACTCTATATTTCCATTTTAGTGATCCAAGATCACATTGAGTCCATAGGAAAAGCCAATACTATTAAAAGGGGATGGGGTGTTGCCTAATGGTCCACTTGCCCAAAGTGCTTAGTGATATGCTCCAAAGCCTCTCAACCACTTTCTCAATTCCAAATATGTCGTAAACTTAAAGTCAAACTCGGTCCCACTGATTTGATCTATCCGGTGCCACTAAGTTCACCTGACAAAGCCACTGTCAGAAACCCTAGTCAGTTCAGTCTCACCAATGGGATCTCGGTCTCACCGATATGGGCTTGCAAACTCTCTGTTGCCTGTTGCAATTATTTCGGTCTTACCGAGATATGCAGTCAGTCCCGTCGAGATTGCTTGACCAACTCTCTGTTTGCTCATTACCAAAACCGGTCTCACCGAGTTTGTGTAATCGGTCAAACCGAGTTTAGGTTTTAGCCTAACCCTAGCACATCGGTCTCACTGAGTTGATCATATCGGTCCCACCGAAGAGCCTAACGTTCACATTTTGAACCAGGTCGATCTCACCGAGTTTCACTATTCGGTCCCACCAAGTTTGGTAAATTGTGTTTAACGGTTAGATTTTTTGTGGAGGCTATAAATACCCCTCCACCCCCTTCTCCTTCTGAGAGAGAGCCATCAGAACGTGCCTACACTTCCAGCATTCATTTTCTGATAGAGAACCACCTACTCATGTGTTGAGACCAATACATTCCAATCCAACCACAAGAATCTTGATCTCTAGCCTTCCCAAGTTGCTTTCCACTCAAATCATCTCTCCACCATATCCAAATCTGTGTGAGAGAGTTGAGTGTTGGGGAGACTATCATTTCAAGCACAAGAGAAAGGAGTTCATCATCAACACACCATCTATTACCTTTTGGAGAGTGGTGTCTCCTAGATTGGTTAGGTGTCAATTGGCAGTCTCCGTCAAGATTGTGGAGTTGAACCAAGGAGTTTGTAAGGGCAAGGAGATCACCTACTTCGTGAAGATCTACCCAAGTGAGGCAAGTCCTTCGTGGGCGATCGCCATGGTGGAATAGACAAGGTTGCTTCTTTGTGGATGCTTCATGGGTGGATCCCTCTGTGGACTCGCGCAACCGTTACCCTTCGTGGGTTGAAGTCTCCACCAACATGGATGTACGATAGCACCAACTATTGGAACGACACCAAAAATATCCGTGTCTCCAATTGCGTTTGCACATTCCAATCCCATCCCTTTACTTTCTTGCAATTTGCATGATTTACTTTTCGCTGCTCATATACTCTTTCATTGCTTGCTTGAAATGTATTGTGAATGTTTAAACTTGTGCTAAAACTCCACCTTAACTTAAAGAACTTAAAACTGCTACTTTTCTTCCTTGAGGGTCTAATCACCCCCCTTCTAGACACCTCTTCTCGATCCTTTCAGCAGTAGCAACAGTCACAATTCATCAAGGGGCAACCCAACACCAGCTGGCTATGTCTCGCACGGGGGCTCGATCGGCTTCAGTAAGCAGCAGCAGCGATCGATCGCTCGGGTTCAGTTAGAAGCACTAGCAAAGGAATCGCTTGGGTTCAGTCAATAGCGAAGGAATTGCTTGGGTTTAGTTGACAGCCAAGGGATTGACCGCTCAGGTTCAGTAAGGTAGCTAGTGCAATCGCTCGGGTTCAGTAAGGGAACACCTCGTTTGGGTTCAGGTAGAGCCAACACCTCGCGCGCACACACGTGCCGACGTACGAGAGAAATGAGCAAACCATAGTGCATCACTCGGCCCCGATCACCCACCATAACTGGAAACTACCCGAAACTTTCCACGCCCTCGCTTCTACCACAATCTTTTCTGTCATGGACGGCCCAAAAAATGACATGCATGTGTGTCTCTGGCCCGCTGTGATGACCCGAGCCCGACGCTCCAAACGCCTTCCATGTTCTTCGTTGTCGTTGTGTGTTTTATTTGGTTGTTTCATTCTTCATCGCATCCTTGCATTGAATCATGTCATCATTACCAAATTAAATGTTTTCTCTTAAATAAATTGCATAGATCTTTCGATCTATTTAAACCGAGGGAATTCACATGGTGAGTTCTCTTTATAACATATCCTCCCAATATTTAGGGAGCTATATTAAACCATTCCATTGTCTTGGAATCACCCATAACACATTTGCACCGTTCTTCAAATTTCGTTTTTATCCAACTCAACTTCTTTTCTTCCTTTGGAGCCTTTTAGTAAAATTGAGTTGCAATTTTACTTTATCCATAAATGTCCAGGTTCTGCCCATAAATCAAGCTATTCATGTAGGATTACCAGTTAAAATCTCATCTCATTTGGTCTCTATTTAAATAGCTTCCAAATTCAAACAGTTTGAGTTTTAGTCAAACTTATTTGAATTAGTATCTTCTAAACTCTTTCCAACCATTTTCATTAAATCCTCTGTATTTTTCTAACTCCAGGAAAATATGTCACTTGTTGGAATTCCAACTCTACCCTTCATTTTCCTTGCAAGTTTTCTGTCAAGATTAGAATTAGAGAGAGAGAGAGGAGAGCCAGCCCAACTGGGCCTCCCAACTCCCACCCCGGCCCACCTAGGCCCATGTGCACCTAAGGCCAGCAGCCCTCGCTGCTAACCCTAGCCGCTAGGGTGCCCGATACCCCTCCGCCCGATCTCACCCTCTCCCTCCCGCAGCGCCGCCATCTCCCCTCGAACCCCTTTTCTCGATCTCTCCCTCCTGATCCCTTTGCTAGCGACATCCACCACCTTGCCTCGTCTCCCTCCTCCCACTACAAGAAATATGTCAACTTGCTACCATCACTATTGGTCACTGAAAGGTCATTGTTTTTCATTTGCGACCTTTTTGTGACCAAAAACAAAAGGTCAAAAGTTGGCGGTCGTAAACTAAAATTAACGACCTTCTCACAAAAGGTCGTGGAACCCATGACCTTTTGTTTTGGTCACTGGCTGTCTGCCCAGGCCACGTCGGATCCGACGTGGCAATCCGACGTGGCAAAATTGCGACCAATTGAAAAGGTTGTTGATAAGATTCAGCCCAGTCTGATTAGGTGTCTATTTGGGCCGAGCCCATTAATTCAGCCCATTTATGATTTTTTTCCTTGATGTTTTTGGGCCTTTTCTATCATGGGCCTTTACCTTTCCACATAGTTCATTTCCTTTTTGTTTATATTTTCTATTTGAGTCGAGGCCTGCTTATAGTATTTCTAAATAGCTTTTCAGCCCAGGTTATTTTGGGCCATGGCATCTTAATAGTACAAGTATAATTGGGTCGTGACGACTATCAGGTCCAGTAAGAACATTTTCTGGAGAATTTAATGTTCAAGTAAAATGTTCATAGGTCGTAACGACCACCACCATCAGAAATCCCTGCCATTTTAACATTCAGTTTTTACATACACTAATTTAATACGAAGGGCCAACAGCATCCATGCTAAAATCCCTATGAATGTTCATAGGAAAGCTTTATAAGCATATGAAAGTTCCAATTTGATCAAAATTTCAACTAGACTACCAGTGTTACAATTTATTTAACACGATGACCACCACTATCCCAACATGATGTTTATATAATATCTTAAGTGATCTTAAATAGCTAGCAACAAAGTCTACTGCAACATCTTAGTCAATTAAATCACATACGGTTGTGGGACTATGATTAACCAAAACAGTGCAAATCAATCTATTATAAGACAAAATAATGCTCATTTAAGGAAATATCAACACCAAGCACTCATTCAACTGCACCAAATTAAGAGTACCATAATCTGTATGGTTAATGTTCAAACACACATGTGAAATCATATTGTCAAATGCATGCACATATACCACTAATATCTTTGCAGCAACATTTGCCCGCCATTTTACAAATATTCAAGCTACACGATATTACTATGTTATAAATCTGACATGGGTTAGACAGAGTAATGTTTTGTGTCAGGATCAGATTGCATGGCAGGACTACAATATATAGGAGATCCAGGCTTGGATAAAGCAGTACTACTTCAGAAGCAGAACAAGACAACATCACTAAGAAGATAATCAGAACCAAGTTGCTGTTAGACGACTGACAAACAACATCTTACAAAGGCAATTCTGATTTCTGGTTGAGCATGCACATTAACAATTAGCATGTGCTGATATGCAGCATAGTTTGAATAGGGTACAGTCTGGGAATTTTTAGTTATTTTGTACAGCTGGTGTTGCGTTGATGATGTCGGAATCGCCTGAAAATTCAACAAGGAACAGAGCATGATCAGAAACCCATTTGTTGTATATCAAAGTATGAACTAGGTAACACAATGAGAAATGTGGTGCTAGATACCAGGGTCGACGATACTCAACCAGCAGACTTGGAAGTATTTACCACACGTAGTTCCCATATCAACATTGTCTGGAAATCAAACATTAGGCGCTGTTAATTTTGAACAACATATTATTGAGACAACAAAAAAGTTTGACATGATTATGACTGCTTTACCATCTTATTCACAATTTCAAACTATTTATTAGCTCTCTAGAACATATCGATAACGACAGAATAGACCGCCATGAATGTCGCATATGCATCGCTGCATGTAGCATACATACATACTAGACATTCTAGAACCAGCAAGTGAGCTCCATGGAAAGGAAGCAAGATGCACAAATGCTGACCGAATCATACTATTTTAGTTAGAAGAGAGGGATTGTGTGAGGCAATTTAGGCCAAGCAAGCATCCACCCAATCCACTCTAGTTGGCCTCGCAATGATCTTCATTGAGGGCAAATCAGTCAGTAATCACAGTAGTAGCAGGATGCTTTGGTTGAATAAGGCCGTGTGGTGAAGCAGCCACACCTACTACCATTGCTGGCTAATGAAGAAAATCCCCAATGCGCTTTGCAAAGCGGGAGGGTCGATCCCCAAGCTACAAGATCGATACTACTAGCATCACCACATCAGCAACAAGTAGCTAATAAGGCCTCTTCCCTCTGCCTGCGCAGCGCACCTACCATTGTTTCTTCTTGGTTGGTGGCAGGGTGGCAGGGGGATGAGATCTAGCAGCAGCATGTAACTTAACCGCAGCAGTAAGCAAAGCGAAGCAAAAAGGGGGGCAGTTTCCTACGCGGCGAGATGCGCTGGAGACCGCTGGACGGTTTTACCTTGACAAGGGATATATATACCAAGAACTTATCGACCACGACAAAATAGATTGCCACGAATGGCGTTTATGCATCGCCACATCAAAAATATAAACAGTTATCCCAACTAGTACACTCAAGGGATAGATTTATGGAGAACTTATCGATCCTGATAAAATAGATTGCCATGAATGGCGTTTACGAAACATCGGACGTACCATACGTAACGTACTAGACAGATTCTATCGCATTGTGCATTTGTCGGTCAGCTCCATGGAAAGCGACAACTTGGACAAATCATTACCGAATTAGCCAATCATACTATTTTGGCTACAAGGGATTGCCCAATCAAATAATATAGTACAATCAAAGGGCTTACGTATCGAGAACATCTCGATGATGACAGAATTGACAGCCATGAGTGTTGCCTACGCACCTCCGAATGCAGCACACCATACATACTACACATTCTAGCAGCAGCAGCTACTGAGCTCCATGGGAATGGAAACAAGCTGGGCATCACCCAATCATGTTATCTTAGTTAGGTGGGAGGGACTGGGCCAACCAATGTCAGGCCAAGCATCCACCCCACTCCACTCTGCCTCGCAAACGATCTTCATTCAGGGCAAATCAGTAGGTCCAGCATGCTTTGCTTGAACATGGCCGCTCAGAGAAGCAGCCACGCCTACCACCACCGGGTATGGAAATCCCCAATGCGCTAATGCGCGACAAGAGGATCGATGGATGGATCCACAAGCTCCGAGACCGATAGTTACGCCACCACAGCTGCAACAAGCGACTACTCCGGCCCTCTACCTGTCGGCGTTTCTTGTTCTTCGGTGGTGGGGTGGGGTGGCGGGGGAACGAGATCTAGCAGCAACGCGTAACTTAACAGCAGTAGCAAGTAAATCAAAAGGGGGTGGTTTCCCGATGAGATGCGCTAGAAACTGGTAAACCTGGGTGGGTACAGGACGGTTTGTACCTTGACGCGGGTGCCCTCGGCGGCGAAGCTGAGCACAGCGGAGAGGACGCCGAGGAAGCCGACGAGCGCACACACCACCACCGCCTTCTTGCAACCAACGGATAGCCTCCTCGCCCGCCGGATCTGCAGCCTTCCTCTTCCCCGATTCGAGCTCCACCAGCACTCACCTAGAACAACAAGCGAGCAAGCCAACTGCTGGAGTTGGCGCGGGCGTGGGGTAGCAGGTCGCGGGTGCGGCCCCGCGTTGCGAGACTCTCCTGGCCGTGGCGATGGCGGTCGCTAGGAGTAGGGCGCTCAGGTCGGCCTGGCCTCGGCGCTACAGCACCACGTCTACGGTGAGGGTCATCGACGGGGGGGTGGTTTGGGGGCGGTGGCGGATCGAGTTCTGAGGGAGGGATAGGGCGGTGGTTGTGGATGCATAGGAGAGAGGGGGACGAGAGGACGAGTGGTGTGGGTTGTGTTAGGGCTAGCTAGTTGGGTTAGACGATGAGGGGGTCAAGTCTGCCATTGGATCCGGGACGATCAGAGGGTTCAGATCGCCCACAGTAGGGTGATCCGGGGGAGACGTCCTGATTGGTTGGAGACCATGGGTGTAATTTAAAATATAGTCTTTAAGTGCTAAAAACAGAAGGGTTTATGAAGCAACTACCAATGATATTTTGCAAAATGGAACCACTAAAATTTTCCCTCAACTTATACCATATTTTATGGATGATAACCAACTTGTATGCATTTCCGATCGTTCTAGCCTTTTTTAGCCATTTAAATGACTTTGTACCAAATCAGGAGGAACCGGGTCAAATTTGAACTACAACAACTTCATAGTTTGCTCATTGTTTTTTTCCAAAACTCATTTTTAGGTACACTTGTAATATGGTAATGAGCTATCATGCGTGAAAGATTCATGGCTTTCAAACTAAATGATCAATCTTATGGCCACATTCATGGCATAGTTTGTTCAAATGATCTCATATTGTGCACAAGGGTGCATCTTGGAATTCCAAACAATGTTGCGTAAGGAAGTTATCATTTTCTTTGCACAAAAAAATAATTTTCCATTTTTTGAGTGCCCAAAATGAGCTTTTTTGTGAAGAACCTACCAAATATTTGTTGCAAAATTGTGCCAAATCAATTTTATAAAATACTAGGACATATTTAATGCACAGTTGACCAAATGGTTGGGTGTCAAAAGTTTTGATCCACCTCTTGTGAAAAAGACAAATTTCTGCCGATTCAGCAAGAAGCGGGTCAAATTTGAACTGCAGGTGCCTCATAGTTTGCTCTTTATTTTTTTCCAAAAATCATTTCTAGGTACATAACTATCTATTTAATCAGAGAAACATCAAAAGTTTTCCAATATTCAACAACTAGCTAGGAACGGTCAAGCCCGCAGTCCGCATTTTGAAACGGGCATAAAAAAATTCAAAAACAAATCAAAAAATTGGAAAACCTTCGCATTGTGTCATTATATGTGACCAGGTTACCAAGAAAAATAATAAACTTGTAATACAAAAATTATTTTTAAAAAGTGTTCTCAGAAATGAGCTATCATGCGTGAAAATTTATGGCTTTCAAGCAAAATGATCAATCTTATGGCCACATTCATGGCATAGTTTGTTCAAATGATCTCATATTGTGCACAAGGGTGCATCTTGGAATTCCAAACAATGTTGCCTAAGGAAGTTATCATTTTCTTTGCACGAAAAAATCATTTTCCATTTTTTGAGTGCCCAACATGAGCTTTTTTTGTGAAGGACCTACCAAATATTTGTCGCAAAATTGTACAAAATCAATTTTCAAAAATACTAGGATATATTTAATGCACAATTTACCAAATGGTTGTGTGTTAAAAGTTTTGATCCACCTCTTGTGAAAAAGACAAATTTCTGCCGATTCAGTAGGAAGTGGGTCAAATTTGAACTGCAGCTGCCTCATAGTTTGCTCTTTGTTTTTTTCCAAAAATCATTTCTAGGTACATAACTATCTATTTAATCAGAGAAACATCAAAGGTTTTCCAATATTCAACAACTAGCTAGAACGGTCAAGCCCGTAGTTTTGACCGCATTTTGAAATGGGCATAAAAAATTCAAAAAAAAATTAAAAATTGGAAAACCTTCGCATTGTGTCATTATATGTGACCAAGTTACCAGGAAAAATAATAAACTTGTAATACAAAAATTATTTTAAAAAAGTGTTCTCAGAAATGAGCTATCATGCGTGAAGATTTATGGCCTTCAAGCCAAATGATCAATCTTATGGCCACATTCATGGTATAGTTTGCTCAAATGATCTCATATTGTGCACAAGGGTGCATCTTGGAATTCCAAACAATGTTGCCTAAGGAAGTTATCATTTTCTTTGCACGAAAAAATCATTTTCCATTTTTTGGGTGCCCAAAATGAGCTTTTTTGTGAAGGACCTACCAAATATTTGTTGCAAAATTGTACCAGATCAATTTTCTAAAATACTAGGCCATATTTAATGCACAATTGGCAAAATGGTTGGGTGTCAAAAGTTTTGATCCACCTCTGGTGAAAAAGACAAATTTCTGCTGATTCAGTAGGAAGCGGGTCAAATTTGAACTGCAGCTACCTTATTGTTTGCTCTTTATTTTTCCCAAAAATCATTTCTAGTTACATAAGTATCTATTTAAGCATAAATACATGTTTTGGTGGCGATACGTCAAGTTTTGGATGGTGTCCCAGGGCCCCAACTCCAAAGCGCATAAACTCGCATGCGCGTCGTGTGGTCACCGCGTGACCTTGTGTTGACATGCGTTGTGGGAGGCCTAGGCATGTCTAGTGGGTTGGGCACTCCCCAGGTAGGTTCTAGGAAGAAAATTACAATAGAAGAATCTCACAAGGAGACCGACCTATGCTCAAAGATGAATTAGCAGCCAAGTGTTTGATTAGCGGTGCGGGAAATGCACGTGGCCAATGGGTGTGAGTTTTGGCTGAGGATGATCATCTACTAAGAGGAATGTCTTCAAAAAATTCAGGTCAAAAGGAGAATCCGAGGTGGTACTTGCTTTGCAAAGTACCACACTGGACAAAACTATGAATGTTGAAGCTGGGCTCAAAATAATGAATGGATTGAGCTGAAATTTGCTAGAGGATGGTTATTTGGGCATAGGAAAGCACTGTAGAAAATTGATACCATTTGGACATGCCAAAGTGGTACTTCCTTCACAATGGTCTTCTCTGGACAGACACTTAGGAAAATTAGCGAGAGAAATTGGATGAATGAAATGAGCTCAAATTTGGTGTAGGTAAGTTACATAGGTATGGTCATGCGCTTGTAAATTTTTAGATCATTTGGGTAAGCCTAGCTAGTACTTACTTCACAAAGCTTCTCTCGAGGTAGAAACTTTGGAAATTTCATGAGAAAGATTTACGAGGAAAATGGAGCTGGATATTATCATGTGGCGATGATTTGGGTATAGAAGAGTGCCCAAAATGTTTTAGGGTAATAGGAGGGGTCTAGATAACCCTTGCTTTGCAACGTGCCAATCTGGCTATACAATATAAATTGAACCTAGGATCACAGTGATTTAAATGAGCTGCAATTTGGAGGAGGGTGATAATTTGGGCATATGAAGGAACTATATAAATTTCATGTCATTTGGATATATATAAAAGGTACTTCCTTCACAATGCTTCTAGGTGGAAAAAAACTTTGGAAATTTGCCAAGGAAGATTTGCTAGTTAAATGGAGCTAAATTTTGTCATGAGGCAATGATTTGGATAGGAAAAATAGCCCAAAAATTTCAAGGGCAATCAAGAATATATAAATAGCACTTCCTTCATAAAGTGCTGTTGTGAACGAACTAGGAAAATGAATATTGTTGAATTATTTTTGAACTAGGTAAGGAAGGACTTTTACATATTTGACGAATATATGAGCCGAAGAATTTATGAGATTTGTTTGGGAATTTTTGGAATGACAGAAATATAGGTTGCTTCACAACCTAGGGCAAAAATTGACACATGGACATGACACATAGGCAAAACTAATGAGGTGGCGCCAAGTCATACAAATGCACCACAATTTACAAGGTTATGACAATCTATATTGGTCATGATCAGCTAGAAATAAGGCAGCGGACTAGTGTTGTCTGCTTTATGACCATTTCGTGTGAGGAAATTACGACCTTTCTGACCAAAATGGTCGATATAGTTTAGGGTTTGGAGCCCCCCGAACAACTTTTGACCAATTGGTCCCAAATGGTCCTATGACCAATTCTTCCAGGGTCACTAACAGAAGGTCACTAGTTGACATATTTCTTGTAGTGTCCATCTACAGCCATCCATCAATCACCCTCCACCTCGCTCGAGGCTCTCCTGTTCCTCCCCGCTCGCAAGACCTTGCCGCTGCCTCCGTGCCTCCGGCGACGGCCGCCATCTGTCGTGCCATCTCTACGTCGTCGCCTCACCATGGCACCGTGCCCGCGCCACCGCTTCTCCGCCTCGCCTAGGGCTCCAAGTCCGCCGACAACCGGAGCCGCTGCCAGCTGCCACCCCGCCACCACGTTGTTCCCCTCGCCGCACCTCCCCGAGCAAGAGCTCCGCCTCCCATGCTTCGTGCCAATGCCGACGCTAGCCACTTCGTCCTTCACCGCCCCATGGAGGCCTAAGCCGCCGACTTCGTCGGGCCTCCACCTCTGTCCCACCCGTAGCCATACTCTGGTTTGAGAGGAGCTCGATCCCGAGCACCTTCTTCCCATCCATGCTGCCGTCATGTCCACGCTGCTGCCCCGCATTGACTTTCCCTCCTCAACAACATCTCGTCATCTCCAGCGCTGCCTCTACCCGAGTCAAGTGCCACCAAGTCCCTAATGGATGCACCAAGTCCCCCGCGAGACCCGTTTTTCGTCATGTTCGGCTACGCGACTATGACCTCAGATTAGGACCGCAAGCGGCAAGTACCCCACCGGCAGGACCACACGGACGCTCGAACGACTACAGACCAAAATGCCAAGTTCCTCTTCGAACGTGAACGACTACCATCGCCGAGACCGCAAGTACCACGACACCCTGAAGGGATTCGAATCCGTCAAGTTCCTCTTTGAAATGTGAACCACTACTTCCCTCAATGAACTTGATATGTTCCTAAAATGCACGCTTCGAAGGTATAACCACGAGACGACGCATGTGAATGAATGCATGCGTGTTGTACGAGATGCTCGTGTTTGCACCGTGTTTGAGTTGGCTTTGCACGTTCCTCCTCATTTGCCATGTCGTCGACCCGTGGGACACCTAAAAGCGAGATCACTCCCCATCATCTTTTGCATGAACCACTCACTTCTACACTTCTCTTTGCATCGGTATCTCAACAAGTTGCCGGATCATCGGAATGTTGTCGTGGCACCATTTTCGTTGTCGTTGTCGTGGCACCCCTTTCGTTCTGCCATGGTGACCAAATGCTTCATAACATGCTCATGTCAGCATTTTCATAAATTTGCATATAACCTGCGTATGTCATCCGCATCATGGTAACAACATAAAAAATGTTAAAATTGTTGTTTGCTTAAAAATTGCTGAATGACATGTGGGGTTTTTCCGGAACTGTTGTTTGTTGTTTTCGGCCTCATTTAAACTTGCCTAGATAGTTAGTTTGCTCATGCTTCACCTCTTGCCATGTTAACCAACATTTAAATTTGATGAGTAGCATAAACGAGAGTGAACTAAATAATTAAAGTGGTGTTTCTTTAATATGCAATATTGAGCTTCACTTAATTTGTAGTATTGTTTGTTGCACTTTGCCATGACATGCATCATTAAACTGGACAAGCATCATACTTGCTTCCATCATGCCATGTTTACGCTTGTTGGTTTACCGTGTTGTTTGCTTCTTTCCGTTTGTGCTTCTTCTCGATAGTTCCCCGGTTTCATTGCGGTTGTGAGGATTTGTTCGTCTATGTTGCTTCGTCTACTTCATGGATTTGGTCTTCTTCCTAGTGGGATTTCAGGCAAGATGACCGTCACCTTGAATCTCACTACTATCTTTGATGTGCTAGTGTCTCGATGCTATCGATATGTCGTGCTACCTACCACTTGTTTATTAAGCCTCCCAAATTACCATGATAAGTGTTTAACCTTTTCTACCATCCCAGCAAACTGCTGTTTGGCTATATTACTGCTTGGCTCAGCCCTCTTATAGTGTTGCAAGTTGCACATGCAGTTGTAGGTTGTTCCTTGTTGGGACATAGATATTATGGGATATCACAATATCTCTTATTTAATTAATGCATCTATATACTTGGTAAAGGGTGGAAGGCTCGGCCTTTTGCCTGGTGTTTTGTTCCACTCATGCCGCCCTAGTTTCCGTCATACCGGTGTTATGTTCCTTGATTTTGCATTCCTAACACGGTCGGGGTTTATGGGGCCCCCTTTACAGTTTGCTTTGAATAAAACTCTTCCAGGAAGGCCCAACATTGGTTTTACCATTTGCCTAATAACAACTAAAACTTGCATAGGGACTTTTCAAACCCCGAGGATATTTAATCAACAACCCGGGCCAGTGCTCCTCATGAGTGTTGGTCCAAACCGGGCAGCCCACAGGGCCACCACGAGGAAACTCAAGGATTGGTTTTACTCGTAGCTTGACCAACCCGATCGTGGCCTCAGGCGAGATACGCGCGGCTACTATCAGGGTGTCAGCATGTCAGGAGGTCTTGTTGGACTTGTTTTACCATTGTCGAAATGTCTTGTGAACCGGGATTCCGAGCTTGATCGGGTTGTTCTGGGAGGAGGATTTTCCTTCGTTGATCGTGAGAGTTTGTGATGGAATAAGTTGGGACACCCCTGCAGGGTTTAAACTTTCGAGAGACATGCCCGTGGTTATGTGGTAGATGGGAATTTTTAATATCCGGTTGTAGAGAACTTGACACCAGATCCGAAGTAAAATACACCAACTGCGTGTGTAACTGTGACCGTCTCTTTTCGAGTGGGTTCAAGAAGAGAACATGGTGGGGTTATGTTTGAACGTCAGTAGTTCAGGATCACTTCTTGATCATTTATAATTTGCGACCGCTTGTGTAGTTTCTCATCTTATTCTTCTACTCACAAGTTAGCCACCATACAATGCTTAGTGCTTGCTGCAACCTCACGACTTATTCACTCCATACCCATTAAGCTTTGTTAGTCTTGATACCCATTGTAATGGGATTGCTGAGTCCTCATGGCTGATAGATTACTACAACAACAGTTGTAGGTACTGGTAAAGTGATGTCTTGACGTGAGAGCGTTGCTTGCTTGGTTTGGAGTTCTTCTTCTGCTTTTTCTTCGATCATGGGATAGGTTCCGGGTCAGGAGCCTATGATTAGCAAGGTGGATGTCGTTCTTCTTTTTCGTTTGATTTCATCCATAGTTGGATCCTGCTCTTATGTATGATGATTGCTATGTATTGATGAACTGTTGTATTCATGTTGTGGCTTGTGGTGAGTGTAAGCCTTTATCTTGTATTCACATCTATTCAGTACATGGTATGTTGTACTGATATCCACCTTGCTATGCGCTTGAAGTGCGGTTGTGCCCCAATCATGAGTTCATCACGTGATTGGGATAGAATCGCATCTTGGGCACTATAAGTTGGTATCAGAGCCTTACCGACCTTAGGAGCCCCCTTGATTGATCGAACCGCTACCGTTGTTGAGTCTAGAAGAAAACTATTTTGTGTCTAGTTATATATCGGAGAGTAGGAATTATTTTTACTCCTCATCCCCTTCGTCACTCTAGTGAGGAATCGTGATGTAGGTGTTTTGTTTCCATTACTCTCCTCTTTTTCACTAAATTTTTTTAGGATCATGTGGGTATCTTGGAATCGGTCCGATATCATTGTGATAGGAATTCTATCTTGGTGCCTCCTGTCATTTACGGGTTGCGGCAGTGTCCCGGGGAGTTGAGCTCCAAGGTATTTTCGTCACAGTGCTTATCGTCTCCTTTCCGGAATACCATAGGTCACCGGCATCGGAAATGCTTCCATACTCTTTGTGGTGAGAGTAGTTTGACGTCATCCAGTACTCAGGAGAGCGAGCAGTTGTATTGCCACAACTAGTATATCGGATGTTTTCGAAGGTCTGAGGTACATGATTTCTGAGGGTTTTCTTGGTTATGTGTTGACGGATGGATACAGTTGGAGTGCAGGATTTGTTAGTTGTGTGAGATATTTGTGCCTCCCTGTATCCCCAACACCAAATTGCATAACCAGAGAATTTCGGGAGTTCATAGGTTGGGATTCAAGTAGTTACCTAGGATATCTTTCCGACAAATGCATGATATGAGATTGGGGTTCGACGTCTAGTGGTCGGCCTATCCATGGTTGGTTTTACAGTGGTCTCGTTGCGTCTTAAAGAGTCCTTGTCTATGCTGACTCGGGGACGCTTCGTATGTCATGTGCACTGCCTTGTACACGATGATGATGTACGATCGAGCCCGTGTGGGCCCCAATTTCGGACGAAATCTCTATCATATGTTTGTTTCCGGCTTATTATGCAAGACCGATCCTTTGTTTCGTTTTGGTTGTGGTATTCGAGTTGCTTCGAAGTCAAGTGTTGATTCCATACCTTTCCTCAGCACTGTTATCATATTTCTATGTGAATACTAATCCTTCTTGATCCTCGAGATTTTTGTTTCAATCCTTTTCAATTGGTGCACTTCTCTTAAGATCATTCCATACGGGCGCTATTGAGAAGCCTAAGGGTTGTCTGTTTCATCCGTCCCCAAGTTGCCTTTATTTTCCTGCCCTCCCACCCTTTTTCTTCAAGACTCAAATTTCTTAATCAAGTATCCATCTTATGGATGTGAAGTTTCTTCATTCTTTTCTTCAATGTTCTTATCTAGTGATTATCATGAAGATGGTCAGGAGTTTCAAGTTCATCATTCTTTGTTCTTTTTTCTTCTCCGGTGGATTCAATTCAAGCTTTCGATGTTAATCATATTCCTTTCCTTGTTTCAAATACTTTCTCATGCCGGTGCACCTCTTAATCGTTCACTTCTCGCAATTCATTTGCTCCGGAGTGTTGAAGATATCTTAGAAGATTCACATTTCCATTCTTAATACATTCAAGCTATTCCGATGTTGTTATCTCATTCAAGCCATTTAATTCAACTGGTGCAATCTCTCCTTAAAATTGTTTCATCGGTGTTTCCTTTGAGTGGGCCCTAACCTACAGTTCTTTTCCTAGAATCTTACCTGACTCTTCTAATTTTTCTGGAGTTATTCTCAATTTCTTTCAAGGTGTGACATAAGAATGCTTTTTTATCAGTCAGATGCCTTCTCCAAGTTCGCGTTCAAATTATTTTCATCCTTCGCACAACCTTTCTTTATTCATTATTCTAAAGTCTCTCGACAATTTTTGGTGGTGTTTCTCATCGTCATTCTCAGCGTTCAAGATTGAACAACAATTTTTCCTCCAAATCATATCCGTTCTCTTGAAGCTTCATGGTTCAAGCTTGATGCCATCGTCTCATAATTGTTTTTGATTGTGAGAATTCTTTTCACCCATCTGATGCATTTCAAGAGTTGCTTTCCTTTCTCGATCATCTAAAGGCCATCATTTCTGAATATTACTCATTCTTAGCTTTCAGCTCCAATTCTCCAATTCTTTCGGTGCATCGTTCGAAGTATTCTCCAATCAGCTCATGATCTCATCGTTCTCTCGCATCTAAATTCCCTCGAGTACCTTTGTTCATTTTCTAATTCTTCCTGGTGTTTCGCTATCTTTTCTTCGTTCATTTTTAACTTCTTACGGTGGTTTGTTCAAGATTTCTCTTCCCTTGTGTTCGTATAAATTCATTTGTTCTTTCCAAAATTCTATCGGTGAGTCGTTCAAGATTTTTCCCAAGTTTGCGCTATATCTCTCCTCAATCCTTGCAAGAAGAATAAGTAGCATGCCTATCCGTTGCTTGTCATCAAGTTAAGTTGATGAGGGATAGACATATAATAATTCCTATTCTTCGTGTCCTTGAGGTGATTTAATCTCTTCTTCTAGAGTTTGTTCATCGTATCATATTCTCGGTTGCAAGTGATTCATCTTTCTTTCCAGAGTTGCAACGCTTCGCAGATATATCATCTCGAAGCTCCATCTAAATCATTACAAGGCTTCTACTGGAGTTCTTTTCAACTTTCCTTTCGTTTGATCATTCTTTTATTATCGGAGTTCTTCATGAAGGCTCAACATGGTGGTTCATTAAGGATTTAATTCATTCTTCAAGTGTTCATCAACATCCTTGTTGGAGGAGCTCAATTTTTCTTCTTCTATGATTTCTAAGTGCAGTACTTTCCACATTATCTTTTGAGGTGGTGTTATGACATTTTTGACAATTTCCCTTCGTGTTTCATGATTCACAAGTTGTCACGAATGAGATATTTATGTCAGCATCCTGGGAACGGGGGTAACTAGACTTGCCTGCCTGCGGCCCAGGGCGTGGCTCCACCAGTGGCCTGGTACGACCCATCTTCATCAACCAACACTCGAGACCCTCGCGAGGCGGACGACACAAGACCTCCACAGGGGTAGCCTCACTAGGCTGGCTTGTGAGGAGCGGAGAGATCAAGGCGGGAGGCACCTCATTTGGTTTCCGTGACGTGAGCCATGACGACCAAGGCCAGTCAGGCGCCAGCAGGCGCAGAGTGTCAGTTTCCACTTTGGTGTTAGAGATGCAGGCGCGGGCGAGGAGTCCCGAGGTGTCAGGCAAAGGTTTCCATATCGGTGCAACGATACCAAGACGAGCAGGACGGCAAGTCGGAGGTCATCACGGAGCCCACGACGGCGTCACCACCAGATCCTTTGGCAGGCGCAGGCCACCTTTTGTCAGGATGGCTTGTACTAGCTGCCCCCCTTCAAATTGGCCGTTGTGGGATCCCTTCCCGCCTAATATTTGGAAAGTGGACCCGTGCCTCTACAAATAGGACTTAGCCACCACCGTAGCGGGCATCTGGCGAGAGGATCAATTCAGATCATCCCCAACCACACAAGCTCACCGAGCTCAAGAACACCTCTCCTCGGGAGGCTGTTCTTCCCTTGTACTTGTTCATCCCCAGCCTACAAGGCAATCCACCACACCACACTGGACTAGGGTATTACACCGCAACAGTGGCCCAAACCAGTATAAACTCTTGTGTCTCTTGTCCCTCGGGTTCAGCAAGCTAGGCTTTGAGATCGTTGTGAGAGTGTGAGCTAGGGGGAGAGAGATCTTCATGCGCACCCCAGTGTTCGAACCTCAAGGGTTTGCCGAAATCTGTAATCCGAAAATTTAAACCCATCATTTTCAATTCGTTCACAAGATCTTTTCAACCCATCAATTTCTTCGTTGGTGTTATCTTGGTATAGATTTCACTTAAAGCCTTCCCTAAGGAATGTTGCTAATTGTGGTGTCTATTGATAATCCAAGTTTCCTCATATTCTCACGGTGAAAGAAGTTTTTCATCTCTTTGGTGCTCTCAATCAAATCTTTGGTTTCTGTTAGTGGCCGTTTGTCACCTCATAATGTTGAGATGTTTCCATAAGCCCACTACAAGCTTATTCTTTTCGCTGTTGGTTTTCCAACAACTCCGTTCAATCCTTCTTTGCAATGATGCTTTCCAAGTTCATTTGTGGCAGAATTTTTCATTTTCTTCTACGTCCCTTTATCCCAACAATCTAGCTTCTATTCTTTCGTCTCAGAGGCATTGTGATGTTACTCTCTTCGACGCATCATCTCGTTTTATCAAGATTGTGTTCTTTTCGTCCTTATCCATTTATCAGGAGTGTTGTGTACTCATTCAAGTTCTTTCATCTTATCAAGTCTTGTGCCTCTTTTCAACCGGAGTGCTTCCCGAATTCTTTTATTCTTATTCCTTGTCCAGCTAATTTTAACAGGAGCGGCTTCAAAATCTATCTTGTCCCCTAAGCTCTTGGTTCTCATCATATACCTTGTTCCTCTTGTCCAACGGACTATTTGCAATCTTGTTTGTCTCCATTGTGTTCTTTCTTTCAAGTTGTTCAACCTCTCAAGGCACGTGGTTTCACTCGTTGTCGAAGAAGCAACTTTGTTTTACCTCTTGCTCTTCCGCTTCTCTCCGGTGCTATCCTTAGATCTCGGGACGAGATCTCTTGCAAGTGGGGGAGTGTTGTGATGACCTGACACTGATGCTCCAGACGCCTTCCATGTTCTTCATTGTCATTATGTGTTTTATTTGGTCATTTCATTCTTCATCGCCTCTTTACATTGCATCATGTCATCATTACCAACTTAAATGTTTTCTCTTAAATAAATTGCATAGATCTTTCGATCTATTTAAACTGAGGGAATTCATATGGTGATTTCTCTTTATAACATATCCTCCCAATATTTAGGGAGCTATATTAAACCATTCCATTGTCTTGGAATCACCCATAACACATTTGGACCGTTCTTCAAATTTCCTTTTTATCCAATTCAACTTCTTTTCTTCCTTTGGAGCCTTTTAGTAAAATTGAGTTGCAATTTTACTTTATCCATAAATGTCCAACTTCTGCCCATAAATCATGCTATCCTTGTAGGGTTACCGGTTAAAATCTCATCTCATTTGGTCTATATTTAAATAGCTTCCAAATTCGAAAAGTTTGAGTTTTAGTCAAACTTATTTGAATTTGTATCTTCTAAACTCTTTCCAACCATTTTCATTAAATCCTCTATATTTTTCTGTCTCCAGGAAAATATGTCACTTGTTGGAATTCCAGCTCTACCCTTCATTTTCTTTCCAAGTTTTCTGTTAAGATTAGAATTAGAGAGAGAGAGGAGAGCCAGCCCAACTGGGCCTACCAACTCCCACACCGGCCCACCTGGGCCCATCTGCACCTAGGGCAAGCAGCCCCCGTTGCTAACCCTAGCCGCTAGGGCGCCCGATCTCCCTCCTCCCGATCCCACCCTCTCCCTCCCGCAGCGCCGCCTTCACCCCTCAAACCCATTTTCTCGATCTCTCCCTCCTGATCCCTCTGCTAGCGACCTCCACCACCTTGCCTCGTCTCCCTCCTCCATCTCCAGCCATCCATCGATCACCCTCCACCTCGCTTGAGGCTCTCCTTGTTCCTCTGCACCCGCAAGACCTCGCTGCTGCCTCCCCGCCTTCAGCGACGGCCGCCGCCCATCGCGCCATCTTCTGTGTCGTCGCCTCGCCATGGCACCGCGCCCGCACCACCGCTTCTCCGCCTCGCCCGGAGCTACAAGTCCGCCGGCCACCGGAGCCGCTACCGCCCCGCCACCACGAGGTTCCCCTCGCCGCACCTCCCCAAGCAGGAGCTCCACCTCCCTTGCTTCGCGCCAAGGCCGACGCCGGCCACTTCGTCCTTTGCCGCCCCATGGAGGCCTAAGCCGCCCGACCTCGCTGGGCCTCCACCTCCATTCGGCGCCACAGCCATACTCTAGTTCGTGAGGAGCTCGATCCTGAGCAGCTTCTGCCCATCCATGTCGCCGTCATGTCCACGCTGCAGCCCTGCATTGACTTCCCCTGCTCAACAGCAGCTCGTCATCTCCAGTGCTGCCCCTGCCCGAGTCAAGTGCCACCAAGTCCCTGATGGATGCACCAAGTCCCTGGCGAGACCCATTTTTCGTCAAGTTTGGCTATGTGGCTATGACCTCAGATTTGGACCGCAAGCGGCAAGTACCCCACCGGCAAGACCACACAGACACTCGAACGACTACAGACCGAAATGCCAAGTTCCTCTCTGAACGTGAACGACTACCGTTGCCGACACCGCAAGTACCACGACAACCTCGAAGGGATTCGAATCCGTCAAGTTCCTTTTCGAAACATGAACCACTACTTCTGATTGAGGCGAGGGTGTCCCGATCTTTTAATGAGATGATAACTATCGATTTGGTGGAGACGACTTTGACGATCCGACTACAAACATGCAAGATGTTGCGCCTTAGAAATCGCTAAACCAATCTCCTGAGGTTACTGACGATGCCAGGAGCATGGTCAGCCTAACCACGAAGGTATATTCCTGCAAGCAATCAAAGAACGAGCAAGAATATGATAAAGCAATCTAAATATTGCGAATATATATGAAGTATTGATAATGGCGGGGATCCGTAAGCGGTCTTGGTCTAGTCGTTGGACACAAACAAAGTACACGAAGTTGCAATGGCTAACTTTTAACTAAACAAATCCCCAGGAAAAAGCTACTAGATGGATCTACTTATATAGCAGCAAGGGGTGGCGCCCAAGGAGGTGGGAGGACGTCCCAAGGCAGCCTAAAACTAACCCTAGGCCGTACAAGGCTCATGGGCCCAAGTGGAGGTGATGCAACACCTTTGGGCTTGTAGTTTGACTCGGATTCTGCTGCAATGTCAGATTGTTTCATCCATAACTCAACGCTCCGGACGAATTTGAAGGTGAATCCAATTGTGCTAGAAAGAGCACGAAAACTACTTTCAAACAAAAAATGAATCACCCAATTCGGTGTCCATATGAAAAAGTTGTTGGCGTTTTGAGTCGGGTATGTCTGTGCAGTCCGAATCTGAATCCAGAACGTGAGAGACTTAGACTCTATCTTCTCTTGGCCCAAAAGTGACGTGAGAGGACTTTTTGAACAGTACCTAAACTTCTCTTTTCCCTTATCTTCATATGTGGATTGTATAAATGTCCCATACACCTACAATTAGACATGCACAAAAGTCTCTGAAGTATTTTTATCCTGAATGACATAAATAAATTATTGCATAGTTTCCATTAGAAATAACCTCACAAATGTACATGTGTGCAATATTTTTGGTCATATCCAAGGTAGTCATGTCCTCATCATCCTCCCCTTCTTGAAAACAAAGCCGTCCTCGGTGTTGCTTAATCTGAAATGTGGCTAACAAAAGAGACAATGTGTACATGTTGTATATGTATATGTCATCCATTTTTACTTCCCTTGATTTTTGCACATATGACAGATGTATACATGAGTAACTTTCATAGTTCATGATGCGGAGCATCCCAAGGTCATCCCCATGGACCTACCATCGTCTCACCAAGTGACAAGTGGACCAATGACACGAGCACGTGCAAGAGCTCTCGAAACTAAGGTCAACTCACTCCTATCCGAACTACCACTTTCCATGCATGAGAATTGGCTACTACCTCAAGTGGAAACCCTATGTGTGATCAGGTGCTTGGAGGAAGGCCACGGACCAACTACATTCAACGGACAAGACAGTGAGGACGCCAAGTTCACGGAACAAGAAGAAGAACTACTCGAAGTCCGTAGGCTCCGGACGACCGACGAACCCCGGACGTCCGACGACCTCCAGGCTCCGGACGTCCGGCCCTGTCCGGACGACCGACACTTCCATACCCGAGCCAAAACTACGGACTTCCGAAGCGCTACGATGACCGACAACCTCTACGCACCCCGACCGGACGTCCGACCGAAGTCCACCCGAGCCGAATCTATGGACGTCCGACAGGCACCGGACGTCCGGACCCTCGCGAGCCTCCGGACGACCGGTGACTCCCGGACGTCCGGCGCCTGTGTGCTGCCATGAGTTGGGCCGCAGCCCATGTAACCCCCCACTTCACCCCATTTTGCACTAAGGCTATAAATTGACCTCCTATTCCTTCTAGCTAGGGTTAGCATTGGTTTTAGCTCATATTTAGAGATAGAGCATTGCTCATCCACATCGGATCTACTCCACGAGAGAGACCGCGGCCCCTGTTCGGAGAAGATCCCTTTGGATTCCAGACCCCTCTAAGGGAAGATCCCCTCGTGGATTCAAGACCTCCTCACGAAGAAGACCGGCTACCTTTGTATCATCCCTAGTTGATCGTGTACCATGTGAACTCTTATGTACTCGAGGATCTAGCACATGTGTGACTATTTCTTGTTGGTTTAGGGTTTCTCTCGTGTTTCCCCCGTATTTTCCCTCATTTCCCTCCTCGTGTTCTTCGTGTTCTTTGTGGGATCCGCTCCTTTCATGAAAGATTGACTGATTAGGGTTCCACCCTACATCATCTTGGTATCTAGAGCCACATTGATCATGATTTCGGAGCCTCCCCGTTGTGTTGCTAACCTAGTTTTGTTGATTTTGTCCCAAATTCAAAAATTCCCACCAAAAATAGCCCCAAATTGTTTTGTGATTTGTTGAAGTGTTGAAATTTTGTTGGATTTGATCCGTAGATTTGCTTTGTTTTGAGAGGATCTAGCTTTCCCCCCTATCCCCTCCTTTTCCATCCACGAAATCGCCCAGATTCGATGATTTTCTACCCATCCACCCCGCCCACGTGAAGTTCATCCCGTGCTTGAAATTCGCCCAGGCACCGAACGTCCGAACCCCACCGGACATCCGACGATCCCTGATGGAATTGAATTTTTTTTCCAGTTTAGTCACCACCACCGCCCCACAATTCCGCATACGCACTCCTACCACCTATACACCATCACCACTTCCGCATACCACCACCATTGCTTACCCGTTTCGCACTCCGACACGTGTTTCCACTTCTAGCTTTGAGAATTTCAGTTGCGGCTCTGTATCCTTTTGTGTTCGGCTATCTAGGTACGGTTCGACATCAACATCACCGCCGCTCATCTTCGCCATGGACGCGTCATCAACAACGACCACCTCGACTACATCTTGGTATTCGTGCCACCATTTCACACCATACCGTAAGCAAGAACGACAACGTCATCTTGGTATTGGACATATCACTCTTGCCATTACATTGATAGCCATCATAGCCTTACTCCTTTGCATCGCTTACCCTTCGAGACTAGCCTTTGAGTATTGCCGGCAACGAGACTTTTGCACATTAGTGATCATACTTCACATAGCATACATACATAATTGTTGCATATCTTGGTATCATCTCTTGTGTCACAAGGTTGTCATCGCATCCACAATTGCTATCTTGGTTCGTGAAGCATTGCATGAGAAAAGAGCTCAAACAACAAAGATCCAAACAAGCTTTTAAGCAAAAGGGAAAGATAAGCAAAGAGCTTTTAAGCAAGCAGCATAGCATCATACAACATTAAGATTGTCGTATTAGATCATCTTGGATCATATCATAGAAACACCTTGCATAGAGCATACTTGGGATAGAAGTCGTCGCATTTTTGCTTAGTAGGTTGTGCACAAGTCTTGTATCTGCCTATTGTGCAATCATGCTAGCGTCTCTCTAGTGTTGTGCAACAGGAGCATTTTTGTGGATTCCACATTTTGGCTCACCCTTGGTTGCCCAACCCCACTTATCTCTTTGCGTGTGTGTTTCCGTGTACATTACTTTGCTTGGTGATGCGGAGCATCCCAAGGTCATCCCCAGGACCCAACTACATCTCCTACGACACCACTCGGACCCATGACACGAGCACACGCAAGAGCTCTTGAAACCGAGGTGACATCTCTCCTCTCACAATTCCACTTCGATGCACATGAGACATGGATACTACCTCATATGGACACATTGTGCATACTCAGGTATCAAGGAGAAGCTAAGGAGCGAGAAGAAGGAGAGGAAGATGGACGTGAAGACGGAGACAAAGAAGAAGGCTTGCAGGAAAAGTCCCTGCCCCCGGACGACCGGCCAGGAAAGGACGTCCGGCGCCTAAAGCATCAGCCGAGCCCCAGCGAGCGGATGTCCGGTCCAGACCGGACGACTAGTGCCCCTGCACGCGAGGCAAAGGAGCGGACGTCCAGCCCCGACTGGACGACCGGCACGACCACACCCGAGCCAACATCAGCGGAAGTACAGAGCTACCGGACGTCCGGCACCCCCATCACAGAACGAATCCAGTGGATGTCCGGAGGAGACCGGACGACCGAACGACCAGTTTGGCACTCCGACACGTGTTTCCACTTCGAGCTTTGAGAATCTCAGTTGCAGCTCCGTATACTTTGGTGTTCGGCTATCTAGGTACTGTTCGACATCAACATCACCGCCGCTCATCTTCGCCACGGACGCGTCATCAACAACGACCACCTCGACTACATCTTGGTATTCGTGCCACCAGTTTGACACCATACCGTAAGCAAGAATGGCAACCTCGTCTTGGTATTGGACATATCACTCTTGCCATTACATTGATATCCATCATAGCCTTACTCCTTTGCGTCGCTTACCCTTCGAGACTAGCCTTTGAGTATTGCCAGCAACGAGACTTGTTCACATTACTGATCATAATTCCCATAGCATACATAAATCATTGTTGCATATCTTGGTATCATCTCTTGTGTCACAAGGTTGTCATCGCATCCACAATTGCTATCTTGGCTCGTGAAACATTGCATGAGAAAAGAGCTCAAACAACAAAGAGCCAAACAAGCATCTAAGCAAAAGGGAAAGATAAGCAAAGAGCTTTTAAGCAAGAACCATAGCATCAAACAACTTTAAGATTGTCATACTAGATCATCTTGGATCATCTCATAGGAACACCTTGCATAGAGCATACTTGGGATAGAAGTCGTTGCATTTTTGCTAAGTAGGTTGTGCACAAGTTCTTGTATCCGCCTATTGTGCAATCGTGCTAGCGTCTCTCTAGTGTTGTGCAACAAGAGCATTTTTGTGGATTCCACATTTTGGCTCATCCTTGGTTGCACGACCCCACTTATCTTTTTGCGTGTGTGTTCCCATGTACCTTATATGCTTGGTCTACTTGTTACATTGCATGTTGTGAATCTTTTCCAACATTATTGAAGCTCACTTACAATTGCATTAATTTTTTGTGCTACCATCCTAACCAAGCTCCACCATAAGATTTTACTTGTGTAGGTGTCAGAAACCGACAAGAATTCGTACCAATTGTGCTATTCCCTTGTCCTACATTGGAGGGATCATCGATCCACTTTTAACTTCGGTCAAGGTACATTTGGTATTCATTCTTCTCTTTATACCACTCACATTTGTCTTGGAATGATGGATAAGCCAAGTACTTCTACCTACCCACTCGTCATGGAGCAAGACGATGACATGAACTCCTTCGTCACCAAGAGCCACCTCTTTGGTGCAAAACGTGCTTTGCATCAAGAACAACAAGCCATGAGTGACCGCATTGACAACCTCGCCACCGACTTGCGACTCTCCTAGCAACATACAAGGGACTACTTCGACCACAAGCTCAACAATCACAAGCAAGAGAATGACGCAAGGATGGACAAGATTCGCACTGTGTTGCTCAACCTCTCTTCTTCCACTTCAAGGAGTCATTCAAGTCGCCACTCCGACTTTACCCTCTCCGGCTCAAGTACACCGTTATCGAACACTCTTCGCCGTGCCGCGTGCAACGAGCATCAAGCAAGCCTCAATCCTCTATGCGACACCGACTCGCAAGAGCACGACGACATCAAACCCAAGAAGCCCTTGCGCTAGCACAAGAATGGCAATGACAACGCCAACATGAAGAGGAAGAACGCGCGCGTCTACACCAAAATGCACAAGATGCCGAGGCGCAACGTCAAGAACAACAACTCCATGACGCTCAAGCACTTGAGGCACAACGAGCTCTACACGATTCAAGTCGAGCCGTAGCCGACCGAGGCCGACAAGCTCGTGAACATGATGAAGCACTTCGCGAAGAAGTCTGCGAGAGGATTTATCAAGCTTGCGTGCACCGTCAAGTTCCTCCTCGAGCTCGAGAAGCTCCTCCACAAGCTCGCCAAGACCATCAAGTTCATCGAGAGCATGAAGACAATGGAAATCCTCCTCGCCAAGAGCAACATGAGGAAGACAATCCTCCTTGCAAAGAGCAACATGAGATTGCCAATCCTCACCAACATGGGCGTCATCATCCCCGACCCCAACACAATGAAGAACAACGATACGTCAAGCTAAAGTTCACCATGCCCAAGTTCACCGGTAGCAACGACCCCAAAGAGTACATCTCATGGGCATTGAAGGTTGACAAAATCTTCCGCTTGCACAACTACGAAGAAGAGAAGAAGATCGCAATGGCATCCCTTGAATTCCAAGACTACGTCCTCATTTGGTGGGAATAAGTCATTGAGCGTCGAGCGGCAAGAGGTGAACCACCCATCACTACTTGGGTGCAAATGAAGGATGTTATGAGAACACGATTCGTGCCAAACTACTACAACCGCGACCTCTTCAAGAAACTCCAACAACTCAAGCAAGGAACCAAGAGCGTTGAAGAATACTACAAGGAGATGGAGATTGCAGAGGAGCAAAAAATGGAAGACTTCTTGAATGGACTCAATCATCCCATCAAGAAGATCGCCGACTTCCAAACATACTCAAATCTCATCGAGCTAGTGCACCAAGGTACCAAAGCGGAACGCCAAGTGCAAGATGATTTCAAGTATGCCAAGTTCTCATCCAAGTCCTACGGCCTCTCCAACAACCAAGCTTCAAGGACTCCAACACCGTCTACAAAGCCTTCTTCTACCAACATCAACAAGTCGACTTCCAAGAAAGCCTCATCAACTACAAGCCATCCTACTATGAGCAACTTCAAGCCGAGAGCTTCATCATAATCAACCCCAACCGCTGAGACCATCAAGACGAGTTCCTTCAAGTGTTTCACTTGCGGAGGCCGAGGCCACAAGTCCTACGAGTGCACCAACAAGCGAACCATGGTCTTCAACGACGATGGCACTTATGACTCCATGAGTGAAGGCGAAATGGAAGCCCTTGAGCAAGTCGCCATGCACCGCCAAGTGAACAATGAAGAAGAACAAGTCTTTTGCGATGAAGAATCAAGTCCCGGACTTGTTGTCTCCAAAGTCTTGACCCTCCAACATCACCAAGAAGAAGACCAAAGATGCAACATATTCCACACCAAGGCCGGCATCAATGGACGATCCGTCAAGGTCATCATCGATGGAGGAAGTTGTCATAATCTCGCAAGTGAAGAACTTTGCTCCAAGTACCAATTGCCCAAGACGAAGCATCCACATCCATACAAAGTGCAATGGCTTAGTGACTCCAGCACCATCCAAGTCGAGCACCGAGTATAAGTATCCTTCAAAATCGGCGCCTAGGAAGACACCTTGGAGTGCGACGTCGTTCCAATGTCCGTTTGTCATCGTCTCCTTGGACGGCCATGGCAATTCGATAAAGGAGTCGTCCATAGCGGCCGAACGAACCACTACATGTTCAAGATGAAGGGCAAGGAGTATGTACTTCGTCCCATGTCCCAAAGTCAACTGATCGCCGACAAGCAAGCCACCCATCGTGGAGAGAATAGTGAGAGAGCGAGGCACCAAAAAGAGAGTGAGCGCCACAAGCCCAAATTGAACACCTCCACGATGAGCGAAAAGAAGAACTTAGTCCTATTTGCCACCAAAAGTGAGATAAGAGGAGTGTGTGAGAACCCATCTAGTGTCCTCCACTACGTCCTTGTGTGCAAGGACAATGCACCACAAACTAACACTTCTCACACCCTTCCTCTAGTGTTGTCTTCTATTTTGCAGGAATTTCACAATGTTTTCCCCGACGAGCTACCTCCGGGACTACCTCCACACTAAGGCATTGAGTACCGCATCGACCTCATCCCCGGAGCACCGCTTCCGAACAAAGCTCCCTACTGCGTCAACCCCGAAGAAACCAAAGAAATACAAAGGCAAGTAAAGCATCTCATAGACCATGGACATGTTCGTGAAAGTTTGAGCCCTTGTGTCGTACCGGTCATTCTTGTGCCAAAACGTGACGGTAGCTTTCGCATGTGCTCCAATTGTAGACCTATCAATGCTATCACCATTCGCTATAGATATCCCATTCCACGCCTAGATGATATGCTAGATGAACTTAGTGGTGCCACTATATTTTCCAAAATTGATCTTAAGAGTGGTTACTATCAAATCCGCATACAAGAAGGTGATGAATGGAAAACCGCATTCAAAACCAAGTTTGGTATGTATGAGTGGTTAGTCATGCCTATGGGTCTCTCGGAAGCACCGGGCACCTTTATGCACCTTATGAATCATGTCTTTCGCCCTTACATTGGTATATTTGTTGTGCTTTACTTCGATGACATTCTTGTGTTTAGCAAATCTATGAAAGAGCATGTCACCCATGTCCGCACCGTTTTGCAAACTCTTAGAAAAGAGCGCCTCTATGCTGATATGGAGAAATGCCTTTTTGGTGTTGATAAGCTCGTTTTCTTGGGTTTTGTTGCTTCTTCTAAGGGTGTTCATGTTGATGAGTCCAAGATCAATGCTATTAAGACTTGGCCCCGACCAACCAACTTGCATCAAGTGCGTAGTTTCCTTGGCCTTGCGGGTTTCTATCATCGCTTTGTGAAGGATTTTAGCACCATTGCTTCGCCTTTGCATGCTTTGAGCAAGAAGAATGTGCCTTTTGTTTGGGGACCATCCCAAGATATCGCTTTCAATGAGCTTAAGAACTAGCTTACTCATGCTCCCGTGCTTGCCTTACCAAACTTTTACAAACCTTTTGAGGTTCATTGTGATGCTAGTGGTAATGGCATAGGGGGTGTGTTAACGCAAGAGAAGCGCCCCATAGCTTACTTTAGTGAGAAACTTTCCAGAGCGCAACTCAATTACCCCATCTATGACAAAGAGCTATATGTTTTAGTCCGCGTTTTGCATGAATGGGAACATTACCTTCGGCCCCATGAGTTTATCATTCATAACAATCATGAGACTCTCAAGTATCTTAAGGGTCAAACCAAGCTGAACAAGCGTCATGCTAAATGGAGTGAATTTAATGAGTCTTTTCCTTATGTCATCAAGTACATCAAGGGTAAAGAAAACATCATAGTGGATGCTCTTTCCCGCATATGCATGCTTGTTACGCAACTTTAGTTAGATGTCATTGGCTTCGAGCATATCAAAGACTTATATGAGCGTGATGCAACTTTTCCTACTCCTTATGCCAAGTGTTTGTCGTATACATCTTGGGAACATACATCAAAGATGGCTATCTTATGAGAGCTAACAAACTTTGCATCCCTGAGTCTTCTCTTTGTTTGTTGCTTTTGCAGGAATCTCACGGAGGAGGCTTAATGGGACATTTCGTACATGACAAGACGTTCGCCACGCTCTCGAAGAACTACTTTTGGCCCAAGATGTTTTGGGACGTCAATCGTTTCACCAACCGATGCTCTACATGTCGTAAAGCTAAGTCCAAAGCTCAATCCCATGGCCTCTATATGCCTCTACCAATTCCATACCAACCATGGGAAGACATTAGCATGGACTTTGTACTTGGTTTGCCTAGGACTTGAAATGGGAAAGATTCAATATTTGTCGTTGTGGGCCGTTTCACAAAAATGGCACATTTTATTCCTTGCAACAAGATAGACGATGCTTCACATGTTGCTAATCTCTTTTGTAGGGAAATAATGCGTCTACATGGTGTGCCAAAGACTATCGTCTCGGACCGTGATGTCAAGTTCTTAAGTTACTTTTGGAAGACCTTATGCGCCAAGCTCAGAATCAAGCTACTATTCTCCATGGCATATCATCTACAAACCGACGTCCAAACGGACGTGATAAACCATACGCTCTCCACCCTTCTTCGCGTGCTAATCAAGAAGAACATCAAGGGGTGGGAAGAGTGCTTACCCATCGCCAAGTACGCCTACAACCGCGCAAGACATTCGACTACCGGCAAGTCCCCCTTCGAGGTTGTGTACGGCTTTAACCCGTTGTCCCCATTGGACATTCTACCTCTACCACTACACGAGTGCACAAACATGGACGCGAGTGCCCGAGTTAAAAACCTCAAGAAGATGCATGAAGATACAAGGCACACCATTGAGCTCCAAGTACAACGACTCGCGACCAAGCTCAACGTCAACAAGCAACACATGATATTCAACATTGGAGATCTTGTGTGGCTAGACCTTCGCAAGGAACACTTCCTCAATGAACGCAAGTCCAAGATTCTACCACGAGCCGATGGACCATTCAAGGTGCTTGCACGCTACAACAACAACGCATACAAGATCGACACCCCACGTGACAAGTACTCCGTGAGCGACATCTTCAACGTCAAAGACCTCTCCCCGTACCATGTGATGAGGATTTCGATTCGAGGTCGGATGTTTCCCAAGGGAGGGGAGATGATGCGAAGCATCCCAAGGTCTTCCCCATGGACCTACCATCGTCTCATCAAGTGCCTAGTGGACCCATGACTTGATCACGTGCAAGAGCTCTCGAGACCGAGGTGACATTTCTCCTCTCATAATTCCACTTCGATGACCATGAGACATGGCTACTACCTCAAACGGAGACATTGTGCATACTCAGGTATTAAGGAGTTAGCCATGGAGATGCCAAGGAGCAAGGAGAATCCAAAGAGAAAGATGGATGTGAGGACAGAGAAGGAAAAGGGCTAAGTCAGCAGAAGCCCAGACGTTCCGGACCGCCGTCCGAACGATCCGGCCTCAGCCCGGATGATCCGGACCCGGCCCAGACGATCCAGATAATATGCCCAACGACACCCGAAGCGTCAACATGAAGCTGGGTCATCCGGACCCAGGCCCGGATCATCCGGCCACACCCGGACGTCCGGCCAGGTCCCGTACATCCGGCCCTTCTGCAGCTGCTCTAACACTACCGGGTCATCCGGACCCCCCGAAGCCCGGATCGTCTAGACCAACTCCCGGATCATCCGGCCACCACCTGCGTGCGTGACTTGGGCCAAGGCCCGTGTACCCATTTCGTCGCCTCACTTACCTCTTCGCCCCTTGGGCTATAAATAGACCTTCTCCTCCCCATTTTTAGGGTTAGCAAAGGTTTAGCTCATGTTTGTGTGAGAGCTTTGCTCATCCACTTGGTTACCTTCTCCACGGAGATCCGAGCCTCCACTAGAGAAGATCCCCCAAGAGGATTCAAGACCCCTTTTTAGGGAAGAACTCAAGACCTCCTCACGGAGAAGACCGGCTACCCTTGTATCATCCTTAGTTGTTCGTGGATCATGTATCTTTCCTTATGTACTCGAGGGTCTAGACCATGTGTGACTTATTCGGGTCGGTTTAGTGTTTCCTCTCATGTTTCTCATTGTGTTTTCTCTCCGTTCTTCCCCGTGTTCTTCGTGATTTTCGCAGGATCCGCTCCTTTCGGGAAAGATCGGGCGATTATGGCCTCTACCCTACATCAGTATTTCTCATCCACATCAGATCTACTCCTCAAGAGAGACCGCGGCCACTTCGGAGAAGATCCCTTTGGATTCAAGACCTCCTCGCAGAGAAGAACATCAAGACCTCCTCACGGAGAAGACTGGCTACCCTTGCATCGTTCCTAGTTGATCGTGTACCGTGTGAACTCTTATGTATCAGAGGATCTAGCACATGTGTGACTACCTTGTGTTGGTTTAGTGATTCTCCCATGCTTTCCCTTGTGTTTCCCCTCGTTCCCCCTTGTGTTCTTCGTGTTCATCGCGGGATCCGCTCCTTTCGTGAAAGATCAAGCGATTAGGGTTCTTCCCTACATCACTTGGTCTACTTATTGCATTGCAATCTTGCGAATCTTTTCCAACATTATTAAAGCTCACTTAACATTGCATCAAATTTTGTGCCACCATCCTAACCAAGCTCCACCATAAGCTTTTACTTGTGTAGGTGTGAGAAATCGACAAGAATTGGTACCAATTGTGTATTTCCTTGTCCACATTGGAGTGATCATTGATCCACTTTCATCTTCGGTCAAGGTACATTTGGTATTCGTTCTTCTCTTTCTACCATGCACATTTCTCTCTTGGAATGATGGATAGGCCAAGTACTTCTACCAACCCACTCTTCATTGAGCACGACGATGATATGAACTCCTACGTCACCAAGAGCTACCTCTTTGGTGCACAACGTGCCTTGCATCAAGAGCAACAAGCATTGAGTGAACGCATCGACAACCTCGCCGCTGACTTGCGACTCTCCGAGCAACGTACAAGGGACTACTTCGACCACAAGCTCGACGATCACAAGCAAGTGAACGACACAAGAATGGAAAAGATTCATGCTTTGTTGCTCAACCGCTCTTCTTCCACTTCGTCCTCATCAAGAAGGAGCCGCTCTAGTCGACACTCCGACTTCACCCTCTCCGGTTCAAGTACACCGACATCGAACACTCTTCGACGTGCTGCGCGCAATGATCGTCAAGCAAGCCTCAATCCTCTACGCGACACCAACTCTCAAGAGCACTGACAACGTCAAAACCAAGAGGATTTTGCACTACCACGTGAACGGCAATGACAATGCCAACATGAAGAGGAAGAGCGAGCGCGTCTACACCAAGAAGCTCAAGATGCCGAGGCACAACGACAAGAACAACAACTTCGTGATGCTCAAGCACTTGAGGCGCAACAAGCCCTCCAAGATTCAAGTCGAGTCGTAGCCAACTAAGGCCGACAAGCTCATGAACATGAAGAAGCACTTCGTGAAGAAGCTAACAAACGAAGATTTCAAGCTCGCGTGCATTGTCAAGTTCCTCAAGTTCCTCCTCGAGCTCGACAAGCTCCTCCGCAAGCTCGCCAAGAACATCAAGTTCATCAAGAGCATGAAGACAATGGAAATCCTCCTCACCAAGAGCAACACGAGTTTGACAATCATCAACAACATGGACGTCATCATCCCTGACCCCAACACAATGAAGAGCAACGCTACGACAAGCTAAAGTTCACCATGCCCAAGTTCAATGGAAGCAACGATCCCAAAGAGTAACTTTCTTGCGCATTGAAGGTCGACAAAATCTTCCGTTTGCACAACTATGAAGAATAGAAGAAGATCGCGATGGCATCCCTTGAGTTTCAAGACTATGTCCTCATTTGGTGGGAACAAGTTATCAAGCGCCGAGAGGAAAGAGGTGAACCACCCATCACTACTTGGCGCAAATGAAGGATGTCATGAGAGCATGCTTTGTGCCTACCTACTACAACCGCGACCTCTTTAAGAAACTCCAACTACTCAAGCAAGAAGCCAAAAGCATTGAAGAGTACTACAAGCAGATGGAGATTGTCATGATAAGAGCCAATGTCACGGAAGATGATGAGCAAACAATGGCATGTTTCTTGAATGGACTCAACCATCCTATCAAGAAGATCGCCGACTTCCAACCATACTCGAACCTCGTCGAGCTTGTGCATCAAGCTACCAAAGCGGAACGTCAAGTGCAAGACGATTACAAGTATGCCAAGTTCTCATCAAAGTCTTACGGCTTCCCCAACACCCAAGCTTCAACGACTCCAACACCGTCTACCAAGCCTTCTAAAAGCAACGTCGACAAGTCGAGTCACAAGAAAGTTCGTCAACTCCACGTCATCCTCCTACTACAAGCAACTTCAAGCCGAGAGCTTCTTCATCATCCTGTCCAACCGATGAGACCGTCAAGACGAGTTCCCTCAAATGCTTCACATGCGGAGGATGAGGCCACAAGTCCTATGAGTGCACCAACAAGCGGACCATGATCCTCAACGACGACGACACCTATGACTCGATGAGTGAAGGAGAAATGGACGCTCTTGAGCAAGTCGCCATGCACCGGCAAGTGAACGATGAAGAGGAACAAGTCTTTTGCGATGAAGATTCAAGTCCCGCTCTTGTTGTCTCCAAGGACTTGACTCTCCGGCATCACCAAGAAGACCAACGATGCCACATATTTCGTACCAAGGCCGGCATCAATGGGAGATCCGTCAAGGTCATCATCGATGGAGGGAGTTGTCATAATCTTGCCAGTGAAGAACTATGCTCCAAGCTCCAATTTCCCAAGACGAAGCACCCACATCCCTACAAAGTTCAATGGCTTAGCGACTCCGGTACTCTCCAAGTCGAGCATCGAGTACAAGTCTCATTCAAAATTGCTGCCTATGAAGACACTTTGGAGTGCGACGTCGTTCCAATGACCGTTTGCCACCTTCTCCTTGGACGCCCATGGCAATTTAATAGAGGAGACATCAACAATGGCCGAACGAACCACTACATCTTCAAGATGAAGGGAAAGGAGTACGTACTTCATCCCATGTCTCCAAGTCAAGTGATCACCGACAAGCAAGCCACCATCATGGAGATAATAGTGAGAGAGCAAGCCACCAAAAAGAGAGTGAGCGCCACAAGCCCAAATCGAGCGCCTCCACGATGAGCGACAAGAAGAACCTAGTACTATTTGCCACCAAAAGTGAGATAAGAGGAGTGTGTGAGAACACATCTAGTGTCCTACACTACGTCCTTTTGTGCAAGCACAATGAACCACAAGCTAACACCTCTCACACTCTTCCTCTAGTGTTGTCTTCTCTTTTGCAGGAATTTCACGATGTTTTCCCCGACGAGCTACCTCCGAGACTACCTCCACTATGAGGCATCGGGCAACGCATCGACCTCATCCCAGAGCACCTCTTCCGAACAAAGCTCCCTACCGCATCAACCCCGAAGAAACCAAAGAAATACAAAGGCAAGTAAAGCATCTCATAGACCATGGACATGTGTGTGAAAGTTTGATCCCTTGTGCCGTCACGGTCACTCTTGTGCCAAAACGAGACGGTAGCTTTCGCATGTGCTCCGATTGTAGACCTATCAATGCTATCACCGTTCTCTATAGGTATCCCATCCCACGCCTTGATGATATGCTTGATGAAATTTGTGGTGCCTCTATATTTTCCAAAATTGATCTTAAGAGTGGTTACTATCAAATCCGCATACAAGAGGGTGATGAATGGAAAACCTCTTTCAAAACCAATTATGGGTTGTATGAGTGGTTACTCATGCCTATGGGTCTATTACTTTTATGCACCTTATGAATCATGTCTTTCGCCCTTACATTGGTGTGTTTGTTGTGGTCTACTTCGATGATATACTTGTTTATAGCAAATCTCTTAGAGATCATGTCACCCATGTTCGCACCGTATTACAAACTCTTCGAAAAGAGCACCTCTATGCTAATATGGATAAATGCCTTTTTGGCGCTGACAAGCTCGTTTTCTTGGGTTTTGTTGTCTCTTCTAAGGGTGTTCATGTAGATGAGTCCAAGATCAATGCTACTAAGACTTGGCCCCAACCAACCAACTTGCATCAAGTGCGTAGCTTTCTTGGCCTTGTGGGTTTCTATCGTCGCTTTGTGAAAGATTTTAGAACTATTGCTTCTCCTTTGCATGCTTTGAGCAAGCAAAAAGGCGCCTTCTGTTTGGGGACCATCCCAAGATACCGCTTTCAATGAGCTTAAGAATTTGCTTACTCATGCTCCCGTGCTTGCATTACCCTACTTTGACAAGCCCTTTAAGATTCATTGTGATGCTAGAGGTAATCGCATAGGAGGTGTGTTAACGCAAGATAAGCTCCCCATAGCTTACTTTAGTGAGAAACTCTCCGGAGCTCAACTCAATTACCCCATCTATGAAAAAGAGCTATAAGCTTTAGTCCGCGTTTTGCATGAATGGGAACACTATCTTTGCCCTCATGAATTTATAATTCATACCGATCATGAAACACTCAAGTATCTTAAGGGCCAAACCAGGTTGAAAAAGCATCATGCCAAATGGAGTGAATTTATTGAGTCCTTTCCTTATGTCATCAAGTACATTAACGGTAAAGAAAACATTGTGGCGGATGCCCTTTCCCGCATATGCATGCTTGTCACCCAACTTGAATTGGATGTCATTGGCTTTGAGCATATAAAAGACTTGTATGAGCATGATCCTACTTTTGCTACTCCTTATGCCAAGTGTTTGACGCACACCTCTTGGAAACGCTATTACATCAAAGATGGATATCTTATGAGAGCTCACAAGCTTTGCATCCCTGAGTCTTCTCTTCATTTGTTGCTTTTGCAGGAATCTCATGGTGGAGGCTTAATGGGACATTTTGGACGCGACAAGACTTTCGCCACGCTCTCCGAGAACTACTATTGGCCCAAGATGTTTCACGACGTCAGCCGCTTCACCAACCGATGCTCTACATGTCGAAAAGCTAAGTCTAAAGCTCAATCCCATGGCCTTTACATGCCTCTCCCAATTCCATATCAACCATGGGAAGACATTAGCATGGATTTTGTACTGGGATTCCCTAGGACTCGAAATGGAAAGGATTCGGTATTTGTCATTGTGGACCGTTTCTCTAAGATGGCACATTTCATTCCTTGCAACAAGATAGACGATGCTTCACATGTTTCTAATCTCTTTTGTAGGGAAATATTGTGTCTACACGGTGTGCCAAAGACGATCGTCTCGGACCGTGACGTCAAGTTCCTTAGCTACTTTTGGTAGACCCTATGCGCCAAGCTCGGAATCAAGCTATTCTTCTCCACGGTGTATCATCCACAAACCGACGGCAAAACGGAGGTGACCAACTACACACTCTCCGCTCTACTTCGAGTACTCATCAAGAAGAAACTCAAGGAGTGGGAAGAGTGCCTACCTATCGCCGAGTTCGCATACAACCGAGCAAGACACTCAACAACCGGCAAGTCCCCCTTTGAGGTCGTCTATGGATTCAACCCATTGTGACCATTAGACATCCTCCCTCTACCACTCCAAGAGCGCGTCAATTTGGACGCAAGTGCACGTGTGACTCATCTCAAGAAGGTGCATGAAGATACAACACATACTATCGAGCGCCAAGTCCAATGACTTGCGACCAAGCTCAACATCAACAAGCACCCCCATGTTCTTCAACATTGGTGATCTCGTGTGGCTACACCTTTGCAAGGACCGCTTTCCCCAAGAACGCAAATCCCAACTTCGACCATGAGCATACGGACCCTTCAAGGTGCTTGCATGCTACAACGACAACGCTTACAAGATCGACCTACCCCACGACAAGTACAACGTGAGCGATATCTTCAATGTCAAGGACCTCTCGCCCTTCCATGGTGATGAAGAACTTGATCCGAGGACGGATCTTCCCCAAGGGAGGGGAGATGATGCGGAGCATCCCAAGGTCACCCCCATGGACCTACCATCGTCTCACTAAGTGACTAGCGGACCAATGACATG
This sequence comes from Triticum dicoccoides, assembly GCF_002162155.2. Lineage (NCBI taxonomy): Eukaryota > Viridiplantae > Streptophyta > Magnoliopsida > Poales > Poaceae > Triticum > Triticum dicoccoides. Next base: position 324,303,147 of record NC_041386.1, read on the forward strand.
AGCACGTGCAAGAGCTCTCGAAACTAAGTTGAACTCACTCCTCTCCAAACTACCAATTTCCATGCATGAGAATTGGCTACTACCTCAAGTGGAAACCCTATGTGTGATCAGGTGCTTGGAGGAAGGCCACGGACCAACTACATTCAACGGACAAGACGGTGAGGACGCCAAGTTCATGGGACAAGAAGAAGAACTGCTCGAAGTCCCCAGGCTCCGGACGATCGATGAACCCCGGACGTCCGACGACCTCCAGGCTCCGGACGACCGACACTTCCATACCCGAGCCAAAACTATGGACTTCCAAAGCGCTACGGACGACCGATGACCTCCACGCTCCGGACGTCCGACCCCGACCAGATGTCCAACCGAAGTCCACTCGAGCCGAATCTACGGACGTGCTCATCCACATCGGATCTACTCCACAAGAGAGACCGCGACCCCTCTTCGGAGAAGATCCCTTTGGATTCAAGACCTCCTCATGGAGAAGACTGGCTACCTTCATATTGTCCCTAGTTGATCGTGTACCATGTGAACTCTTATGTACTCGAGGATCTAGCACATGTGTGACTATTTCTTGTTGGTTTAGTGTTTCTCTCGTGTTTCCCCCATGTTTTCCCTCGTTTCCCTCCCCGTGTTCTTCGTGTTCTTCGCGGGATTTGCTCCCTTTGTGAAAGATTGGCCGATTAGGGTTCCACCCTACATCAGTTCATAAAATCGAAAGCCAAAAAATTATCACAAGAAGTAGAAGGCATGAAAATATTGCAACTCAGTTTGCACATATAAGTGAAACTCTTATTCATTTCATAAGATTGACAATGTTTATCATTAAACCATCCCAACATTGGTGAATTAACCTTAGTTGCATCAAATTTACATGCTACAACATGCTTAAATAAGCAAACATGCAATAAGTAATTGGACACAGAATCATCGCCAAGATTAGATGTCATATCAAAATGATTAAACATTGGTTCTTTTGCATCAACTGTTAATTCAATGGGTGCACTCAAAATTGTTGGTATTTCAGTTGTTTGATCACATGACGCATTCATGATAGTAACAAGATTCTCTAAAATAGATGGTGTGCTCAAATCAACAGGTAACTCAACACATGATGCATTCAAGTTAACTAGGCATGCATCATTCTCATATGAAGTTACATCATCAATACCTTTACTGTTACCTTGTCGCAAAGACGTAGCTGATGTTGGTACGAACGTTGACAATGTACCATACTCTTGAGATGATGTCGCACTCACAATTCGAGGTGGGGCCGCTGTAGTAGGTGCAACAATGGAGGAACCAACCAGCAGTGGTGAGCATGAACTGGAATAGTAGTTGTTGTAGTCATACAATGCATCATCCTATATCTGTCTCTCAAAGGTACAAGCGCGAACATACATACCTGTAATGCAATGAGGAATATACTGAAATCTTGCACGGATATCATGGTTCAAACCACCAAAAAATCTATTCATTGTATCATCCTCAGATTCTTCTATGTCACAATGATGCATATAGGATTTGAACTCTTAGTAGTAAGCATGAACAGTGTTACTGCCTTGTTTTAATTGTTCCAATTTGCGAAGCAATTCACGATGATAGTAAGGAGGGAAAAATTGTTGTCTCATTACATCTTTCAAAACTTTCCAAGTTCTGGGTTGGTTATCAATGTTTTTCTTACAATGTACACTCCACCAAACAGAAGCAAAACCAGTAAATGCTCTAGCGGTAGCTCGTACTCTCTCAAGTTCCGAAAAATCATGGTGACTAAAAACTTGTTCTACTTCAAGCTCCCAAGCTAGATAAATAGCAGGATTAAATCTACCCTCAAATGATGGTAAAGAGATAACCTGACCATATGCTTGTGTGTGTTGTCCAAGAACTTCTATCTTCGGACCCTATCATGATTAGTAGAAACAAGAAACAAAATTCAAGAATAATGTTCATATGAACTACTAGGGTGTGGTGGTAAAGCGCTCACAGTAAAGCAAATATCAATATCATACAAGTTCTTACCAAGCAGCAGGTGGTGACAGGCAACCAGCGGTGTCAAATAAATCCAAAGATTGAGTAAAGCGATTGCCAGGGAACGTATGTATAAACGGTGTAGAAATATGTGAATCTTGGAAGGCTTAAATATATGATAGCAAAAGATTAACAATAATCAATTCAGAGATGCAATGTTGAATAGTCGCTCAACGACGTTACTATGTTGGTCCTAGTGTAGACAGGACTAGAGACGCGAGCCTAGAACACTAATGAGGTCACACCGTATCACAACTAGCATCAATAAAGGATATGAAGTAGTTCTGGATAGCAAGATATAAGTGAAGATCACAATAGCAGTAAAGATAATGATGTGAAACAACAACCAAGCATGATATATCAACAACTTTCTCTCAAACTTTCTTCTGTAAAAGTTTGTGCCAGTTTTTTGATAATTTTTTTCAAGAATGGTACTGACTCAAGCTTTCAAACGCAAAAGGAATCACTTAATTCTGAGTTGATATAAGGAGTCAAAAAATTCTAAAACTGGCCTGAAAAACTGGAATAAGCTGTGTTCGTGCACTTCGAAGGGCAAAACGACCTATTTAGAAGATGATTTTGAGGTGCCAAATATTGAACAAGCTAGTGCAACTATGTAGATGTGGCTCGTCGCTAGCTTTCGTTTGAGTACTCGCGAAACCAAAACGGACTTCGTATGAGGAAGTTATGCATGTTTTACTAAACAGTGTACAAAACAGATTCCAATCCGAATTCAACTACGAGATTGAGTCTAGATAGATCCGAATTTTGTTTTTTTCTTCTATCTTTTTCTTCTCACATTTTTTTCTTTTTCTTTGTCTTTTTTCTCTAACTTTTTTTTACTTTTTCTCTCTCTCTTGTTTTTTTCTCTCTCCCTCTTTCCAAAACAAACTAGATAAGATACAGATTGGATCAAGTGAAGATATGAACGATCTCAACTATGATTATGACAATGAAAGGTGGGTAGCACATGGTGGAAATTGTTGGATGGGTGGTGGACAGCGGAAGGGATAACGATCCAGCGGTGGCATGACTAATATGAACAGAACTCGGAACTGTAGCGACCAGACCTCAAATGGTCCAATCTCTGTGCTCAGGTGTCATCCCTGTAGCGACCACACAGTACTTGAAGGATTTATAACAGAGTAGCAATCACACACTTATTACATCGAGTGTCTCAAAAGAGAACTTATTACAATAAATATGGCTTAAGGCCATCTAATAACGATAACAGCGGAAGGCTTGGAAGATAAGTGAGTCCATCAACTCCAACGGCATCACTGAGTATAGAACCACGATCTAAAACACCTTAATCATCGTCTAAAAAGTCTGCAACATTAACGTTGCAGCCCGAAACGGGTCAGCACATGGAATATGCTGGCAAAGTAACACATAGAGAGTAATGGAATGAAACAGGCTATTCTATATGCATATTTGGCTGGTGGAAAGCTCTATGGTTACAGTTTTGCGTAAAGCCAATTTTTCCCTACTGCAAAGGAATAAATTTTATTTAACTATCATGGTAGTTGTTAAACATTGAGAATGGTTGACAACATTCTCAATCCCAATTAAGCATCATCATTAAACAAAACCCAACAAAATTAATTTTAGAGTAACATGTTGAGATTCACATGATAATCCATGTACTAGATACTCAAGATGTCCATAACCGGGGACATGGCTAATCATGATTAGTGTATACATTCTGCAGAGGTTTGTGCACTTTTCCCCACAAGACTCGATCTCCTCCATTGGGATTCTCGCACTACATGGTGTTTGAGAAACGGATGACCGAGACATAGTCTTTCGGAAGCGCTAGCACCTTAGGAACGGGTAGACCGTACCAACCTACATCCCCTACATCTGCTAGTCTACCACTGTAAGAGTTCGCATGACTTAATCAACTATGCTAGAGCCCATAATAGCTTGTGGCTGCACACGGAAGCTTCTAGCCTGAATAAGCTCATGATCCCTTTGAGCCTGGGTGGCGGTCCAAAAGAAAAACAGGCAATCGCTGGAATACCCAGGTGCCTCAATCCATCCAGATGTGTGTTTAAGTTGCCACCTTAAGTAAACCATTAATTAACATCTCACATCTGTCATGGGTACACTCACCCAATCCACGTCTACTAGCATAGCATGGCATAATAAGCAAACGTAGAAGTAACTCCCAAAGGTTTGATAATAACAGGTAATAGGTACTACCTCAACTACTTCCCAAACCCACAATTTAATAAGATCCTAATCATGCAATGTGTGAGGATTGATCTAATGCAATAAAACTGGGTAGAGGGAAAAACATGATCAAACTGTTACTTGCCTTGCTGATGATCCGGGAAACCTAGCGATTCGAAGTAGCAAGCGGTGCACTCCGGGTACTCTATCGCAAACAAACAAGCATACAATAAGTACTCAACTAATGCACATGTAAAACTCACATAAGAGATCTAACCAGAAAGTTCAACTTAAGAACTCCGGTTGGCAAAAAGAATCAAAACGAACGAAGCACCGAAAGACAAACGGCAAAAGGAAAAGGCTTCGTTTACTATTCTGGATCTAGGGCAATTTTTACAGTGGCAAAAACTTGTTTGAGTTGGTTAAATGGAAAGAGGGTTTCGAGACGAAACTCCAGGTGCTTGAATCGCCTGATTTCGATAAACGAGTGAAAAGTTGGAATAAACGAAAATCGGATCAGAAATCACGATCGGAAAAATCGCGGATTTAATCCGAGAAAAAGAAAAACGACGAACGTTCGTTAAAACGAACGAACGGACGAACGCTCGCTAATTAAATAAACCGGAAAAACCGATCTATTTAAAAAAACCGAAACTAAAAAAATGAACAAAACCGTCGGAAAACCGAACGGTTTTTCAAGAAAAACCGGCGGCGGCGAGACAACCTCCGGCGGTGGTGGATTCGGCGGGCGGCGATGTCGGCGGCGGCGGGGCGGCATGGGGCCTTAGTGAAGAACTATGATCCAAGCTCCAATTGGCCAAGATGAAGCACCCACATCTGTACAAGGTTCAATGGCTTAGCGACTCCGGCACTATCCAAGTTGAGCATAGAGTACAAGTTTCTTTCAAGATCGGAGCTTACGAAGACACTTTGGAGTGTGATGTCGTTCTCATGTCCGTTTGCCACCTCCTCCTTGGACGGCCATGGCAATTTGATCGAGGTGTCATCCACAACGGCCGAACGAACTACTATAGTTTGAAGATGAAAGGAAAGGAGTACGTCCTTCGACCTATGTCTCCAAGCCAAGTGATCACCGACAGCGAAGCCACCCATCATAGAGAGAATAGTGAGAGAGCGAACCACCAAAAAGATTGTGAGTGCCACAACCCAAATTGAGTGCCTCCATGATGAGCAACAAGAAGAAATTAGTTCTATTTGCCACCAAACATGAGATGAGAGAAGTCTGTGAGAACCCATCAAGTCTCATGCACTATGTCCTTTTGTGCAAGGACAAGGCACCAAAAGCTAACACCTCTCACAATCTACCTTTAGTGTTATCTTCTCTATTGCGGCAATTCCAAGACGTTTTCCCCGACGAGCTACCTCCGAGTCTACCTCCACTACGAGGCATCGAACACCAAATCGACCTCATCCCCAGAGCACCCCTTCCTAATAAGGCTCTCTACCGCGTCAACCCCGAGGAAACCAAGGAGATCCAACGGCAAGTACAACAACTCATCGACAACGACCATGTACCTGAAAGCATGATGATGCGGAGCATCCTATGGTCATCCCCATGGACCCACCATCGTCTCACGAAGTGCCAAGAGGACCTATGAATCGAGCTAGAGCTAGAGCTCTCGAGACCGAGCTGACTTCTCTCCTTAGTGATATTACATATGATCCTCTCGAAACATGGCTACTACCTAAGTCCGAGATGTTGTGCATGATTAGGTACCAAGAGGACCCTCCCGAAGATGCACGTGAAGACGGACAAGCCACCAAGTCCACAGATGAATAGGAACGCCGAAAGGAGAAGAAGGCAGCTCCAGGACCCGGACATCCGGCCACTGGAGACATCAACTACAACAGCATTCCAGCCGCCAAGCATCTACAGGCCCCGGACATCCGGCCCCAGCCCGGACATCCGGCCCGGCTGGGAAATCCGGCCCCAACGCTTGGATATTCAGAAAAGCTACATCTAGAGGACAGAAGAAAAGCCCCACCAGCTCGGACATCCGGCTCCTCCCGAAGGCCCGGACATCCGGCCCGACACCCGGACGTCCGGCCCTGTCTGTCTGCGCACAGTAAAGGGCCGAGGCCCATGTACCCTTTCTCCTCCTAGACTATATATACTCTCCGCCTACCTATGTTTTATGGTTAGTGTTGTGATAGCTCATTTGAGAGATAGAGCCTCGCTCATCCATATTGGATCTACTCCTTGAGAGAGACCGCGGCCCCTCTATAGAGAAGATCTACCTTGGATTCAAGATCCCCTTTTGGGCGGCCCCATCAAGACCTCCTCACGGAGAAGACCGGTTACCATTTGTATTGTCCTTTGTTGATCGTGGATCTTGTATCTCCTCTCTTGTTTCGAGGATCAAGCACATGTGTGACTATATCTTGTTGGTTTGAGTGATTCTCTCATGTTTCCCCTCGTGTTCTTCGTGTTCTTGCGGGATCCGCTCCTTTCGTGAAAGATTGGCCATCTGGGGTTCCACCCTACATCATCTTGGTATCTAGAGCCACGTTGATCACGATTTCAGAGCCTCCCTGTTGTGTTTTCTAGCCTTGTTTTGTTGATTTTGTTCCTAATTTGGAAATTCCCCACAAAAGTAGCCCCCCAATTTTTTTTGTGATTTGTTGGTGTGATGAAGTTTTGTTGGATTTGATCCGCGGATTTCATGTGTTGCAGGTAGATCTAGCTTCACATCATCTTTCCCCAATTTGCATCCACAAAATCCCCCGAATTTTGCCCCAATTTGCCACTTTCCTCGCGAAGTTCATCGAGTTCGTCCATGGATCCAGAGCCCGAACATCCGGCCCAACAGCCCGGACACCCGGCTACCCAGGACATTCGGCCATCAAGCCCGCACATCCGGCCCCTGGTAGCACCACTTCCATCCACCTCCCCGTTTTTCGTCCAAATTTCACCAAATTTTGTTCCAGTGCCCACATACACTTCTGCATACCACCACCACTTTCGTATAGCAATGCCATATAGCAGATACACCACCATCGCTTACCCCTACAAACTCCGACAATTTTGTCTCGTTTTGTCTTGAGAATTTGAGTTGTGGTTCCATGTAGTATTGTGTTTCGGCTATTTAGGTATGGTTCGACATCAACATCACCGCCGCTCATCCTCGCCATGTACACGTCATCAACAACAACCACTACACCATTTTGACACCATACCGTAAGCAAGAAGCAGTAAATTCATCTTGGTATAGTGATACATCATTCTTACCATTACATTGATAGCCATCATAGTGATGTAGGGTGGAACCCTATGTGGTCGATCTTTCATGAAAGGAGCGGATCCCAACTAAGAACACGAAGAACATGGGGAAGAACGGAGGGAAATAACAAGGGGAAACACTCAAGAACAAGTCCAATCACACATCCACTAGACAATCAAACACACAAGATCCACAAGGTACATGAACAAAAAAGGGAAAGATACAAGGTAAAGTTCATCTCCATGAGGAGGTCTTGAAGGGGACCACCCAAGAGGGGGTCTTGAATCCAACATGGATCTTCTCCGAAGAGGGGTCATGGTCTCTCTCAAGGAGTAGATCCGCATGGATGAGCAAAGCTCTATCTCTCATATGAGCTAAACCAATGCTAACCCTAGAAAGGAGGTGGAGGTGGTCTATTTATAGTCTAAGCCACGAAGGGGTAAGTGGGAGAGGTATACACGGCCAAAGGCCCGCGGCTGCGCTCACAGGCGTCAGACGTCTGATGCCTGTCGGACGTCCAGAGGCTCGGGACAGTCCGGACGTCCGGAAATCTTAGGACTTCCGTAAATATCATTCTGTCGCCGTGGCACCGGTCGTCCGGAGGCACTCGGTAGTCTGTGGCCTGGGAGGTGTCGGACGTCCGGTCGTTGTAGATCTCGTCGGCTGGACTCTTGGGCTGGCTGGAGTTCCAGGTGTCGGATGTCCGGCGTAGTCCGGTCGTCTGGTGGCTGTAGATTGTCGGACGTCCGGTGGCACGTCGGTCGTCCCACTGTTGGGGACTCCGCAGCTCCGTCTTCGTTTCCACACTTCCCTCGTGGATGGCATAGGTGTTCCTTGGTGCTTGCACTCCTCCTCGTCGTCCGTGAAGCTCTGGCAATACCTATGCATGCACACGAGTGGAGTGTCAAGTAGTATGCCATCCTCGAAGGGGTCAAGTGAACACGTGTAAAGGAGAAGATTCACCTTTAGGTATGAGAAGTAGATGTCGCACGTGTCACTTGCCAAATGGACTCTTGACATGGTGATGTCCGTAGGATGCTCCGCATCATCCCCTGCCCCTTGGAAAAGATCTGACCTCGGATCGAAAACCAAATCACCATGGGAAAGAGATGGCTTTGTCGTGTAGTAGTGGACGTTCACCAAGTACTCATCATCTTCAAGCTCGCAATGGGCACCCTCCAATGTCGCACTGTCTAGTGATTCCTTCAAAAGGAGCAAAGACAACAAACACTTGGAACAACAAATGTGGTTAGCATTAGAGCAAAACCAAGCATTCAAGAGGTGATTCACCAAACAAGTGTCGTCATCATGCAAAGCATATGGTTTGACAAAGGATTGTGACATGGAATGTAAGCACATAAATGGAGCATAATCAAGGATATCATGGGGACAAGCATGTAAATGTGAGGTAGTGATGCAAATATGTTGGACAAGTGATCAAGCATCTACCTCAAGCTCATAGCAAACATTCACAAATTGCTCAATGAAAGGTCTATGGTAGGCATAAGAATCATTCACAACACCAAATAAAATGAAGTGTCTAAACACACGGGTCAAGTGCAAGACAATCCAAGCATAACGTTCATAGGGTGTAGTGAATATAGTGTGACACTCAACACAATAGAAAGAGTAGTTGTTCATCATGTGTGAGGCAATCAAGGCAAGCATGTAGCAATCGATGGGACATGGCATATGTGAAGAAATGACATTGTTGCAACCAAAAGTGTGATAGGAGCAAGTAATCCAAGAATTGGATGCAACACAGAAGGCATATATATCATGATGTATGGAATTTTGAGAATAGCAAGGTGAAGCAAGATCTGTAACATGTGCGTAATGATGTGGTCCAAGATGACCAATAAGTCCCATGGTGCAAGCAACACAAGTAGAATGATCCGCAATATCCATGCTCAAGAAAGATGTCACCTTGAAGGCGTGTCCTTGTGCATTCTTCACAATGCCGAAGTACAAGCAAATGCGATGTAGAATCGCCGTAGTAGGAGGTGGTTCGCTCTCAAGAGCTCAGATTGTCAACTCACGTGACGTGGAAGTTGACACGAAGTCCAAGTATCCTACACATGCACAAAACAAAGCAAAGAACGTATGCGCATGGTAGATAAACACATCATACATCATGATGGTTCTCTTCTCTTGCACATAACCATTAGAAGCACAAGTGCATGAATAATATGATGGAACAATGGCTATATTCATGGCACTAGGTATATGGTGCAAAGAGGCAAGACAAGCATGATTCACAAGAAAAATGTCAAAATATCCGAATATATGTGAGAATGCTATGGGGGCAATCTCATTAGCAAGACAAGAATCATTGTTGCACCCAATACATGGCAAATCATCTAGCATGAGAGAGGCAACACATGGAGATATATGACAAAAAGCAATAACAATCATGTGCAAAGCATGTAGATGGGTGTCATCAACCACATGAAATGAGAAAGTATGAATCATAGGTGATGCAACATAAGCAAGCATAGTAATCAAGCCGTGCAAGCTAGTAGTGCGAAGATGCAACATACTAGAGGAAATCATGGCAATCATGTCATGTGAGCAAATAATAAACATAGAAAATGCACTGCAAGCTTGAACACAAAGCAAGATGAAAGTATCATCATAGGAATGGGGTACAAGGAAAACATGGCAATGGCAAGCAATATCTCCACCAAGCTTGCAAATACACATACAAGTAGTAGAATCAATCGTCATGTGCAATGCAAAGCATGGGTCACAAATGCATGGCAAAGGCATAGGAATAATCATATCATGTAAAGTGAACATGGGAAGATGGGAAAATGATATATAATGGACAATAACCCATAGCCAAGTGAGGGCCATGTAGAAGAAATGCGAAGAGAGTGGTGGGAAAGACAATCCATGGGATCCCAAGTCATCATTGCTCTCTAGAGCTCGTTTTGTCAACTCGTTGGATTGCGAGGTTTACAAGAATTCATGGGTACCTACACAAAAGAGACACAAATGAAAGAAATTGTTTGTGTGTTAAATGTACACATCATCCAACATGATGTGTATGTGCACGTGTGAGTTAGCACAAGATAAGCATCGGTCAAGAAATTTGATGCATGGTATAAGAACATGTCATCCATCATGAAAGAATAGTTATTGTGTATAACACGATGGGGACGCAAATTGAGCATACAAGTATAGCAAGTGTGTAGCACACGAATAGCATATTTATTCATGGGAAGCATATGGTGCACACAAGTATTGGGATCATGTAATGAATGGGATGAATCAAAATCTCCTAAAATGTATGAGGAAATTATGGGGGTGTCCTCATGAGCAATGTTGGAAACATCATATTTAGAAAATGGACAACATCCAAAACAATGCATATCCGAAGCTAGGTGGTTATGGCATGATATATGAGATAAATGATGCAAAGGTAGCATGTCAATATCATCACAAGAGAAACAAATGCCAATAACCATAGGCTTGTCATCTATGCCATATGTGCAAATTGGGTTTTTTAATAAAATATGCATAGTCACTATGAAGAGATTGCAAATATGACATATGATTGATCTCATGCATAGCATATGACAAGTCAAGCGGATTGGCAAACATGATGTGACCTAAGGAATTGTCGCAAGAAATCCTATGCAACATGGCATCACAACTAATAGATTCCACATGGCAATCATCAAACTCATCATAAATGGGTAAATCATCGCGGGGGGGAAGTCGCACTAGCATGAAGCATGGTAACAGGTTGATCAACATCATGCAAGCAATCAATGTCAAGAATGTCCACTAGTGGGACTAGAGCATCACCTTCACCTATGTTACCTTTGTCATTCCACTAATGTGGTGTAGGTGAGGTGGTAAGGACCAAATGGTGGTCATCTTCATCTTGATGGAACTGTGTGGGAGGTGCATCATATTCCACCATGGCCATCGTCTTGTCCAAAGGGAGTACGAAGTCATCGCGAATCAGCGCGTCATCATAGATGGGACCTAGCACCAAATGAGAAGACACAATAGAGGTAGAGGTCAAGTCGTTAGTGTTGAAAGTGGCCTCACATGACCCATCAACTATCTCACTCTCTCTATGTGGTGGTTCACTCACTCCCTCAAGGTAGGTGCACTCAATCTCACGTATGGTGGAGTCACTCATCTCACTCAAGTGGTGGGGGTTGTGGCTCTCCTCACATGGGAATTGTGGCAACACATCATATATGGGGCTAGTGGTGAAGTCACTCTCGCTCTGAATATGGTGGCTAAAGTCACTCAAGTCATCATATGTCGCCGTGGTCGAAGAGAAAATCCCATGCTCAACCATCTCGTTGTCGTCGCTGTGGATGAAGGCCGAAGATGGCACATCATCCCTATCGCCTCCTAAGATGGAAGCATCCTCTGTGCTCGTCACCATGTCGCATGCCTCCAAAGCATTGTCCTTGAGGGTCTACGTAGTCGTACTCGTCGTCGCACCGTCTTGAAAAAGAGTCATTGTAGACTTGGCATCGTCAATGCCACAAAGAGGTATGGAGGTGAAGTCGAACTTGGGAGCACCATCTTGGAGCTCGTCAGGCTTGGACATCGTGGTGGTACTAGCCTCATGCTCGTCGTCTTGGAGCTTGGTCTTAGAGAAGTGTGCTTGGCGTCGAGAAGCCATGGCCTTCATGCATGAGTTCTTGTTCCGCCTTGAGAGCACCAATGTAGTTGTCGTCGAGGGACTTGTAGTTCTCGACGAAGATCATCTTGGAGATGTCGTTGTGCAATCCCATCATGAAGTGGAACTTCATCGAAATGGGGTCGTCCACACTAGCTCATCGCAAGGCTTTCTTCATCTCCTTGAAGTACTCATCTATGGACTTGGATCCTTGGGTAGTGTTCTCCAATTGGCGTAGAAGTTGCCCCATGTAGGTTGGAGGCACGAACTCACGCCGCAAAGCTCTCTTTGTCTTGGGCCAACTCATGTTCTAGGTCTTCGAAGGTGTGTGAAGCCACCATGTGGACGCGTAGTCGTGGAGGTTCCTTATGGCACACTTCACTTGATCTTCGAGAGGAACTTGATGTAGCTTGAGGTAGTCGTCCATCAAACGCTCCCACTCAAGATACTCCTTGGGTTCTTGAGTCCCATAGAAAGGAATCGTGTGGTCGATGTCGAGGTGCTAGTAGCTCATGGAAGTCGCGGACTTGATCTTGGGGAGCGTCTCTTGAGGTGCTTGTGGGCGAAGATGCCGTATGTCCGTAAGCGAACATGCCTTGAAGTCGCTTGGCGAAGATGCCAAGGGAGATGGTGAAGTCGTTGAGCGGTTGTTGGTGTTGAGCTCTTGACCTTCACGTCCTTGTTGGTGATGGTCTCGATGCCGATGTGATTTTGCCGGAGATGCCGTTGTGAGTAGCTCAGTGAGGATAGTGGCACAAAACTTTAATGTAAAATGTTAGCAAGAGTCAATAATGTTGAAAGAGATTCACAAATTCGCAAGTGAAACAAGTAGACCAACAACAATGGATGGCACACGGAAATGCACACATGGATAGATAAATGGGGCCATGCAACCAAGGAATGAGCTAAGAACTCAAGAGAGACGCTAGCACGATTTCTCTATAGGCGGATACGACACTTGTGCACAACCTATGATATGCAAAATGTATTGACTTTCTATCCCAAGTATGCTATGTATGATGTTCTGGTGGTATGATCCAAGATGATCGGATATGGCAATCTTATATGCAATGTGTTATGATGCTATGGCTATTGCTTACAAGCTTATTTGCTCTTTCTCTTTTGCTTAAAATCTTATTATGATTTTTCGTATATGGCCACAATGCGGAATGCACAAACCAAGATAGCAATTGTATATATGCGGGAACAAACTTGAGGCACACGAGATGATATGATACCAATATGATATGGTATGTATGCAATGGATGGTGTAGATCACTAATGTGCACAAGTAACGTTGCCGGCAATACTCAAATGGCTAGTCTCGATAAGTAAGTGACTCAAAATGGGCTAGGGGTTATCAATGCAATGTCAAGGGGAATATACAAAAGGAGGGATACCACGATACCAAGATGATATGGCGGTTACCGTCCTTGGCGATGATGAGTGGCGGTGATCTTGGTGGAGATACCAAGATGATGGAGAATCGTCCCTAAGTAGCCGAAACACCTTAGGAAATAGAAAAAGCGCGAACTCAAAATCTTGAATGTCAAATGTCAAATGGTGGTAGCGGGATGTGGTGGTGGTTTTGTGGAAGCTCAATGGAATTGCGGAATGGCAATGATGGGTTCTGGAGTATGCAATGTGGAAATGGAGGGTAAGGTGGTGGACTATACATGGTGTCGGAGTTGGAAGCACGGTCCCTAAGTATCTGAAACACCTTAGGAGACACAACTCACAACACAAACAAAATTGGGTTAAGTCGGGGTGGTGGAAGTGTATGGTGGGCAAGCCTATGCGGTAGTGGTGGTGGTGATTGATGAAGAAGCAACTGTCCCTAAGTATCCTAAACACCTTAGGAGACTCAAATCATAACTCAAACAACCATTAATGCAAAGGGGAACAAAATGGTTAGGTTGCGGAAGTCGGTGGTGGTGTAGCGAATGATGTGGTGGAGGCCCAAGGGAAAGATGCCAAAGTTCCAAAATTTTGATGGAGTCAAGTGACGTTGGTGGTATTTTTGTGGGAAGGGGGATGTCAAGAGCTTCAAAACGAGCTAAAGAACGTCAAAATCGGAGTTCGGATGAATTAGTTATGGCCGAAACAAGAATCACCCGATGTCTGAAACTATAGGTTACAGACGTCCGTAAAAGGACGGATGTCCGGGGGCCGGATGTCCGGAGGGCTCGGAAATCCGTAAATTTGGCTCGGGTTAGGGGGTTCCGGTCGTCCGGAAGGTTGCGGACGTCCGGTCATTCCTGGGCTCCGGACGTCCGTAAAAGTGGCGGTCGTCCGGTGTATCGGGGTCAACGCGGGATTTGAGATCCGGGACGCGATTTTGGGCGGAATTTGATGATTTTGGGGTTAAAATTGATGAGATTTCCTGGGTGAAAGATGGGGAAACTTGGGGAAATACTAGATCCACTTGAAACCAAGCAAATCCATGGATCAAATCCAACAAACTTCCTCAAACCAACAAATCACAAAAAATTGGGCTATTTTTGGTGGGGATTTTCGAATTTAGGGAAAAACACAACAAAATTAGTCTAGAAAACGAAGAGGGGAGGCTCCGAAATCGTGATCAACGTGGATCATGATACCAAGATGATGTAGGGTGGAACCCTATGTGGCTGATCTTTCATGAAAGGAGCAGGTCCCAACTAAGAACACAAAGAACACGGGGAAGAACGGAGGGAAATCACAAGGGGAAACACTCAAGAACAAGTCCAATCACACATCCACTAGACAATCAAACACACAAGATCCACAATGTACATGAACAACAAAGGGAAAGATACAAGGTAAGGTTCATCTCCATGAGGAGGTCTTGAAGGGGGCCACCCAAGAGGGGGTCTTGAATCCAACGTGATTCTTCTCCGAAGAGGGGCCGCAGTCTCTCTCAAGGAGTAGATCCGTATGGATGAGCAAAGCTCTATCTCTCATATGAGCTAAACCAATGCCAACCCTAGAAAGGAGGTGGAGGTGGTCTATTTATAGTCTAAGCCACGAAGGGGTACGTGAGAGAGGGATACACGACCAAAGACCCGCGGCTGTGCACACAGGCGTCGGACGTCCGGTGGCTGTCGGACGTCCGGAGGCTTGGGACGGTCCAGACATCTGGAAATCTTCGGACTTCCGTAAATATCGTTTTGTCGCCGTGGCACTGGTCGTACGGAGGCGCTCGGTCGTCTGTGGCCTGGAAGGTGTCGGACCTCCGGTCTCGGTCGGTCATCCGGTCACTGTAGATCTCGTCGGCTGGACTCTTGGGCTGGCTCGAGTTCCAGGTGTCGGACGTCCGGCGTAGTCCGGTCGTCCGGTGGCTGTAGATTGTCGGACGTCCGGTGGCACATCGGTCGTCCGGCCACTGGGGACTCCGCAGCTCCGTCTTCTTCTGTCTTCTCTTCCACGCCTCCCTCGCGGATGGCGTAGGTGTTCCTTGGCGCTTGCACCCCTCCTCGTCGTCTGTGAAGCTCCGGCAATACCTATGCATGCACAAGAGTGGAGTGTCAAATAGTATGCCATCCTCGAAGGGGTCAAGTGAACACATGTAAAGGAGAAGATTCACCTTTAGGTATAAGAAGTAGATGTCGCACGTGTCACTTGCCAAATGGACTCTTGACATGGTGATGTCCGTAGGATGCTCCGCATCACATAGCCTTACTCTTTTGCGTCGCTTACCCATCGACACTAGCCTTTGAGTATTGCCGGCAACGTGACTTGTGCACATTAGTGATCATACTTCCCACATCATACATATATCATTGGTGCATATCTTGGTATCATCTCTTGAGTCACAAGGTTGCTATCGCATACACAATTTCCATCTTGGTTCGTGAAGCATTGCATGAGAAAAGAGCTCAAACTACAAAGAGCCAAACAAGATTTTAAGCAAAAGGGAAAGATAAGCAAAGAGCTTTTAAGCAAGAACCATAGCAACATACAACATTAAGATTGTCATACTAGATCATCTTGGATCATATCATCAGAATATCATACATACAGCATACTTGGGATAGAAGTCGTTGCATTTTTGCTTAGTAGGTTGTGCACAAGTCTTCGTATCCGCCTATTGTGCAATCGTGCTAGCGTCTCTCTAGTGTTGTGCAATAAGAGCATTTTCGTGGATTCCACATTTTGGCTCATTGTTGGTTGCACGACCCTATTTCATCTCTTTGTGTGTGTGTTTCCATGTACCATATTTTTCTTGGTCTACTTATTGCATTGCAAATTTGCTAATCTTTTCCAACATTATTTAAGCTCACTATCAATTGCATCAACTTTTGTGCCACCATCCTAACCGAGCTCCAACATAAGCTATTACTTGTGTAGGTGTGAGAAACCAACAAGAATTGGTACCAATTGTGCTATTTCCTTGTTCCACATTGGAGTGATCTTTCATCCATCTTCAAAATCGGTCAATGTACATTTGGTATAAGTTCTTCTCCTTCTCCCACTCACATATTTGTTTGGAATGATGGATAGGCCAAGTACTTCTACCAACCCACTCTTAATCGGGCAAGGCGACGACATGAACTCCTACGTCACAAAGAGCCACCTCTTTGGTGCACAACGTGCTTTGCATCAAGAGCAACAAGCAATGGGTGAACGCATCGACAACCTCGCCACCGACTTGCGACTCTCCGAGCAACGCACAAGAGATTACTTCGACCACAAGCTCGATGACCACAAGCAAGAGAACGATGCAAGAATGGACGAGATCCATGCTTTGTTACTCAACCGCTCTTCTTCCACTTCGCCCTCATCAAGACGGAGCCGCTCAAGTCGACACTCCAACTACACCATCTTTGGCTCAAGTACACCAACATCAAATACTCTTCGTCGTGCCGCGCGCCAAGATCCTCAAACCAACCGCAACCCTCTACACGACAACAAATCTCAAGAACAACAACATCTTCAAAACCAAGCTACCTTTGCGCAAGCACGAGAACGGCAACGACAACGCCAACACGAAGAGGAAGAGCGAGCGTGTCTACACCAAGAAGCACAAGATGCAGAGGCACAACATCAAGAGCAACAATTGCGAGAAGCTCAAGCACTTGAGGTGCAACTGAGGCCGACTAACTCATGAACATCAAGAAGCACTTCGCGAAGAAGTTCAAGAACGACTACACCAAGCTCGCGTCCATCGTCAAGTTTGACAAGTTCCTCCACAAGATCTCCAAGAACATCAAGTTAAACAAGAACAAGAACACAATGGAAATCCCCCATGGCAAGAGCAAATTGTGAGAGACAATCCTCCTTGTCAAGGACGTCATCATTCACGACCCGGACACAATGAAGAGCAACACTACTGCAAGCTAAAGTTCACCATGCCCAAGTTAAATGGAAGCAATGATCCCGAAGAGTACCTTTCATGGGCATTGAAGGTCGACAAAATCTTCTGCTTGCACAACTATGAAGAAGAGAAGAAGATCACGATGGCATCCCTTGAGTTCCAAGACTATGTCCTCATATGGTGGGAACAAGTCATTGAGCTCCGAGAGGCAAAAGGTGAACCACCCATCACTACTTGGGCGCAAATGAAGGATGTCATGAGAGCACGCTTCGTGCCTACCTACAACAACCGCGACCTCTTCAAGAAACTCCAACTACTCAAGCAAGGAACCAAGAGTGTTGAAGAGTACTACAAGGAAATGGAGATTGCAATGATACGAGCCAATGTCACGGAAGATGATGAGCAAAGTATGGCACGTTTCTTGAATGGACTCAATCATCCCATCCAGAAGATAGCCGACTTCCAACCATACTCGAACCTCATCGAGCTAGTGCATCAAGCTACCAAAGCGGAACGTCCAGTGCAAGATGACTTCAAGTATGCCAAGTTCTCATCCAAGTCCTATGGTTTCTCCAACACCCAAGCTTCAACGACTCCCACACCTTCTACATCAACCAAGCGTTCTACAAGCAACGCCGACAAGTCGAGTTACAAGAAAGCTTCCACAACCTCAAGTCATCCTCCTACAACGAGCACCTTCAAGACGAGAGATTCATCATCATCTACCCCAACCGATGAGACCGTCAAGACAAGTTCCTTCGAATGCTTCACATGTGGAGGCTGAGGCAACAAGTCCTTTGAGTGTACCAACAAGCAGACCATGATCCTCAATGATGATGGTACATATGACTCCATGAGTGAAGGAGAAACGGAAGCACTTGAGCAAGTCGCCATGCACCGGCAAGTGAATGATGAAGAGGACCAAGTCTTTTGTGATGAAGATTCAAGTCCTGCCCTTATTGTCTCCAAGGTATTGACCATTCAACATCACCAAGAAGAAGACTAAAGATGCCACATATTCCATACCAAGGCCGGCATCAATGGAAGGTCCGTCAAAGTCATCATCGATGGAGGAAGTTGTCATAACCTAGCAAGTGAAGCACTTTGCTCCAAGCTCCAATTTCCCAAGACGAAGCACCCACATCCCTACAAATTTCAATGGCTAAGCGACTCCAGCACTATTCAAGTCGAGCATACAGTGCAAGTCTCCTTCAAAATTGGAGCTTACAAAGACACTTTGGAGTGTGATGTCGTTCCAATGACCGTTTGCCACCTTCTTCTTGGCTGACCATGGCAATTTGATAGAGGTGTCATCCACAACGGCCGAACGAACCACTACATCTTCAAGATGAAAGGAAAGGAGTACGTACTTCACCCTATGTCTCCAAGCCAAGTGATCGCCAACAAGCAAGCCACCCATCATGGAGAGAATAGTGAGAGAGCGAACCACCAAAAAGAGAGTGAGCGCCACAAGCCAAAATTGAGTGTCTCCACGATGAGCGAAAAGAAGAACTTAATTCTATTTGCCACCAAAAGTGAGATAAGAGGAGTGTGTGAGAACCCATCTAGTGTCCTACACTATGTTCTTCTGTGCAAGGACGATGCACCAAAAGCTAACACCTCTCACACTCTACCTTTAGTGTTGTCTTCTCTTTTGTAGGAATTCCAAGATGTTTTCCCCGATGAGCTACCTCCGGGACTACCTCCACTACGAGGCATCGAGCACCGCATCGACCTCATCCCCGGAGCCCCACTTCCGAACAAAGCCCCCTACCGCGTCAACCCTGAAGAAACCAAAGAAATACAAAGGCAAGTAAAACATCTCATAGACCATGGACATGTGCACGAAAGTTTGAGTCCTTGTGTCGTTCCGGTCATTCTTATGCCAAAATGAGACGGTAGCTTTCGCATGTGTTCTGATTGTAGATATCAATGCTATCACCGTTCTCTATAGGTATCCCATTCCACGCCTTGATGATATGCTTGATGAACTTAGTGGTGCCACTATCTTTTCCAAAATTGATCTTAAAAGTGGTTACTATCAAATCTGCATACAAGAGGGTGATGAATGGAAAACCGCTTTAAAAAAAGTTTGGTTTGTATGAGTGGTTAATCATGCCTATGGGTTTATTGGAAGCACCGGGTACTTTTATGTGTCTTATCAATTATGTGTTTCGCCCTGACATTGGTGATTTTGTTGTGGTCTACTTTGACGATATCCTTGTTTATAGCAAATCTCTTAAAGATCATGTCACCCATGTTCGAACCATTTGGTGTAGTCTTCTCTTCGTTTGTTGCTTTTGCAGGAATCTCATGGAGGAGGACTAATGGGACATTTTGGACGCGACAAGACTTTTGCTACGCTCTCCAAGAACTATTATTGGCCCAAGATGTTTCGTGACGTCAACCGCTTCAGCAACCGATGCTCTACATGTCGCAAAGCTAAGTCTAAAGCTCAATCCCATGGCCTTTACATGCCTCTCCCAATTACATATCAACCAAAGGAAGATATTAGCATGGATTTTGTACTTGGATTGCCTAGAACTAGAAATGGAAAGGATTCGGTATTTGTTTTTGTGGACCAATTCTCTAAGATGGCACATTTCATACCATGCAACAAGATAGACGATGCTTCGCATGTTGCCAATCTCTTTTGTAGGGAAATATTGCATCTACATGGAGTGCCAAAGACGATTGTCTCGTACCGCAATGTCAAATTCTTGAGTTACTTTTGGAAGACCCTATGCGCCAAGCTCAGAATCAAGCTACTCTTCTCCACAGCGTACCATCCACAAACCGACGGCCAAACGGAGGTGACCAACCACACACTCTCTACTCTACTTCGCGTGATAATCATGAACATCAAGGAGTGGGAGGAGTGTCTACCTATCGCCGAGTTCGCCTACAACCGTGCAAGACACTCAACTACTGGCAAGTCCCCCTTTGAGGTCGTGTAAGGATTCAACCCATTGTCCCCTTTGGACATTCTCTCTCTACCACTACAAGAGCGCATCAATATGGACGCAAGAGCACGTGTGAACCATCTCAAGAAGGTGCATGAAGATACAAGGCACACCATCGAGCGCCAAGTACAATGACTTGCGACCAAGCTCAACATCAGCAAGCACCCCATGGTGTTCAACATTGGAGATCTTGTGTGGCTACACCTTCGCAAGGACCGCTTCCCCAATGAACGCAAGTCCAACCTTCGACCACGAGCAGATGGACCCTTCAAGATGCTTGAACGCTACAACAAAAACGCCTACAAGATCGACATTCCACGCGACAAGTACTCCGTGAGCGACATCTTCAACGTCAAAGATCTCTCGCCCTACCATGGTGATGAGGATTTTGATCCGAGGTCGAATCTTCCCCAAGGGAGGGGAGATGCTGCGGAGCATCCTACGGTCATCCCCATGGACCCACCATCGTCTCACGAAGTCCCAAGAGGACCTATGACTCGAGCTAGAGCTAGAGCTCTCGAGACCGAGGTGACTTCTCTCCTTAGTGATATTACATATGATCCTCTCGAGACATGGCTACTACCTAAGTCCGAGATGTTGTGCATGATTAGGTACCAAGAGGACCCTCCCGAAGATGCACGTGAAGACGAACAAGCCGCCAAGTCCACGGATGAAGAGGAACGCCGAAAGGAGAAGAAGGCAACTCCAGGACCCGAACATCCCGCCCCGAGCCCGGATATCCGGCCGCTGGAGACATCAACTACAGCAGCATTCCAGCCGCCAAGCATCTATAGGCCCCGGACATCAAGCCCCAGCCCAGACATCCAGCTCGGCCCGGATATCCGGACAAGCTACATCCAGAGGACAGAAGAAAAGCCCCATCAGCCCGGACATCCGGCTCCTCCCTAAGGCCCAGACATCCGGCCCGACGCCTGAACGTCTGGCCCCGTTTGTCTGCGCATGTAAAGGGATGAGGACCATGTACCCTTTCGCCCCCTAGACTATATATACTCTCCTCCTACCTACGTTTTAGGGTTAGTGTTGTGATATCTCATTTGAGAAATAGAGCCTCACTCATCCATATCGGATCTACTCCGTGAGAGAGACCGCAACCCCTCTACGGAGAAGATCCACCTTGGATTCAAGACCCCCTTTTGGGCGGCCACATCAAGAGCTCCTCATGGAGAAGACCGGTTACCATTTGTATTGTCCTTTCTTGATCGTGGATCTTGTGTCTCCTCTCGTGTTTCGAGGATCTAGCACATGTGTGACTATATCTTGTTGGTTTGAGTGATTCTCTCATGTTTCCCCTCATGTTCTTTGTGTTCTTCGCGGGATCCGCTCCTTTCGTGAAAGATCGGCCATCTAGGGTTCCACCCTACATCACTTGTGCCCTTGTTTCATACCGGTAATCCTTGTTCTCAAGAAAGATGGTACATATCACATGTGTTCCGATTGTCATCCTATCAATGCTATTACCATGCGTTATTGTTACCCTATCCCACGCCTAGATGATATGCTAGATGAGCTTAGCGGAGCCACCATTTTCACTAAAATTGATCTTAAAAGTGGCTAATATCAAATACGCATCCAAGAAGGTGATGAATGGAAAACCGCATTTAAGACCAAATTTGGCTTATATGAATGGCTTGTTATGCCAATGGGTTTATCCGAAGCACCCGGTACTTTCATGCAACTCATGCGTTTTGTTTTTCAACCTTGTATTGGTGTATTTGTTGTGGTCTACTTTGAAGACATTCTTGTCTTTAGCAAATCTCTAAAATACCATGTCACCCACCTTCGAACCGTGCTACAAACTCTTAGAAAAGAGCAACTTTATGCTAATATGGACAAATGCCTTTTCGGTGTTGACTAGCTTGTTTTCTTAGCTTTAGTTGTGTCTTCTAAGGGTGTTCATGTAGATGAATCTAAGATCAATGCTATTAAAACTTGGCCTCAACCAACCAACTTGTAACAAGTGTGTAGTTTCCTTGGTTTAGCTGATTTCCATCATCGATTTGTGAAAGGATATTAGCACCATTGCTTCACCTTTGCATGCTTTGAGCAAGATGAATGTGCCTTTTGTTTGGGGACCATACCAAGATACCGCATTCAATGAGCTTAAGAATTTTCTTACTCATGCCCTTGTGCTTACTTTACCCAACTTTGACAAACCTTTCGAAATTCATTGTGATGCTAGTGGTAATGGCATAGGAGGTGTGTTAACGCAAGAGAAGCGCCACATAGCTTACTTTAGTGAAAAACTTTTCGGATCACGACTCAACTACCCCATCTATGACACAGAGCTATATGCTTTAGTGCGAGTTTTGCGTGAATGGGAACATTATCTTCGCCCTCATGAATTTGTCATCCATACCGACCATGAAACGCTTAAGTATCTTAAGGGTCAAATTAAGTTGAACAAGCGTCATGCTAAATGGAGTGAATTCATTGAGTCATTTCCTTATGTCATCACGTATATCAAAGTCAAGGAAAATGTTGTGGCAGATGCGCTTTCCCATATATGCATGCTTGTTACTCAACTTGAATTGAATGTCATAGGCTTTGAGCACATAAAAGACTTGTATGCGTATGATCCTACTTTTTCTATTCCTTATGCCAAATGTTTGACGCATACATCTTGGGAACGCTATTACATCAAAGATGATTATCTTATGAGAGCTAATAAACTATGCATCCCCGAGTCTTCTCTTCATTTGTTACTTTTGCAAGAATCTCCTGGAGGAGGACTAATGGGACAGTTTGGACGCGACAAGACATTTGCCACACTCTCCAAGAACTATTTTTGGCCCAAGATGATCTGTGACATCAACCGCTTCACCAACCGATGCTCTACATGTCACAGAGCTAAGTCTAAAGCTCAATCCCATGGTCTATATACACCACTTCCAATTCCATACCACCCATGGGAAGATATTAGCATGGATTTTGTGCTTCGTTTGCCTAGTACTAGGAATGGAAAGGATTCCGTGTTTGTTGTGGTGGACTGATTCTCCAAAATGGCTCATTTCATTCCTTGCAACAAGATAGATGATGCTTCACATGTTGCGAATCTCTTTTGTAGGGAAATCTTACACCTACATGGAGTGCCAAAGATGATTGTCTCGGACCGCGACGTCAAGTTCTTGAGTTAATTTTGGAAGACCTTATGCGCCAAGCTCGGAATCAAGCTACTTTTCTCAGCGGCATACCATCCACAAACCAACGGCCAAACGGAAGTGACGAATCGAACACTTTAAACCCTACTACGTGTGTTGATCAAGAGGAACATCAAGGAGTGGGAAGAGTGTCTACCGATCGCCGAGTACGCCTACAACCGCGCAAGACAATCTACTACCGTCAAGTCCCCCTTCGAGTTCGTCTATGGATTCAACCCGTTGTCCCCATTGGACATTCTTCCTCTACCACTAGAAGAGCGCACCAATATGGACGCAAGTGCACGAGTGAACTATTTGAAGAAGGTGCATGAAGATACAAGGCACACCATCGAGCGCCAAGTACAACGCCTCGCGACCAAGATCAACACTAACAAGCAGCCCATGATATTCAACACACGAGATCTTGTGTGGATACACCTTCGCAAGGACCGCTTCCCCAACGAATGCAAGTCCAAGCTTCTACCTCGAGCCAATGGACCCTTCAAGGTGCTAGCACGCTACAACAACAACGCCTACAAGATCGACATCCCGCACGACAAGTACTCCGTGAGCGACATATTCAACGTCAAAGATCTCTCTCCCTACCATGGTGATGAGGTTTTCGATCTGAGGTCGGATCCTTCCTAAGGGGGGAGATGATGCGGAGCATCCTACGGCCACCCACACGGACCTATCTTCCTCTCCCAAGAGACCACATGGACTGATGACACGAGCGCGTGCAAGGGCTATCGAGAACAAGGTTAAATATCTCCTTGTTGAACTTCCCTTTGATCCACTTGGGACATGGCTACTACCTCAAACGGAGATGCTTTGTGTGCTTAGGTACCAAGGAAGCAACCAAGGAGAAGTTACGGTGCAATATGGACATCAAGTGCATGAAGAGAATCTGCCCAACCTAGAAGTATCGGTACAACCGCCTTGTACCGCCCAACTACCGCCCGGGCGGTACAACCGCTCAAACATCGCCCAACTACTGGCCTAGCTTCTGTGATCGGGCGGTGCAAGGCCGGTACAGCACTACTTTATCCTCGTAACAGCCCCCAGACCGGTACAACTGCCCCAAGAAATGGTACAACCGCTGAGCACATTCGGAAGCACCTCCAGGAACCAGTACCTGAGCGCCCAGCGGTACAACCGCCCCCATGACCGGTACTACTGCCCTACCTGTGTGCAATGAGAGGGGTTTCACCCCATGTATCCCCAACTTACCCCTTGGACTATATATACTTGTCCCTTAGCTCCGTACTAGGGTTAGCATTGTGTTAGCTCATATGTGAGATAGAGCTTCGTTCATCCATCTGGATCTACTCCATCGCGAGGGACCGTCGCCTCTTCGGAGAAGATCCACTTGGATTCAAGACCCCTAATGGGAAGACCTCAAGACCTCCTTTCGGGGAAGAACCGGTTACCTATGCATTGTCCTTTGTTGGATTCGGATGGTGTATCTCTTTGTGTTTCGAGGATCTAGCATATGTGTGACCATTCTTGTTGGTTTGAGTGATTCTCTCATGTCTCCTCTCGTGTTTCCCCTCGTGTTCTTCGTGTTCTTCGCGGAGTTTGCTCCAATCGTGAAAGGTCGGGCAACTAGGGTTCTACCCTACATCAAAGTTGTAGCAAATAACTAAGTGATACGATCTGATGCTAAGCTTATGGTTGGGTCTGTCCATCATAGCATTCTCCTAATGATGTGACCCCGTTATCAAATGACAACTCATGTCTATGGTTAGGAAACCTTAACCACCTTTGATCAACGAGCTAGTCTAGTAGAGGACAGCTCGGGACACAGTGTTGATTATGTATTCACACATGTGTTTAAGTTCCAAATCAATACAACTCTCGCATGAATACTAAACATCTATCATGAACAAGGAAATATGATAATAACCAATTTATTATTGCCTCTAGGGTATATTTCCAACAAGGACTACCAAAGAGCATTGGGTAAACTGAGGAGAACTAAGAAATGAGGGCATGAAAATAGAAATCCCAAACCTAAACCCCAATATATGAATTGTTTCATGAGGGGCTGTTTTGGATCCACATGTTTAATTATGTGGTTAGATTTATTTTAGTTACTTCTCTTGTATTTGCGGATGCTTGCATGGAGGGTATAATCATAAGTAGGTGTTTGTCCAAGTAAGAACGGTAGTTAGCTCCGATACACCCACGTAACACATATCAAGGCAATGAACGTAAGTCGATGGATCATGGTAAAGTAATTTGACGATATCCCATGTGTCCTCAAGAGCGTTTAGGCTGGCGAGAAAGAACATAAGAGCCTGCTAAAGGCCTCCAAGACTACTTCTGCGACCTCTGCCATGCTCGGAGGCTACTGACAGTGTCATACAGCAGGGTGGCTCACCCAAGGGAGCCTGACCTTAGGATTGTCCAGAGGCTCACGAGGCCCGGGATCAAAGGAAGCCCTAAGGAGCGCATCACAGACCTTCTTTCCCTCCAAGACAAGGGCGATGACAACCAAGATCGCATCTGCCTGCATGTAAACCCTAGCCTCTACCGTCTATATAAGGGGGCGTAGGGGGCTCTCAAGAGATCCATTCTCAGATTGAAACTTTCTATAGCAATCTCATAAACCATTGTAGACCCTCGCACGAGGCATCCCTCCAGCATGAATAACAAAAGCAAGCATGACGTAGGATATTACTCTACAGAGGCCCGAACCTGGGTAAAACCCTCATGTAACATCCGGTCTAAGGCTTCTAGCTGCGCTTGGACCCCTACTGAGGGATCTGGCAGTGCACCGTCACCACTGACCATTACGTCCAAAGGAGAAACTAACGAAACACTCAAGGCCACCAGATGTCCAGACCCCCGCGATCCACAGGACATCTGGTAACCACTAGACATCTAATACATCTGGTACCCTCTGTGCACAGGTTTAGGGCTTCAGCCCTTGTATCCCTCTCTCACCTCCTAGACTATGAATACCCCTTCACTTGGACAATTAGGTTTAGCACATCATACTAAACTAAATCCTAGAGAGATTTGCTCATTTACAACCCCATAGGAGACTAAGACCTCCATGGAGAAGATCTGATGTAGGGTGAAACCCTAGTTCATGATATTTTCACATTTGGAGGTGGGGAAAGGAGCAAATCAAGAGAAGAACACTCAATTAATCAAGATCCAATCACACATATGCTAAATCCACATACACAAAGAGGAGATACAAGGATCCAAATCCAAAACAAGTAGGTATCAAACGGTTGCTAGTTCATCCCAATCCTTGAAGGAGAGAGGTCTTGAATCCTAGAAGGATCTTCCCATGAAGGTGTCTTGAATCCACTTGGGGGATCTTCTCACATGGATGCCTTGATCCCCATGGGAGATGTAAGTGGATGAGCAAAGCTCTATCTCTACCTTGAGCTAACCCTTTCCTAACCCTAAAACATGGGCTAAGGAGGAGTATATATGTAGGATCGAGAAGAGGCGTCTAGAGGGGGGTGAATAGACTCTTAACAAAGAAAAGTAGCAGAATTAAATTTCTTCAAGTTAAGGTGGAGTTTTAGCACAAGTTTAAACATTCACAATACATTTCAAGCAAGCATGACAAGAGTATGTGAGCAGCCGAAAGTAAAGCATGCAAGTTGCAAGAATGTAATGGGATGGGATTGGAGTGTGCAAACGCAAATGGAGACACAGAGATTTTTGGCGTGGTTCCGATAGGTGGTGCTATCATACATCCACATTGATGGAGACTTCAACCCACAAAGGTAACAGTTGCGCGAATCCACGAAGGGCTCCACCCACGAACGGTCCACGAAGAAGCAACCTTGTCTATCCCACCATGGCCATCGCCCACGAAGGACTTGCCTCACTTGGGTAGATCTTCATGAAGTAGGTGATCTCCTTGCCCTTACAAACTCCTTGGTTCAACTCCACAATCTTGTCGGAGGCTCCCAAGTGACACCTAACTAATCTAGGATACACCACTCTCCAAAAGGTAATAGATGGTGTGTTGATGACGAACTCCTTGATCTCGTTCTTCAAATGATAGTCTCCCCAACACTTGGGGAAGGCTAGAGAACAAGATTCTTATGGTTGGAATGGAATATCTTGGTCTCAACATGTGAGTAGATGGTTCTCTCTCAAAAAATGTATGCTGGAAGTGTAGGCACGTTCTGATGGCTCTCTCCATGAAAGAAGAGTGGGTGGAGGGGTATAAATAGCATCCACACAAAATCTAACCGTTCCACACAATTTACCAAACTCGGTGAGACCGAATCATGAAACTCGGTTAGACCGATTTAGATCAAAATGTGAACGTTAGGATTTTCGGTGGGACCGATTTGATCAACTCGGTGGGACCGATGTGCTAGGGTTAGGGTAAAACCTCAACTCAGTTTGACCGATTACACAAACTCGGTGGGACTGATTTTGGTAATAAGCAAAACAGAGAGTTGGTCAGGAAAACTCGGTGGGACCGATTACTTATCTCGGTGGGACTGAAATAATTGCAACAGGTGATAGAGACTTTGCAAGCCCATCTCGGTGAGACCGAGATCCCATCGGTGAGACAGAATTGATTAGGGTTTCCGGCAGTGGCTATGTCAAATGGACTCGGTGGCACTGGATAGATCAAATAGGTGGGGCCGAGTTTGACTTTTGGTTTGGGACATATGTGGAACTGAGAAAGTGGTTGAGGGCTTTGGAGCATATCACTAAGCACTTTCAGCAAGCAAGCCATTAAGCAACACCTCATCCCCTTTTAATAGTATTGGCTTTTCCTATGGACGCAATGTGATCTTGGATCACTAAAATGAAAATGTAGAGTCTTGAGCTTGAGCTAATCTTTGTCCTTAGCATCTTGAAGGGGTTCCACATCCTCTTGTCCAAGCCAATCCACTACTGAAGTCATCAGAAATATACTAGGTAGAAGTATTAGTCCGACAAGAGATATGTTGACATTAATTACCAAGTCACCTAGGGAGTACTTGTGCTTTCAATCTTCCCCTTTTTGGTAATTGATGACAACATACATCCAAGCTTTAGATAAAGGTATGAATAATAACAAGTAAAGCTTTGGAAGGACATGTAACATGCATAGGCTCCCCCTACATGTATGCAATCATGTAAATATGGAATATAAGAGCATGTGAATGCATAAGCATGACAGAGCAAGCAATGAGTTACATGTATCTTGGCTATATGCATCAGAGCAAATGGTGTGGATTTAAGAAGTATACCTTCATGTTCATGAGTCCTTCTTGCAAACAATATGTACATCAGCAAGAGATCATCATGGACACGAGTGTGATGCATATACTTACCTTGTGGTCTTGAGCTGGCTTTGGAATAGATGAACCTGAGTAAACAAGGTTAGATAACACATAAAAATCTACTAAACAGAGCAAGAATAGGAAACCACAAGATTACCAAGATTGAGATGACATGTAGTGAGTGAGTACTAGGTACTCTATTGGATATAGACATGTCCCCAAAGGGTAAAGATATGGAATGAATTCAAGATTTCCTTCCCTTAGAAGTCTTTCTCCCCCTGAATCTTATATTGGATAATGGGAGAATATAGGGAAAAGGAAATCATAGCAAAACAAATCAGAGCACAGTAAACATAACACAAACTAATATGTATTTCCCCTCTTAAAGACATGTGACTTCTATCCTCTTGAATACCAAGCATCTAGGGCTCTCTCTCTCTCTCTTTGATGTGATTAAGCACTCTCCCCTTTTGATGTGATTAAGCTTTGATGTGATCTGTCTCCCCCTTTGACATCAATTTCCAAGAATGGTCTTCTGGAATGTGAGTCGAAAAGGGTTTGGTCCTCGAGTCACGAAACAAAGCAACATGTTGAATGTGATGCCGGTAGAGGACAAGAATCATTGGGTTGAGCTAGAATAAATATGCAGGATGCAAATGGAAAAGTGTCTTCTCACCATTGAAATCGGTAGCACCAAGTTGTTTTCTTCGATGGCATTGAAATGGTCTGGTTTGGCCGAAGGAGACAAACCGGTGTGTCTGAGTTCAACATAGAGAGAGACCAATTGTCATCTCAGCTCACTAGGAAGATAAGATCTCATAAAGATTTGCAAGGAATTAACTGAAGGATTTGCAATGAATTAGATGCAGGTAATGCAGAACATAACAAAGAACAGAATAGAAATCTAGATGAAGTTTTTTTGATAAACGAAGGGGAACAAATATGCAAGAGACAAATGCAAGAACACAGATCAACACTAGAGAACTTCATCTAGAATTGGTCGGCGACAAAGTCACCTATGTTAGAGTATATCGACTGAGGAGTCAAGTGAGAACACTTGATCGTAGGTCATACTCATCTTTTAAGGTCAAAATGGGGTTACCATTTTTCGTTTAAGCATTTTGATGTATTCACATCTTGTTGAGCTGCTTTGACCCATGTCTTGGAGTAAAGATTCTCTAAGATGGAATATCATACCTTGGGTGGTGGTCTTGATCTTAATAATGTAGTTGAACTTGTGTGGGATGCTCAAGGTTGATGTAGCTCATCAATGATTGGGAGCACCACTTGTAGTTTGAGTTCATCTACCTACATGGGTTAGTCCTGCAA
This sequence comes from Triticum dicoccoides, assembly GCF_002162155.2. Classification (NCBI taxonomy): domain Eukaryota; kingdom Viridiplantae; phylum Streptophyta; class Magnoliopsida; order Poales; family Poaceae; genus Triticum; species Triticum dicoccoides. The sequence continues at coordinate 324,333,247 of NC_041386.1, forward strand.
GGAAAAGCACTTGTGTATCCAAAATGTCAATCATGAAATTTGATACCAAATGAAATTTGATATAAAGATTTTGTCAAAGGATGTGTTGAAAGGTTTCATGCTTCCTTGTCTTCAACCACCATATTGTAGAGACTTGCTGATGTAGAGATTTCTCAAGATGTGAGTGATTTGCAATCTCATAGATTTAGATTCATCCAAGTACCTACAAGGGTTAGATAACATGCAAGGGTGCAAGTATGTATTCAAGACATATGATCATCATCATAAGAGAAATATCAAGGATTAGTCAAAGGCTCATGCCCTGCATGTATCCGAATGGAGTTCCTACTCCAAGTTTGAGGCATAAATGATGTTCAATTCACCTCTCAAACGACAAAATACTTTCTCATCAAGCGGTTTGGTGAATATATCCGCCAATTGCTTATTGGTACGAACATGCTTAAGATCAATGTCCCCTTTAGCAACATGATCTCAAATGAAATGATGACAAACCTCAATATGCTTAGTTCATGAATGTTGCACGAGATTGTGAGCGATCTTAAAAGCACTTTCATTGTCACAAAGGAATGGATCATGTTTCACATAGATCCCATAATCTTTAAGAGTTTGGGTCATCCAAAGTAATTGAGCACAACAAGAACCGACGGCAATGTATTCTGCTTCGGCAGTAGATAAGGATATCGAGTTTTGTTTCTTGGAGGACGAACACACAAGAGATCTACCAAGAAATTGACAAGTCCCCGAAGTGGACTTTCTATCAACCTTGTCACCGGCATAGTCCGAGTCGGAATAGCCAACAAGATCAAAAGAGGACCTCTTAGGATACCAAATGCCAAAATTTGGTGTATGAATTAAGTATCTCACTATCCTTTTACAACCTGAAGATGACATTCTCTGGGGGCGCTTGATATCATGCACACATGCACACACTTAACATAATATCGGGACGGGGGCACATAGATATAACAATGAACCAATCATAGAGTGATGAACCTTTTGGTCAACCAGTTTGCCATCCTTAGTCAAGTCAAGATCTCCACTAGTGGGCATGGGTGTATTCATGATGCAAAGCACGGACATCACCATGTACTCCTTCATAGCACATCAAGCCCCAAGTGGACCTACCGGACTTAAGGTGAACCCGCTCCTCTCCAAGAGTTACATGAATATCCATAGGACTTGTTTGCTACCTCACCATGGATCATTGTGTATCACTAGGTATGAGGACGACCGCCACCAAGCAGTTGGGGAGCATCCCGGAGGCCAAGGAGAAGGACCCCAAGGCCACAAGGAGGAAGGAGTGCAACAAGATCAACGCTGCACCTCCCAGGCGACCCCGTGCCCACGGGCCTCGAAGACCCTGTGCGCAGGGACTACACAAGGAGCTAGCGCTGGAGCACCCTGTGCGCACTAGCTTGTACCGTGCCCACGGGACCCCCATGCGCACAGGCCCAACTTACCCCGTGCGCACGGGCCCTACGGGATGGACGTTTGTGATTGCTGTTTGGGCCTCCTCTTCATCCACCTCGTCCCTCACCTCCAGCCACCTATATATTCCGTACCTAGACCATTTGTTAGGGATAGAAAAGTATAGCAAAGTATATGAGATGATTATGTGAGCTTTGCTCCTTGTACCCACTCCTCTAGGAGATCATGTCCTCCTAAGGGAGAAGATCCACTTGTGGATATCAAGACCCCCACATGTGGGAAGGATCCCCATGATAGGATCATCGAGACCTCTCTCCTCATAGGATTGGTATGAACTAGTATCTTGTATCTTTCCTTTGTTGTTCTTGAATCATTGTGACCTCTTGTATGTTCTTGGATCTAGCATATGTGTAATTGGATCTAGTCAATTGAGTGTTTCCTCTTGTTTTCTCTCTAGTGTTCTTCTTGTTCTTGGGGATTCCCATCCAATTCATGAAAGATCTCCACTTAGGGTTCCACCCTACAACATCTTGGTGTCAAGAGCCACATTAATCACGAAATTGGAGCCCCCTCTTTGTTTTCTAGCCTCGTTTTGTTGTTTTTGTCCCAATTTCGAATGTTCCCCACCAAAAATAGCCCCAAAGTTTTTTGTGATTTGTTGGTTTGATGAGGTTTTGTTGGATTTGATCCATGGATTTGCTTGGTTTCAAGTGGATCTAGCTTTTCTCCACCTTCCCCTACCTTCCATCCTTCGATTTTGACCTCAGATTCGAGATTACCCGTGGATCCGGAGCAGTTCGTCCACTCATAGAGCACCCCGTGCACACGGGCCATCGGGACCCCCTGCACACTGGCCAGACAGACTCAGTGTGCATGGCCCTTCTAGCACGCTTCGGCCACTTGGTTTTCGCCCACCCCACCCTCCCATACCACCCCCATACCCCCAACTACACCCCAGCAACAAAATCCATCCATTTGGAGCCCAGATCGCGAAGAGCTCCGCCAAACAAGCGTGTCCTAGGTGACCCCATGCCCTCGGTGTGTGTACCATGTGCACGGGACCCCGTGTCCATGGGCCTTGTACCCCGTGGGCATGACCCCACTACAGCAGCCGCGTGCACTTCACCGTTTCGGCCATAACTTTCTCATCCGGAGTCCGATTTTCGCATTCTTTATCTCGTTGAGTAGCTATTGACATCCCCCATCCACCTAGATAGGTTCCAACACCATTTGACTCCATCAAATTTTTGCCATCTCGGCATCTTTGCCTAGGCCCTCCACCATATCATCCACAAAATCATCATAGCCTTCCGTAGCCTAACCCTTTTTGCTCCATATAGCATTTGTGGTTGTTTGAGTGGTGACTTGAGTCTCCTAAGGTGTTTCAGCTACTTAGTGACGGTCGCTTCTTCATCAACCACCACCACCACTTCCGCATTGCCATCTCCACTTACACCATTTGACATTTTCCGTATGAGATATTGAGTGTGTGGTTTTTACCGTTTCCTAAGGTGTTTCGGCTACTTAGGGACGGGTCTACATAATCTTGGTATCTACATCAAGACCACCGCCACTCATCATTGCCACGAGGTCGTCATCGACATAGACCACTTCACCATTTTGACAATCTAACCGTAAGCAAGAACGGTAACCTCTATATCATCTTGGTATCGCGGTATCCCATCATTGTACATTCTTGCCATTACATTGTTAACCCCTTAGCCCATTTTGCGTCACTTGACTATCGAGACTAGCCATTTGAGTATTGTCGGCAACGTTACTTGTGCACATTAGTGATCTGTACCTTCCAGTGCATACATATCATATTGGTATCATCTTGGTATCATATCATTCTTGTGTCACAAGATTGTTCCCGCATATACAAAATCGCTATCTTTGTTTGTGCCTTTCGCATAGTGGCCATATCAAAAAAAGAGAATAAGCTTTTAAGCAAAAGAAAAGAGAGCAAAGAAGCTTGTAAGCAAGAGCCATAGCATCTCCACATTGCATACCATACTACCATATTGATCATCTTGGATCATCATATGCGAAACACCGGAACATCATACACATAGCATACTTGGGATAGAAAGCTCATACATTTTGCATCTTATAGGTTGTGCACAAGTGTCGTATCCACCTATTAAGAAATCATGCTAGCGTCTCTCTTGAGTTGTGCAACACGAGCGTTTTCCGTGGATTCCACATTTTGTGCTCATTCCTTGGTTGCACGACCCATTTATCTATCCGTGTGTGTGTTTCCGTGTGGCACATATTGCTATTGGTCTACTTGTTTCACTTGCGAATTTGTGAATCTTTTCCAACATTATTGACTCTTGCTAACATTTTTGCATCAAATTTTTGTGCCACTATCCTCACCGAGCTCCACCATAAGCCTTACTTGTGTAGGTGTGAGGATTGATAAGATCCGGTACCAATTGTGCTATTTCCTTGTTACATTATTGAGTGATCATTGATCCATCTTCAACATTGGATAAGGTACATTGGTCTAGTTCTTTCCTTTCTTCCACTCACATTTGTCGAGTCTTGTGATGGATAGGCAAGGCATTTCATCTCCGGTCTTCCACAACAACAACGGCGCGGACAACTACATCACCAAAACGCCCATCTTCGGACTACAACGAGCAATGCGAGGCACTGAGTGACTCACCATCGACATTCACCAACGCGAACCACGGACAAGGGACTACATCGACACCAAGTTGGACGCACAATTGGATGACATCCGACACGTGTGGGCCAACTACAAGTCTTCTTCCTCTTTGTCATCCTCACGGCAGAGACGCTCAAGTCGCAAGGCTTCATTACGGCCACAAGATGCAAGTACCACGCGGCACCGTCAGGAAAACCTTCAGGAGTACAAGAGAAGACCACGAGAAGAGCACCACCAAGATGGAGCTACGACTACTACTACTACTTCGGCATCTTCGCCAAGTGTTATCAAGGCATCTTCGCCTTTCAACATACGGCATCTTCGCCTACCTCCGACGAGTACGCCTACTTCGACATCATCAAGTCCAAGGCGATCACCTACGAGCGAGGGCGACACTTCGATCTTCGTAAGCCCCTCAAGGGAGATGGTTGAGGATGGGATTTTCCCTTCGACTAGGGTGACATATGATGACTTGAGTGACTTGTGCCACCATATTGAGAGTGAGAGTGACTTCACCACTAGCCCCATATATGACGAGTTGCCACAACTCCCGTGTGAGGAGAGCCACAACCCCCACCACTTGAGTGAGATGAGTGACTCCACCATATGTGAGTTTGAGTGCACCTACCTTGAGGGAGTGAGTGAACCACCACATAGAGAGAGTGAGATAGTTGATAGGTCATGTGAGGCCACTTTCAACTCTAACGACTTGACCTCTACCTCTATTGTGTATTCTCATTTGGTGCTAGGTCCCATTTATGATGATGCGTCGACCCTCGACGACTTCGTCCTTCCTATGGACAAGATGATGGCCATGGTGGAATACGATGCACCCCCACATGGTTCCATCACGATGAAGATGACCACGACTCGGTCTTCGACACCTCACCTACACCACATGAGTGGAGCTCCAAAGGTAACATAGGTGATGGTGCTTCTCTTGTCCCACTAGTGGACTATCTTGCAAATCATTGCTTGCATGATGATGATCACCCTATGGATTCATCACATACTATGTCTTGTTTCGACATGCCACCCATTTATGATGAATATGATGATGAGCATGTTGATTTGCCTAGTTGTGATGCTATGCTCCATAGGATATCATGTGAAAATTATTTTGGTCACATCATGTTTGACAATCCATTAACCTTGTCATATGCTATGAGTGAGATCTCACATATTGCATCATTTCAATCTCAACATAGTAACTATGCATGCCCCATTAAAATAAATCCTATTTGCACATATGGCATAGATGATGAGATGATGGTCATTGGCTTTTGTTTCTCTTGCGATGATATTGCTATGCTTCCTTTGCAAAATTTGTGCAATTCATCTCATATGCCATGCCATGACAATTAGTGTGTTTCGCATGATTACATCCCTTGTGTGCACCACATGCATACCATTCCTCACAATGCTCTAGATATTTCCCATGATGCATTACATCCTTTGAGTCTCCATTATGCTATACATAACAACAAACCTCTCATGATGGATGACATGTTTCAATATCATGCAACTCATTTATTTGAGCATTGGCTATTTTGTGCTAACCAACACAAGCACGTGCGCATCATGATGGATGATGTGTACATCTACCACGCACACACAATTTTTCCTTTGTCTTTGTTTTGTGTAAGTACTCATGTATACTCGTCAACCTCTCAATCCCAAGAGTTGAAGAAATGAGCTCTTGAGAGCAAAGATGACTTCGGATCCCGTGGACTACCCTTACCACCATTCATTTTACGCCACGACTACGCGCATCTCTTCTAATTGGCTCTCACACGGCTTTGGGTTATATATCACTTGTTATGTTATGCCCATTTTCTCGTGTTCATTTTGCATGATATGCCTCTTTCCATGCCTTTGCCATGCAATTGTGACCCTTGCTTGCATCTACCCATGATTCACCAATATGCTACTCCTATGTGTATTTGCATGCTTTGTGGAGATCCTTGTTGCTAGCCATGTTTATCATGTGCCTCATGCTTTTGATGCTTGTTGTGTTGGGAGAGTCATTATGCCACATTGATATTTACATATGCCCTCTCGCTAATACATTGATGATATTTTGTTCATATCTTGTTTTCATGTTTGTCATATGTCATGTGAATTATTCATGCCCACCATTTGCACACATGACATGATTGCAATGATCCCTTCTAGTATGTTGCATCTTCGCACTACTAGCTTGCACCACATGATTGACTTGGTTGCTTCACACATGATGAACAATTGTTGTTTCCTTTGTGTTGAGTGCCATGATATCTTCACTCCACCATATGCACATTATGCTCGGATTGTCTTACACTTGACCTATGTGTTTAGACATCTCATTATGTTTGGTGTTGTGAATGCTTCATATGCATACCATATACCATTTGTTGAGCGCCTTATGCATGCTTTGTATGAGTTTGAGGTAGATGCTTATTCTCTTGACACACATATTTGCATCGCTACCTCACATCTACATGCTTGTTTCCATGATGTCCTTGATTTCGCTCAATTTATGTGCTTTCATGCCATGTCACAATCCTTTGTTACACCATATGCTATGCATGATGACGACACTTGTTTGGTGAATCTCCACTTGAATGGTTGGTTTTGCACTAATGCTAACCACATTTGTTTTTCCAAGTGTTTGTTGTTCGTGCTCCTTTTGAAGGAATCACAAGATAGTGCGACATTGGAGAGTGCACATTTGGAACTACAAGATGACGAATGCTTGGTGACCGTCCACTTCTACACGATGCCATCATATCTTTCCCATGGTGATTTAGATTTCGATCTGAGTTCGGATCTTTCCCAAGGGGGAGGGGATGATGCGCAGCATCCTACGGACATCACCATGTACTCCTTCATAGCACATGAAGCCCCAAGTGTACCTACTAGACTTAAGGTGAACCCGCTCCTCTCCAAGATTTACATGAATATCCATAGGACTTGGTTGCTACCTCACCATGGATCATTGTGCGTCACTAGGTACGAGGACGACCGCCACCAAGCAGTTGGGGAGCATCCCGAAGGCCAAGGTGAAGGACCCCAAGGCCACAAGGAGGAAGAAGGAGTGCAATAAGATCAACTCTGCACCCCCCAGGTGACCCCGTGCCCACGGGCCTCAAAGACCCCGTCTGCATGGACTACAAAGGGAGCTGGCGTTGGAGCACCCCGTGCGCACGGGCTTGTACCGTGCCGGACCCCCGTGCGCACGGGCCCTACAGGATGGACGGCTGTGCTTGATGTTTGGGCCTCCTCTTCATCCACCTCGTCCCTCACCTCTAGCCACCTATATATTCTGTACCTAGACCATTTGTTAGGGATAGCAAAGTATAGCAAAGTATATGAGATGATTATGTGAGCTTTGCTCCTTGTACCCACTCCTCTAGGAGATCATGTCCTCCTAAGGGAGAAGATCCACTTGTGGATATAAAGACCCCCACATGTGGGAAGGATCACCATCATACGATCATCAAGACCTCTCTCCTCATAGGATTGGGATGAACTTGTATCTTGTATATTTCCTTTGTTGTTCTTGAATCATTGTGACCTCTTGTATGTTCTTAGATCTAGCATATGTGTGATTGGATCTAGTCAATTGAGTGTTTCCTCTTGTTTTCTCTCTTGTGTTCTTCTTGTTCTTGGGGATTCCCCCTCCAATTCGTGAAAGATCTCTACTTAGGGTTCCACCCTACAACAATTCATACCTTTGCATTCTTGCATGTTGAACTTCTTGAAAAAGTCGTTGGTATAATTTGTTTGGGAAACAAAGGTACCCTCTTTAGTTTGCTTGATTTGCAACCCAAGAAAGAACTTGAGTTCTTTCATCATAGACATCTCAAACTTGTCCGACATTACCTTTCCAAACTTTTCACTGAAATGAGGGTTAGTTGAACCAAATATGATATCATCAAAATAAATTTGGCACACAAATAATTCACCATTAACCCATTTAGTAAAAAGAGTAGAATCTATCTTTCCAATCTCAAAGCCTTTTTCAATAAGAAACTTGGTCAAGCATTTATACCATGCTCTAGGAGCTTGTTTAAGACCATAAAGGGATTTGTGAAGTTTGTAAACATGATCGGGTTTCTTAGGATTAACAAAGCCGGGAGGTTGTTTAACATAAACTTCCTCCTCAATTTCACCATTTAGAAAAGCACTTTTAATGTCCATTTGGTACAAGGTGATATCATGGTGATTACATAGGCAAGTAAGATGCGGATGGACTCAAGTCTAGCAACGGGGGCATATGTCTCACCATAGTCCATACCTTCGACTTGAGTGTAGCCTTGGGTGACAAGACGTGCTTTGTTGCGAACGAATTGTCCATCTTCGTCTTGCTTGTTGTGAAACACCCATTTGGTACCGATGATGTTGTGGTTGTTGTCGGGCTTCTTAACCAATGTCCACACTTGATTCATTTCAAAGTTGTGTAGCTCTTCATGCATGGCATTTATCCAATCCGGATCTTCCAATGCTTCTTCAACCTTCATAGGTTCAATGCTAGAGATGAATGAATAATGTTCACATAAATTTGTGAAACGAGTTTTAGAGCGAGTGATTCTCCCGGTTTGGATATCATTGAAGATTTGCTCGACGGGATGGTCTCGTGAAACTCTTGCTCTAACTCGTGAGAGATTTTTTTTGGTCTGGGTGGAACATCTTCTTCATCATCTTGTTCTTCTTCTTGTCCTTCTTCGTTGTTGACGTTTTTGTTCTCTTGTCGAGGTGGAGAAGGAGGTTGATGAGGTTCATCTTGGTGTACTTCCTCGTTCTCTTCATCTTGGTGTGTCCCACTTGTGGATGCTTCCATGTCAACTCTTGGTTCACCTTGTCGCAAGGTAGAAGCTTCCACTTGGACGGACGAGGTACTCTCCTTCACCTCCGTTGGACGAATCTTGCCAATCGAAAAGTCTTGGATTGCTTCCGAAGGGTCTTTGTCTCCTACATCAATTGGCAATTGCTCTACTTGTGAGCCGTTAGATTCATCAAACTTCACATCTACCGTCTCTTCAACCTTTCGGGTGAAATTTTTGTAGACACGTTAGGTGTGAGAGTTTGAGCCATAACCGAGTAGGAAACCCTGATGAGATTTAGGAGCAAATTTAGAATGACGATGCTTATCAAGAATGTAGCACTTTGAGCCGAATACCCAAAAGTATCCAACTTGGGGTTTGTTACCGGTGAGAAGCTCGTATGATGTCTTGCTAAGTAGCTTGTGAAGATAAAGGTGATTTGTTGCATGCCAAGCTATTTCAACCGCCTCCGCCCAAAAGTGTTTTGGCGTCTTGTACTCATCAAGCATCGTTCTTGCCATCTCACTAAGTGATGCGGAGCATCCCACGTTCATCCCCATGTACACTCCGACTGCTCTCCAATCCCCAAGAGAACATAAGACGAGACCTCAACTATACACCATTGGACACAAGGTGAACTCGCTCCTCTTAGAACCATCACTTTCCATACGTTAGACATGGCTACTACCTCAGACATGTGTGCTATGCATGATCACGAACCAAGAGGAAGCCCATGGACAAGAAGGCGAGGACACCAAGCGCGAGAAACGAGAAGAAGAGCTGCGAAAGAAGCTCCAGCCACCGGACGACCGGTCGGGACCGGACGTCCGACGCTTGAACACCCACCGGACGACCGGCGATCTCGCACCCGTGCCAAAATGGGCGGACGTCCGACAAGTCTCGGACGTCCGACACACTCCAGCGGCCGGATGTCCGGTCGTCCCCGGAAATCCGGCACCACCTCAATCGAGCCAAAACGCTGGACGTCCGACAAGTACCGGGCGACGGGACCCTCGCGAGCCACCGGCCGCAACCCATGTACCCCCCACTTCGCCCCCTTTTGCACTAAGACTATAAATAGACCCCTATTCATCCTAGCTAGGGTTAGCATTGGTTTAGCTCATATTTAGAGATAGAGCATTGCTCATCCACATCAGATCTACTCCACGAGAGAGACCGCGGCCTCTACGTAGAAGATCCCTTTGGATTCAAGACCTCCTTGCGGAGAAGAACTTCAAGACCTCCTTACGGAGAAGACCGGTTACCTCTTGTATCGTCCATTGTTGACTTTGGATCTTGTATCTTCCTTTGTGTTCATGGATCTAGCGCATGTGTGATCATTCTTGTTGGTTTGAGTGTTCTCTTGTGTTCCCCTCGTGATTTTCCCCTCATTTCCCTCCTCGTGTTCTTCGTGTTCATCGCGGGATCCGCTCCTTTCATGAAAGAACGGACCATATGGTTCCTACCCTACATCATCTTGGTATCTAGAGCCACGTTGATCACGTTTTCGGAGCCTCCCCTCTTCGTTTTCTAGCCTAATTTTGTTGTGTTCTTCCCCAATTTTGAAAATCCCCACCAAAAATAACCCCAATTTTTTTGTGATTTGTTGGTTTGAGGAAGTTTTGTTGATTTTTATCCATGGATTTGCTTGGTTTCGAGTGGATCTAGAATTTCCCCAAGTTTCCCCATGTTTCGTCCACGAAATCTCATCAATTTTGACCCCGAAATCATCATTTTCCGCCCAAAATCACGGCCCAGATCTCAAATCCCGCGTTGACCCCGACACACCGGACGACCGACCTTTTACGGACGTCCGGAGCCCCTGGAATGACTGGTCGACCGAAACCCCTAACCCGAGCCAAATTTACAGATTTCCGAGCCCGCCCAGACGTCCGGCCCCCGGACATCCGACCTTGTCCGGACGTCCGTAACCTGTAGTTTCAGATTTCAGCTAATTTTTGTTTCGACCATAACTAATTCATCCGGAGTCCGATTTTCGCGTTCTTTAGCTCGTTGGAAATCTCTTGACATCCCCCTTCCCACAAAAATACCACCAACATCTTTTGACTCCATAAAAGTTTGACAATTTTGGCATCTTTGCCTAGGGCTTCCACCACATCATCCGCTACTCCACCATCAACTTCCGCAACGTAACCAATTTTGTTCCCCATTGCATTTGTGGTTGCTTGAGGAGTGATTTGAGTCTCCTAAGGTGTCTAAGATACTTAGGGATGGTTGCTTCTTCATCGACCACCACCACCACCATAACTTCCGCATAGGCTTGACCACTATACACTCCCGATACCCCAACTTAACCCAATTTTGTTTGTGTTGTGAGTTGTGTCTCCTAAGGTGTTTCGGCTACTTAGGGACCGTGCTTCCAACTCCCACACCGTGCATAGTCCACCACCTTACCATCCATTTCCGCATTGCCTACTCGCAAAACACATCATTGCATTTCCGCAATCCCTTTGAGCTTCCGCAACCACCACCGCATCCCGCTACCACCATTTTGACATTTGACGTTTGAGATTTTGAGTTCGCGGTTTTTCCGTTTCCTAAGGTGTTTCGTCTACTTAGGGACAAGTCTCCATCATCTTGGTATCTCCATCAAGATCACCGCCACTCATCATCGACACGGATAGTAACCTCCATATCATCTTGGTATCGTGGTATACCTCCATTGTATATTCCCTTGCCATTGCATTGATAACCCCTAGCCCATTTTGCATCACTTGCCTATCGAGACTAGCCATTTAGTATTGCCGGCAACGTTACTTGTGCACATTAGTGGTCTACACCATACATTGCATATATACCATATCATATTGGTATCATCATATCATCTCTTGTGCATCAAGATTGTTCCCATATATACCCAATTGCTATCTTGGTTTGTGCATTTCGCATTGTGGCCATACAAAAGAAAAAAAAAGAAGAATAAGCTTTTAGGCAAAGAAAAAGAGTGAACAAATAGCTTGTAAGAAAGTGCCATAGCATCATACCACATTGCATATAAGATTGTCATATCCGATCATCTTGGATCCTACCACCGGAACATCATACATTTTGCATATCATAGGTTGTGCACAAGTGTCGTATCCGCCTATTGAGCAATCGTGCTAGCGTCTCTCTTGAGTTGTGCAACACAAGCGCTTTCCACATTTTGTGCTCATCCTTGGTTGCACGACCCCATTTATCTATTCGTGTGTGTGTGTTTCCATGTGCCACATATTGCTATTGGTCTACTTGTTTCACTTGCGAATTTGTGAATCTCTTTCAACATTATTGACTCTTGCTAACATTTTGCATCAAATTTTTTGTGCCACTATCCTCACCGAGCTCCACCATAAGCCTTGTAGGTGTGAGAAACCGACAAGAATTGGTACCAATTGTGCTATTTCCTTGTCCACAATGGAGTGATCATTGATCCACTTTCAACTTCGGTCAAGGTAAATTTGGTATTCGTTCTTCTCTTTCTACCACTCACATTTTTCTCTTGGAGTGATGGATAGGCAAGGCATTTCAGCTCCGGTCTTCCACAACAACGACGGCATGAACAACTACATCACCAAAGCGTCAATCTTCGATCTACAACAAAAAATACAAGGCGCACAATCAGGATTGAGCGAGCACATCGAGAACCTCTCCATTGACATTCACCACTCCAAAGCGAGGAAAAGGGACTACATCGACAACAAGCTTTGCGCACAAAATGAGGAGCAAGATGCAAGGATGGAGGAGATTCGGACTTTGTTGGCCCAATGTTCTTCCCATTCATCATCCTCAAGGCGGCGGCGAGCAAGTCAATCATCTTCGGAGCGCCCAAGCGACGCAAGCGCAAGTCGCCCACGTCCACATCTCCATGGAGACGACCATCACGTTCGTGATCCACATCATCATGAAGGGGAAGTCACCTCCAAGCATCATGTGCACGACGACAACGAATGCCATCGAGCTCAAGCACGACAGCGACACCATCATCATGAAAATGCTCGCCAAGCGCAAATGCACAAATCCCAACAAGCCCTACTTCACGCCAAGGCCAAACTTCATGAGCACAAGAGAAGACTGCGAGACGAGCACCACCAAGACAGAGCTACGTCTACACCAACCACTTCAGCATCTTCGCCATGTGCTATCAAGGCATCTTCGCCTTTGGACGTACGGCATATTCGCCTACTTCCCATGAGTTCGCCTACATCGACATCTTCATGTACAAGGCAACCACCTACGAGCGATGGCGACACTTCCATCTTTGGAAGCCCCTCAAGGAAGATGGCCGAGCATGGGAAATTCCCTTCGGTCATGGAGACGAGCTACGAGGTGCCACATCATATGGGCCTCCTACAACAAGACAGCGACAAGAAGGTCGAGCAAGGGCCATCCCCTTCGACCACAGCCACGAGCATGAACCTCTTCAACTACATGAAGACGGCGCCCCAAAAGGACTCATTTTCCGAGTCAAGTTGCGAGACCGCACATGAGACCTTACCTTTGGTCTTAGAGGAGAGTGATGATGTGCCATCTTCGGCCTTCATCCACGGCTACGAATACGACATGATTGAGCATGGAGACATTTGCACCTACATCTCTCCAAAACCCACATATGCCGAGATGCCCCAGTTGCCATGTGAGGAGAGTCACCACCACATGAGTGACATGAGTGAATCCACCACACGTGACATTGAGAGCATTTCCTATGAGAGGATGAGTGTGACCACCGCTAGCCCCACACTTGAGAGCATGCCACACATCCTATGTGAGGTTGAGAGCCATTTGAGTGACTCCACCAACCATATGAGTGAGAGCATCCGAGAGGGAGTGAGTGAGCCACAACACTTAGTGAGTGAGGTAGTTGACATGGCACGTGAGGCCACTATGATTTCTAACGATTTAACCTCTACCCCGAATGTGTTTTCTTCTTTGGTGCTAGGTCTCCTACATGACGACACACCTATCCTCGACGAGTCCATGCCTCTAATGGAGACAACGATGGCCATGGTGGACGATGATGCACGCCCACATGGTTCCATCAAGATGAAGATGACCATGACTCGGTCTTCGACACCTCACCTACAACACATGAGCGATGCTCCAAAGGTAACATAGGTGATAGTGCTTCTCTTGTCCCACTAGTGGACTATTTTATGAATGATTGCTTGCATGATGTTGACACACCTATTCCCATGCTTCATGCTAGTGCCACTTCATGTCATGACTTACCTATTTATGATGAATATGATGATGAGAATGTTGATTTGCCTAGTTGTGATGCTATGCTCCATAGGATATCATGTGAGAATTCTTTTGGTCACATCATGTTTGACAATTCATTAGCCTTGTCATATGTTAAGACTGAGATATCCCATATTGCATCATTTCAATCTCAACATAGTAGCTATGCATGCCCCATTACAATAAATCCCATTTGCACTTATGGCATAGATGATGAGATGATGGTCATTGGCTTTTGTTTTTCATGTGATGATATTGCCATGCTTCCTTTACATGATTTGCGCAATTCATCTACTATGCCATGCCATGATCACATTGTACCAAATATGCTTTATTTTGGATGTTGTCATAATTGTTTGCACCGTATGCATTCCATGAATAACAATGCTCTACATATTTCTTGTGATGCATTACACACTTTGAGTCTCCATTATGCTATACATAACAACAAACCTACCATGATGGATGACATGTTTCTATATCATGCATCTCATTTATTCGAGCATTGGATATTTTGTGCTATCCAACACAAGCACGTGGGCATCATGATGGATGATGTGTACATCTACCACGCACACACAATTTTCCCTTTGTCTTTGTTTTGTGTAGGTACTCCCGTATACTCGTCAACCTCTCAATCCCAAGAGTTGACGAAATGAGCTCTTGAGAGCAAAGATGACTTGGGATCCCGTGGACTATCCTTACCACCGTTCCTTTCGCGGAAGGACTATGCGCATCTCTCTCACTTGGCCCTCACACTTCTATGGGCTATATACCGCTTGTCGCTTCATGCTCATTTTCCCGTTTTCACTTTGCATGCTATGCTTACTTCTATGCCTTTGCCATGCAATTGTGACCCTTGCGTGCATCTACCCATGATTCACCATTATGCTACTCCTATGTGTATTTGCATGCTTGGTGGAGATCCTTGTTGCTATTGCCATGTTTATCATGTGCCTCATGCTATTGATGATATTTTGCTCATATCCTCCTTTCATGATTGTGATATGTCTTGTGCATTATTCATGAACACTATTTGCACACATGACATACTTGACATGATTCCTTCTAGTATGTTGCATCTTCGCATTACTATCTCACGCCACTTGATTTCTATGATTGCTTGCTTTGTCGCATCACCCATGTTAAATTATTGTTTGCTTTCTTGGGTTGATGACGTATATGCTCATGCCTCTCACATGATACATCTTGTTCATTGTCGCTTGCCTCCAATTGTTGCATCTATGCTTATTGATCGTGGAGACTTGGACACTTTACTTGTGATGCATGCTTGCTTGATTGAGCCTATTGCATTTGGTTGTTCTCACATCGTATGCCTCCTTACTATGAAATGCTCCTTTGTCCTTTCTTATGATGAGCATGATGCATACACTTGTTGGGTATCTTACCACACGAATGATAGGTTTTGCACTTCCGCTAACCTCATTTGTTTTTCTGAGTGTTTGTCATGTTCTTTCATGTTGAAGGATTCACAAGGCGGTACTGTCATGACACAACTTGGTCATGCGAAGGCATACACGATGTGCAACACCAACTTTTGCAACAACCTCCTAAAGGTGAACTCCTTCCCTTTGAGCCATCCTCAAATACGCATATTGGATGGGCCATTCTTTCATTGTTGTTTTCTCCTTCTTGTCTACATGTTGCACCTATTGAATGAAGGACTGACATTGAAGATTGGCTCTATGGACCTTCGCATTGAGGAGTGCTCGGACTTATTGGAAGCACCTTCGAACCTCCACTCATGCCACGACATCGAGCTTTGGTACACCAACACCTCCATATTTGTTGATTGTGCTCACACATGTCATGCTCATTGGACATCTCACACACATGAAAAATTTGCATCTTATGGATGGATTGACTCATATTATGATTGCCTTGTTGCATCTTGTATTCCCATGTCATCCATGATATATGAGCTTGTGCATTTCCTTAGCAAATTTGTTGTGATCTACCTTGATGGCATATTCATACATCATGATCATATTGCCCATCATCAATTGCATGATCACATACTCATCTTGAGCATCCATTGCCATATTCATACTATTGATAAACCATCTCTCTGTGACATCATTTTGCACCGTGGTTGCATTGATCATATTCACAACACATTTGTGTGTGCCATGAATGCTTTTGCTCCCATGAATGCTTTGCATACCATTCCATCTCTTTTGGATAAGCTTCATGCACCTTGTCATGCTCAATCTTGTTGCACGAACTCATTCTTACATGATGGACACTTTGTGTGCTCTAACCATTGTATTTCCGGGTGTCGTTTGTGTTTGCTCTTTTTGCATATATACCATTCCGGCGACACCTTGGATTACTTGGATTGCTGCAATGTCTTCCAATCCGTCCAACTACGAGCCCGTCCACGACTACCGTTTCCATGGTGATGAGGTTCATGATCCGAGGTCAGATCTTTCCCAAGGGGGGAGATGATACACAGCATCCCACATTCATCCCGATGTACACTCCGACTACTCTCCAAGCCCCAAGAGAACATAAGAAAAGATGTCGGTGTCAAAACTGGCGGATCTCGGGTAGGGGGTCCCGAACTGTGCGTCTAAGGCGGATGGTAACAGGAGGCAGGGACACGATGTTTACCCAGGTTCGGGCCCTCTTGATGGAGGTAATACCCTACGTCCTGCTTGATTGTTCCTGATGATATGAGTATTTCAAGAGTTGATATACCACAAGATCATAGAGGTTAAACCCTAGAAGCTATCCTATGGTATGATAGTATGTTGTCCTACGGACTAAACCCTCCGGTTTATATAGACATCGGAGGAGGCTATGGTTACACAGAGTCGGTTACAAGGGAGGAGATCTACATATCCGTATCGCCAAGCTTGCGTTCCATGCCAAGGAAAGTCCCATCCGGACACGGGACGAAGTCTTCAGTCTTGTATCTTCATAGTCCAACAGTCCGGCTAAAGGATATAGTCCGGCTGTCCAGAGACCCCCTAATCCAGGACTCCCTCAGTAGCCCCTGAACCAGACTTCAATGACGATGAGTCCGGTGCGCAGTTTCGTCTTCGGCATTGCAAGGCGGGTTCCTCCTCCGAATATTCCATGGAAGATTTTGAACACAAGGATAGTGACCGGCTCTACAAAACAAGTTCCACATACCACCGTAGAGAGAATAATATTTCCACAAATCTAATCTGCTAACACATTTTGACAGCATGACATCACATCATGGCCCGGTCATTATTCGAATCATTTTTGTCAACCAGCACCGCACATATCGCGAGGCGGTTTTCTTGACACGTCTTCTCAAAGCAGAGATCGTGTCCCCCTTATTACGGGACTCTCATCAATACGGACGTGCGTAACCCAACCGTGCCATCAATTACGACGCTTGGGGAATAAGCAATTTTACCAGGCAAGTGGGGAGGCGCATTGCCTCTTCCGCCCTTATAACGGGATTAGGATTCACTCTTTTCACCCATGCCTTCTTCCTCCTTGCTTACCCATTCTCGCACACTCGAGCTCCAGCGCCCAAGTTCGCGTCTTTCTTCTCAAACCACTCCAAGCATGTCCGGAGCGGGAGGCAAGTGGATGGTCTCCTCCATCACGGAGGAGAACATCACAAAGTTACGGGAAGCCAGATATCTGGCTACGGATATTGCGCACCGGCTGCCAGATGCAGGGGAGATCATCCCTACGCCCGAACCCCATGAGAGGGTAGTTTTTCTTACCCACTTCATCCGCGGACTAGGATTTCCTCTCCACCCGTTTGTCCGCGGGCTCATGTTCTACTACGGGCTGGATTTTCATGATCTGGCCCCCAATTTCATCCTCAACATCTCAGTGTTTATCGTCGTGTACGAGGCCTTCCTCCGCATCAGGCCCCATTTCGGCCTGTGGTTGAAGACCTTCAATGTCCAACCGAAGGTGGTGGTTGGCCAGCAAGCAGAGTGTGGAGGCGCCATGGTGGGCAAAATGCCTAACGTCACCTGGCTCGAAGGCTCCTATGTGGAGACCATAAAGGGGTGGCAATCGGGGTGGTTCTACATTACCGAGCCACGCGACACCAACTGTGTGGCGGCCCCCAAATTTTGATCCGGAATCCCCACGTGGCTCACTTCCTAGAAAGACAAGGGCCTGTCCTAGGGTTCTTCGGTAGAGCTGATCGGACTCCAGACCTGCATCAGGAACATGATGAGCAAGAAAATCAAGCTCGTCAACGTGGTCCAGGTCATGCTCTTCCGCCGGATTCTCCCGTGTCAACGACGGGCACTCAATTTGTGGGAGTTCGACCCGGCCAAGCACCAGACGCTGCGAGAGCTCTACGACACGACGCACAAGGACGTCTGGAGGGTGCTGTTCAAGGGCGCCGAGGTACCTCCTTCCCTCACCGAGGACCGCGGACTCAGCGCAAAGCGCCATGCCAATCCGGTAAGTTTTTATATCTCACAGGGTATTTATTTGCCCCAGTTAAATCATGCGCTGGATCTAAGCTTCCATGTCATTAACAGGATTGGATAAAGACAGCGGAGCAGCTCGATTGCCCAGCCCCCTGCCTGAAGACCCTGCAGATGCTCTCCTAACGGAGATGCTGGCTCTGGCACCTTACGAGGTGCCGAGGAAGAAGACCAAGAAGAAGGCCACAGGGACCCGAAAGGGTCTCCGGCGCAAGGTTGTATCGGACTCATCGTCCGATGACTCCGACGTGCATTCCTCCCACGAAAACGAGGAGGAGGAGGAGGAAAGTCCCCCCCCCCCAGCCGGGGGAGACAAGAAAAGGAAGGCCGACCCAGCCGGGGAGGCCGAAGGGTCCAAGAAGGGAAAGACCCTCCTTCCGGACTGCTCCACAACGGCCGCCTACAACGTTGACGAATGGTTACCCAGGGAGAAGCCCCTGGCGAAGTCGTAAGTATCCGGACACCATAGTAATTCATGGTATGTTTTATTGCACTATTTCTCATTATGCCGCATATGATTATGCAGTCCGTCCCAAGATCATCTCGACGTAGATTCGTCGGACGGTTCATTGGACTCGTCGGATATGAATAGTGATTCACTTCCGACCGCCCCACCCCTTGCCCTATGGACAACATCAAGGTGTTGTCCCAAAAGGCAATGAGCCGAGGGGAGATCGTCCTGGGGCGCCTCGAGGCGACCTTCCGGACCCTAGGCGCAAAGGGAGCAAGACTACCACGGGCTCCAAGTTCGGCCCCCAGCCGAATACTACTCCGGAACCTTCGGTGGTTCCGGACTCCGGTAGGCGATCCCCCGTTAAGGGGGCAAGCCGCCCATGCCGGTGTCCTCTATCCATCCAGAGGCACCGGACGACTTGCCGGAAGCGCTTCGCGGTGCTTCCATTGACGAAGAGCACCGCACTATCATGAGTGCGGTGATCGAGAAAGTTCAGTCCGCCAAAAACGGACTGACCGAAGCTTGCGCCAGTGTAACATCCCAAATTTTCAATTTGGAATGTTATACACTAGAGCATAATTGCATATCATATTTTATTTGCATTTTGGTTGATCCTAGAAATTCTACGCAACTCAAGGACCCTTGGAGAGAGTTGGGGATTTCGTTATTTTCATATTTGAATTTTCTAAAATTTTGAAAATAGGATCGTTTGATTTTATTTATTTTATCTTCAATTATTTCTATTACAAAAAAATATGAGAGAGGAAATAAAATGAATTTCCCAAAAATAAAGAAATATTGAGGATTTAATAAAAAATCAAATAAGATTTTTTTGGATTTATTTGCTATTTTATTTGAATTAGGGAAAAATGCGTGTTTTTCAAAATTGCATTTAGGCCCCAAATAAATGTTCATCCTGTGCGGCTTGATTTTAGAAACCGGGGAAAAATTATTTCGGGATTTTTGGAGTCCGTTTAGTTTTCTTTTGTTTTTATTTCTGAGCGTAATTATTTAAAAAAAAGTCTGAACCGCCTTACCGGGCCGTGTCCGACCAGGACTCCCGGCCCGACCGACTTTATATAGCCGGGAGGTCCAGCCGCGCACCCCACCCCCACCGAAACCCTAGCCACCGCTGCCCCTATCCCGCGCCGCCGCCCGCCGGCACTGCCTCGTCGCGCCGCCGCCCGCCGCGCCGCTTCGCCGCACTGCTGCCCCGCCGCCCGCCACCGCCGCTGCCTCGCTGCGCCGCCGCCCGCCGCCGCCGCCGCCGGATCCGCCATCGGAGGTAGTTTTTTTTTCTCGCCGCCGGTTTTTTTAGAAAACCGATCAGTTTTTCGACGGTTTTGTTCGTTTTTTTAGTTTCGGTTTTTTAAATAGATCGGTTTTCTGGTTTATTTAATTAGCGAGCGTTCGCCCGTTCGTTCATTTTAACGAACGTTCGTCGTTTTTCTTTTTCTCGGATTAAATCCGCGATTTTTCAAATCGCGATTCCTAATCCGATTTTCGTTTTAGTCTAACTTTTCGCTCGTTTATCGGAATCGGGCGATTCAAGTGCCTGGAGTTTCGTCTCGAAACCCTCTTTCTGTTTAACCAACTCAAACAAGTTTTTGCCACTGTAAAAATTGCCCTAGATCTAGAATAGTAAACGAAGCCTGTTTCTTGTGCCGTTTGTCTTTCGTTGCTTCATTCGATTTGATTTCTTTTGCCAACCCGAGTTCTTAAGTTGAACTTTCTGGTTAGATCTTTTATTTGAGTTTTACCTATGCATTAGTTGAGTACTTATGGTATACTTGTTTGTTTGCGATAGAGTATCCGGAGTGCACCGCTTTCTACTTCGAATCGCTAGGTTTTGCGGATCATCAGCAAGGCAAGTAACACTTTGATCATACCTCCTACTACCCAGTTTTATTGCATTAGATCAATCCTCTGACATTGCATGATTAGGATCTAATTAAATTGTGGGTTTGGGAAGTAGTTGAGGTAGTACCTATTACCTATTATTATCAAACCTTTGGGAGTTACTTCTACGTTTGCTCATTGTGCCATGCTATGCTAGTAGACGTGGATTGGGTGAGTGTATCCATGACAGATGTGAGATTGTTAAATTAATGGTTTATCTAAGGTGGCAACTTAAATACACATCTGGGTGGATTGAGGCACCTGGGTATTCCAGCGATTGCCTGTTTTCTTTTGTACTGCCACCCAGGCTCAAAGGGATCATGAGATTATTCATGCTAGAAACTTCAGTGTGCAGCCACAAGCTACTATGGGCTCTAGTATAGTTGATTAAGTTGTGCGAACTCTTACAGTGGTGGACTAGTAGATGTAGGGGAAAGTAGGTGTAACGGTCTACTCGATCGTAAGGTGCTAGCGCTTCTGAAAGACTATGTCTCGGTCATCCGTTTCTCAAACACCATGTAGTGCAAGAACCCAAACGGAGGCGATCGTGTCTTGTGGGGAAAAGTGCGCAAACCTCTGCAGAGTGTATAAACTAATCATGATTAGTCGTGTCCCCGGTTATGGACATCTTGAGTATCTAGTACGTGGATTATCATGTGAATCTCATCATGTTACTTTAAAATAAATTTTGTTGGGTTATGTTTAATGATGATGCTTAATTGGGATTGAGAATGCTGTCAACCATTCTCAATGTTTAACAACTACCATGATAGTTAAATAAAATTTATTCCTTTGCAGTAGGGAAAAATTGGCTTTACGCAAAACTGTAACCATAGAGCTTTCCACCAGCCAAATATTCATATAGAATAGCCTATTTCATTCCATTACTCTCTATGTGTTACTTTGCCATCATATTCCATGTGCTGACCCCTTTCGGGCTGCAATGTTAATGTTGCAGACTTTTCAGACGACGATTAAGGTGCTTTTAGGTCGTGGTTCTATACTCAGTGATGTCGTTGGAGTTGATGGACTCACTTATCTTCCAAGCCTTCCGCTGTTATCGTTATTAGATGGCCTTAAGCCATATTTATTGTAATAAGTTCTCTTTTGAGACACTCGATGTCATAAGTGTGTGATTGCTACTCTGTTATAAATCCTTCAAGTACTGTGTGGTGTCAGCATTACTGATCCAGGGATGACACCTAAGCACAGAGATTGGACCGTTTGAGGTCTGGTCGCTACAAGATGGTATCAGAGCACACGCTGACTGTAGGACACGACCACTAAGCTAAAAGACCTAGATCACTACTCACTCTCTTCTCATTCTGACTTCTCATATTTTCCAACTCTTTTAGGATGGCGGATGCAAGGAAAAAGTTCACGCAACCAGATGAAGATACACCCTTTGGACGTCACTTGAAGGAAGTCACTAGATACCTGAACATAGGAGTACCAAGCTTCACCAGAACCTACAACGTCACTTTACCTGAAGAGGAGCTCTAGATGATTCAAGTTCAAGTTCCAGGAAGGACGTTCATGCCAGTCACTGAGCCCATAGAGTTTTCTTTTGATGCACCAACTTGGGATCTAGGAAAGAGCATGGCAGCTCACATCGCCATGGGACGTATTGGAGAAGTCTACCGCAATGATCTCAAGGATACTGTTTACCAAATTTGTGGGCGCCAAGATGAGCACTGGGAGATGATCAGTACCAGGAAGGATAGATCAATTGCAGCTTTTATCTAGGAGTTAAACCAGCACATTCGACGTCAGGAGAACCAGATGTGCGCCGACTTGATAGATCTGAAGAAGGCAAAGACAAGAATCAAGGAACTGGAGGAAGAACTCAAGGCTACACGTTAAGATTACGAAGAGGAAATCGATGTATTAGTGGAGAAAAATGACGATCTGATCAAGAAGATTGGAATATTCATGGGAGGCCTTACACCAGTAGAAGAAGACGAAGAACCCAAGGAGATTCGCCCGGAAGACTACATCATCATCGACAACACCGACTCGGATCCAGACGATAGCGATGATGACTATATTGATGAAGCTGGAGCAGATATCATGGAGTCTGCAACCGAAGAATATTTCTAGTAGACCACCAAATCAGTAGTAGTAGTCCACCATGTAAATATAGTAGTCTGAGCACTTTTGCGATAGTTAGATCGATTGTGTGCCCTGTTTGATTGATTGAATGAAGTGAATTGTTTGCTTTTGCCTCATGTGCATATGGGTAGTGTTTTCTCCTTAGACCCCCTCTATTCTTAAATCTCATCTTTTCTAAACCTCAGATGCCTCTGAGACGTGACCCTGGATTTACCTTCCCACCGAAGCTCACTCAGTTGATCCAGCAGTAGAACACATTGATGCAGTTGCTAGTCCAGAATCAGAATTAGGGGAACAACAACAGATAGTAGCAGATGATTGGCTCCGCAAGACAACAAGGGAGTTGACCACAGCAGGATGCACGGATGCGGAAAAGGTGAAGTTTGCCGCACATCAGCTTGAAGGACCCGCAGCATCATGGTGGGAGAATTTCACAGCCACTTTCCATGTCGACACTGTCACGTGGGAGCAGTTTCAGCAAGCTTTTCGTACTGCCCATGTTTCAGCAGGAGCTATGGCCATGAAGAAGCGAGAGTTTCGCAACTTGCGCCAAGGAGGACGGACAGTTGGCCAGTATGTGGAGGACTTTAGCAAATTGGCACGTTATGCCCCAGATGACGTTGCTACGGATGCAACTAAGCAGGAGAAGTTTCTGAAAGGACTGAATGATGAGTTGAGCATGCAGTTGATGGTAGCAACCTTCAACAACTACCAGGATTTGGTAGATCGTGCTCTCATGATTGAAGGGAAGCATCAACAGATTGAGAATCGCAAGAGGAAGTATGGACAAGGGAAGTACAATTCAGGAGCTCAGTAGAAGCCATGTTGTACCCCTAGACTGGGAGGACATTTTCAGCATACCCATGGAGGAGGTAGCTCGCACAATCACAACGGCACCAAGAATGGTAATGGGAATGGAGGAAGCAACGGCCAGAACCGCACCAACCCATCGACCCCAGCCAAGAGAGACCTGAGCCAAGTCACTTGTTTTAAGTGCCAGAAGACCGGACATTACGCCAAGGAATGTCCTGAATCACAGAAAGGTAATGACAATGGAAGCTCTGGGAAGAAGCCGAACCCTTTCAATAGGGGACAGGTAAACCACGTTAACATGGAGGAGGTTGAAGAGCAGCTGGATGCAGTAATTGGTAAGTTTTTGGTTAAGTCATTTACTGCACTCGTTCTTTTCGATACCGGTGCATCGCATTCATACATATCAAGGGGATTTGTGGATAAGTATAACCTGCCCACCAAAGTTGTTAGAACACCTATTTTAGTAAGCTCACCAGGAGCGGAGTATATGGATAGCCAAGGATGTTTTCAAGTGCCATTGAGTATAGGTAGGCATGTGTTTCCCTCGGATTTGATCATTTCGGAATCACAAGGATTGGATGTAATTCTTGGTATGGGTTGGCTGTCGATGTATGGAGGAAACATCGATTGTGCCAGTAAGTCGATCTTGCCTACCACCCCAGAAGGAAGAAGGATCAAGTATGTATCTCGGCATGTGCCGAGAAGGACTCAAGTAAATTGTTTAACAGGAGTTGTGCAGGAGGAAGTACCAGTAGTGAAGGACTTCCCTGATGTATTTACAGAAGAGTTGCCAGGCATGCCACCGGATAGAGATATTGAATTTTTGATTGAGCTTTTGCCAGGCACAGGGCCAATATCAAAGAGACCATATAGGATGCCCGCAAAGGATTTGGTGGAGATTAAGAAAAAGATTAAGGAGTTACTGGATAAAGGATATATTCGCCCAAGTTCTTTGCCTTGGGGATCTCCAGTACTTCTAGTGGAGAAGAAGGATGGATCGTTAAGGATGGTTGTTGATTATCGAGGATTTAATGAAGTAACCATCAAGAACAAGTACCCACTACCGATGATCAATGATCTGTTTGATCGATTGCAAGGAGCTAAGGTATTTTCCAAGATCGATCTGCGTTCAAGATACCACCAGTTGAAGATTCGAGAACAGGATATACCTAAAATGGCTTTTACCACCAGGTATGGGTTGTACGAGTATACTGTTATGTCATTTGGTCTGACTAACGCATCTGCATATTTTATGAACATGATGAACAAGGTGTTTATGGAGTTTCCGGATAAGTTCGTTGTAGTGTTCATTGATGATATCCTAGTTTACTCGAAGAATGAAGAGGAGCATAAGGAGCATTTGAGTTTGGTTCTTGGAAAACTTAGAGAACACCAGTTATATGCCAAGTTTAGCAAATGTGAGTTTTGGTTGAAAGAAGTTGGATTTCTCGGACACGTTATATCCGGAGAAGGTATAGCAGTAGATCCCACTACGGTTGATACCATGACAAATTGGGAAGCCCCAACAATAGTTGGAGAGATCCGGAGTTTTCTTGGACTCGCGGGATACTACCGGAGATACATTGAGAATTTCTCAAAGATTGCGAAGCCTATGACGGAGTTGTTGAAGAAGGATACCAAGTTCATATGGACTGAGGAATGTGAGGCTAGTTTCCAGGAGTTGAAGAAACGTTTGGTTACATCACCTGTGTTGATTTTAGCAGATCAGACCAAGGATTATGAGGTGTATTGCGACGCTTCACGTCGAGGACTTGGAGCAGTGCTTATGCAAGAAGGAAGAGTGGTTTCCTATGCCTCACGACAGCTTAAGCCGCATGAGTTAAATTATGCTACGCATGATTTGGAGTTAGCAGCCGTAATACATGCATTAAGAACATGGAGACATTTTCTCATTGGAAACCATTGTGAGGTGTATACAGATCACAAGAGTTTGAAGTATATTTTCACGCAGAAGGAGTTGAATCTCAGGCAAAGGAGATGGTTGGAGCTCATCAAGGATTATGATATGAAATTGCATTATCACCCCGGAAAGGCTAATGTAGTAGCTGACGCGTGGAGCCGTAAAAGCCATGTCAACACAGTAATGACGGGAGATTTACCAAGGGAGTTAGCCGAAAATCTTTGTGAGCTATGTTTGGAGATAGTTTCGAGAGGCTATGTAGCAGCATTGGAGATTCAGTCTACTTTGATGGATAAGATCAGAGAAGCTCAAAAGACTGACAAGGATATTACCTCTATTAAAGAAATAATGAGCAAAGGAAAAGCTAAGGGATTACATGAGGATGAGCACAATACATTATGATTTGAAGAGGGTTTTTATGTGCCAAATGATTCGGAGATCAGGAAGTTAATTCTGCAAGAGGCCCATGATTCACCGTATTCGATTCACCCAGGAAATACCAAGATGTATTTGGATTTGAAGGATACCTTCTGGTGGACCGGAATGAAGAAGGATATTGCGGAGTATGTAGCAGTTTGTGATGTATGTCAGACAGTAAAGGCAGAACATCAGAAGCCAGCTGGATTGCTACAGCCATTGTCGATACCCAAATGGAAGTGGGATAAGCTAGGCATGGATTTTATTACAGGATTACCCAGAACACGTTCAGGCTATGACTCGATATGGGTTGTAGTCGATCGTTTGACAAAGGTAGCTCATTTCATTCCAGTAAAGACTACCTATACCAGTGCAAAGTTGGCAAAGATATACATGACCAGAATCGTATGTCTGCATGGAGTTCCAAGGAGCATAGTATCAGATAGAGGCACCCAATTTACCTCAAAGTTCTGGAATAAGTTGCATGAAACTTTGAGTACCAGACTGGAGTTTAGTACAGCCTTCCACCCATAGATGGATGGACAGACCGAGAGAGTCAAGCAGATTTTGGAGGATATGCTAAGAGCTTGTGCGCTAGATTACAGATCTAGTTGGGACGAGAATTTGCCTTATGCAGAGTTCTCTTACAACAACAGTTATCAATCCAGTTTGAAGATGGCCCCTTCGAAGCCTTGTACGGAAGGAGGTGCAGGACCCCATTGTCTTGGGATGAAGTTGGAGACCGCCAGTTGTTTGGACCGGATCTGATAAAGGAGTCTGAACAAAAAGTGAAATTGATTCACGATAGGCTCAATGATGGAGGTGGGGTGTCCCGATCTTTCGATGAGATGATAACTATCGATTTGGTGAAGATGACTTTGACGATCCGACTACAAACGTGCACGACGTTGCGCCTTAGCAATCGCTAAACCAACTCCGAGAGGTTATTGACCACGCCGAAGCACAATCAACCTGACCACGAAGGTCTATTCCTGCAAGCAATCGAAGAACAAGCAAGAATATGATAAAGCAATCTGAATATTGCGAATATAGATGAAGTATTGATAAAGGTGGGGATCCGTAAGCTGTCTTGGTCTGGTCGTTGGACACAAACGAAGTACACGAAGTTGCAATGGCTAACTTTTAACTAAACAAATCCCAAGGAAAAGCTACTAGATGGATCTACTTATATAGGAGCAAGGGGTGGCGGCCAAGGAGGTGGGAGGACGTCCCAAGGCAGCCTAAAACTAAATCTAGGTCGTACAAGGCCAATGGGCCCAAGTGGAGGTGATGTAACACCTTTGGACTTGTAGTTTGACTCGGATTCTGCTGCAGCATCAGATTGTTTCGTCCACAACTCAACGCTCCGGACGAATTTGAAGGTGATTCCAATTGGGTTGGAAAGTGCACGAAATCTAGTTTCCAACAAAAAAAGAATCACCCAATTCGGAGTCCGTATGAAAAACTTGTGTGCGTTTTGAGTCAGGTATGTCTGTGCAGTCCGAATCTGAATCTAGAACGTGAGAGACTTGGACTCTATCTTCTCTTGGGCCAAAAGTGACGTGAGAGAACTTTTCGGACAGCAAATAAACATCTCTTTCTTCCTTATCTTCATATGTGGATTGTACAAATGTCCCTTACACCTGCAATTAGACAAAACACAAAAGTGTGTGAAGTATTTTTGTTCTGGATAACATAAATAGATTATTGAATAGTTTGCACCAGAAATCACCTGACAAATATGCATATATGCAATATTTTTGGTCATATCCAAGGTAGTCATGTCCTCATCATCCTCCCCTTCTTGAAAATAAAGCCGTCCTCGGCGTTGCTTAATCTGAAATGTGGCTAACAAAAGAGACAAGGTGTACATGTTGTATATGTATATGTCATCCATTTTTACTTCCCTTGATTTTTGCATATATGACACATGAATAGATGAGTAACTTGCATAGTTCATAAAATCTAAAGCCAAAAAATTAGCACAAGAAGTAGAAGGCATGAAAATATTGCAACTCAGTTTGCACATATAAGTGAAGCTCTTATTCATTTCAAAAGATTGACAATGTTCATCATTAAACCATCCCAACATTGGTGAGTAAACCTTACTTGCATCAAATTTACATGCTACAACATGCTTAAATAAGCAAACATGCAATAAGTCATTCAACACAGAATCATCACCAAGATTAGAGGTCATATCAAAATGATTAAACATTGGTTCTTTTGCATCAATAGTTAATTCAATGGGTGCACTCAAAATTGTTGGTATTTCAGTTGTTTGATCACATGGCAAAGTCAAATTATCAACGTAGTCCTCTAAAATAGGTGGTGTGATCAAAGTAGTGGGTAGCTCATCAGATGGTGCATTCAAATTGACAAGGCATTCATCATTCTCATGTAGAGATGGAAGATCAGTACCTTGTCATTACCTCTTATGATCAACTCAGATGATGTAGCCACTCTCGGGGGCGATGTGTCACATGGTGGAGGTGATGTAGTCCTGACAACAACGGATGTGGTTGTCATAGTATGCCTAGTAGTTGAAGGAACAATCATATCAACTCTTGGAATGTGCACCGTGCGCTTGTTCTCCTCGTGGCCAACACGTCGTTTTATTTCCTGTTCAGCTTTGCAAGCAAGATGAAACAAATGGTCCATAGGATAACACTCTTCATGAATTAGTATCTCTTGAATATCACGGTTTAATCCTCCCCAAAATCTATCCATAAAATCATCTTCACTTTCTTCTAAAGAGGAATGCAACAAGGTAGTTTGTAAATCATCATAATATTTTGTTACAGTTTCACTACCTTGTTTTAAGTGTTGCAACTTCTTAATCATGTCACGAGTATAATAAGCAGGGACGAAAGTATGTCGCATGGCAAGTTTCAAATCATCCCAAGTAGTAGGTATATAATCAGGGTGTAACCGACAATATTCACTCTACCAAACCAAAGCATAACCAGTGAAAGAACCAACCACAACCTTAACCTTTTTATGTTCATCGAAATTATGGGAAGCAAATATATTTTTTATGTCGAACTCCCATTCAATATATAAAGCAGGTTTAAAACGGCCATTAAATGGTGGTATAGATACATTAACCTGATCATGTGCATTTGGATGTTTGTGCACCTCTCGTGACGGTTGTGGTATTTGCAAAGGTGGTGGCACGTCTCCCGCGATCGACAAAGCCCATGAATTGACTCTGGATTCTGTCATGATTAGTAGAACAAGAAACAAAACCCAAAAATAATGTTCCTATAACTACTAGGATGTGATGGTAAAACGCTCACAGTAAAGCAAATATCAATGTCTTACAAGTTCTTACCATGCAGCAGGCGATGATCGGCAACCAGCGGTGTCAAGTAACTCCGAATATTGAGTAAAGCGATTGCCAGGGGAGCGTACGTATACACGGTGTAGAAATATGTGGAGCTGGGTTGGCTATATATGGTAGCAAAAGATTAGCAATAATCAATTCAAAGATGCAATGTTGAATAAACGCTCAACGACGGTACTGTGCTGGTCCTAGGCTAGACCGGACTAGAGACGCGAGCCTAGAACACTAATGAGGTCACGGCGTAGGACAACTAGCATCAATGAAGGATACTAAGTAGCTCTTGACAGCAAGATATAAGTGAAGATCACAACGGCAGTGAAGATAATGATGAAAAACAACTGCCAAGCAGGATATACAACAACTCTCTCTCCAACTTTCCTCTTGAAAAGTTTGAGACAATTTTCTGATAAATTCTTTCAAAGAATGCTACTAACTCAAGCTTTCCAATGCAAAAAGAATCACTCAATTCCGAGTTGATATGAGGAGTCAAAGAATTCTAAAACTGGCCTGAAAAATTGGAACAAGTTGTGTTCACGAACTTCGGAGGGCAAAAAGACCTATTTAGAAGCCGATTTTGAGGTGTCAAATATTGAACTAGCTTCTGCAACTATTTAGATGCGGCTCGTCGCTATATTCAATTTGAGTACTCACGGAGCCAAAACTGACTTCGTATGAGGAAGATACACCTGTTTTACTGAACAGTGGGCAAAACAGATTCCAATCCGAATTCAGGTACGAGATTGATTCTAGATAGATCCAATTTTTTTTTCTTCTCTTTTTTTTTCTAATGCCTTTTTTTTTCTTTTTTTTCTCCCTCTTTTTCTTTTTTTTCTTTCCTTTTTTCTCTTTTTTTTTCTTTATCTTCTTTTTCTCCCTCTTTCCAAAACAAACTAGATAAAATGCAGATTCGATCAGGCGAAGATGTGAGTGACCTCAACTATGATTATGACAATAAACAGTGCGTAGCACATGGTGGAAATTGGTGGATGGGATGGTGGACAGCGGATGGGATAACGATGCAGCGGCTGCGTGACTAATGTGAACAGAACTCGAAACTCTAAAGGAACTAGACACTAAGACCAGCAACTCGACACGGCGATGCAACCGATAATTCAATAATGCAAACAATGAAAAGAAAATTGCAAAGGCTCAGACTGGCTTGGACAAAGGATGAATAGATCTAACTCTTTTTTGTGGATTTTTCTTGGACAATAGGTAAGAAAATAAATCTAATCTAGGAAAACTGGAAATTCTCACCGAGCAACCTGAAAACTGATACCACTTGATAGAGGCGGGGGTCCCGATCTTTCGATGAGATGATAACTATCGATTTGGTGGAGACGACTTTGACGATCCGACTACAAACGTGCACGACGTTGCGCCTTAGCAATCGCTAAACCAATCTCCTGAGGTTACTGACGATGCCGGAAGCACGGTCAGCCTGACCACGAAGGTCTATTCCTGCAAGCAATCGAAGAACGAGCAAGAATATGATAAAGCAATATGAATATTGCAAATATATATGAGGTATTGATAATGGTGGGGATCCGTAAGCGGTCTTGGTCTGGTCGTTGGACACAAACGAAGTACACGAAGTTGCAATGGCTAACTTTTAACTAAACAAATCCCAAGGAAAAGCTACTAGATGGATCTACTAATATAGGAGCAAGGGGTGGCGGCCAAGGAGGTGGGAGGACGTCCCAAGGCAGCCTAAAACTAAATCTAGGTCGTACAAGGCCAATGGGCCCAAGTGGAGGTGATGTAACACCTTTGGACTTGTAGTTTGACTCGGATTCTGCTGCAGCATCAGATTGTTTCGTCCACAACTCAACGCTCCGGACGAATTTGAAGGTGATTCCAATTGGGTTGGAAAGTTCACGAAATCTAGTTTCCAACAAAAAAAGAATCACCCAATTTGGAGTCCGTATGAAAAACTCGTGTGCGTTTTGAGTCAGGTATGTCTGTGCAGTCCGAATCTGAATATAGAACGTGAGAGATTTGGACTCTATCTTCTCTTGGGCCAAAAGTGACGTGAGAGAACTTTTTGGACAGCAAATAAACATCTCTTTCTTCCTTATCTTCATATGTGGATTGTACAAATGTCCCATACACCTGCAATTAGACAAAACACAAAAGTGTGTGAAGTATTTTTGTTCTGGATAACATAAATAGATTATTGAATAGTTTGCACTAGAAATCACCTGACAAATATGCGTATATGCAATATTTTTGGTCATATCCAAGGTAGTTATGTCCTCATCACTCAAGGTAGCTCAATCCAGGCAGAAGAGCTATGCAAATTCTAAACGCAAGGAGACAGTTTACGAAGCCGGAGACCGAGTTTATCTTCGAGTATCTCCACTTTGAGGAGTTAAGCGTTTTGGAGTTAAAGGAAAGTTAGCACCACGTTTTGTAGGCCCATACAAAGTTTTGGGGTGTATGGGAGAAGTAGCCTACAAGTTGGAATTGCCCGAAGGATTGTCAGGAGTTCACGACGTGTTCCATGTTTCCCAGTTGAAGAAGTGCCACGCGGGATTGGCTGATATACCGCTGAGAGACACAGTGCCACTGGAAGCGATTCAGTTGGACAGTAATTTGACCTATGAGGAGAAACCAATTAAGATTCTAGAGTATGCCAGCCGATCACCCGCAGCAAGGTTATCAAGTTTTGCAAGGTTCAGTGGAGCCACCACACGGAGGATGAAGCCACCTGGGAACGAGAGGTAGAATTGCTGAAGGACCACCCTCACCTATTTTCTAGCCAACCCGAATCTCGAGGGCGAGATTCATCTTAAGGGGGGTAGGTTTGTAACATCCCAAATTTTCAATTTGGAATGTTATACACTAGAGCATAATTGCATATCATATTTTATTTGCATTTTGGTTGATCCTAGAAATTCTACGCAACTCAAGGACCCTTGGAGAGAGATGGGGATTTCGTTATTTTCATATTTGAGTTTTCTAAAATTTTGAAAATAGGATCGTTTGATTTTATTTATTTTATCTTCAATTATTTCTATTACAAAAAAATATGAGAGAGGGAATAAAATGAATTTCCCAAAAATAAAGAAATATTGAGGATTTAATAAAAAATCAAATAAGATTTTTTTTGATTTTTTTCTATTTTATTTGAATTAGGGAAAATGCGTGTTTTTCAGAATTGCATTTAGGCCCCAAATAAATGTTCATCATGTGCGGCTTGATTTTAGAAGCCGGGGAAATTTTATTTCGGGATTTTTGGAGTCCATTTAGTTTTTCTTTTGTTTTTTTTCTGAGCGTAATTATTTAAAAAAAGTCCGAACCGCCTTACCGGGCCGTGTCCGACCTAGACTCCCGGCCCGGTCGGCATTATATAGCCGGGAGGCCTAGCCGCCACCCCTCCACTGAAACCCTAGCTGCCGCCGTCTCTATCCTGCGCCGCCGCCCGCGCCGCCGCCCGCCGCCGCTGCCTCGTCGCGTCGCCGCCCGCCGCGCCGCCTCGCCGTGCCG